>NC_052085.1:20179348-20480063 GCF_015852505.1 Tachyglossus aculeatus | reverse complement strand
ACCTCCCCAAAGTCTCTTCCCCCCTTTCTCCAACCCCCCGGCTCTCAACATTCTCTGCTACTCTCCCATCCTTCCCAGCGGTATCCTCAGAGGAACTCTCCTCCCTCCTCTCAAGTGCTACTCCGGCCACCTGTGCTTCTGACCCCATTCCCTCTCATCTTATGAAATCTCTCGCTCCATCCCTTCTCCCCTCCTTAACTTCCATCTTCAACCGCTCACTCTCCACTGGTTCCTTCCCCTCTGCCTTCAAACATGCCCATGTCTCTCCCATCCTAAAAAAACCCTCTCTTGACCCCACCTCACCTTCTAGTTATCGTCCCATATCCCTCCTACCATTCCTTTCCAAACTCCTTGAACGAGTTGTCTACACGCGCTGCCTAGAATTCCTCAACAACAACTCTCTCCTCGACCCCCTCCAGTCTGGCTTCCGTCCCCTTCATTCCACGGAAACTGCGCTCTCAAAGGTCACCAATGACCTCCTGCTTGCCAAATCCAACGGCTCATACTCTGTCCTAATCCTCCTCGACCTCTCAGCTGCCTTTGACACTGTGGACCACCCCCTTCTCCTCAACACGTTATCTGACCTTGGCTTCACAGACTCCGTCCTCTCCTGGTTCTCCTCTTATCTCTCCGGTCGTTCTTTCTCAGTCTCTTTTGCAGGCTCCTCCTCCCCCTCCCATCCTCTTACTGTGGGAGTTCCCCAAGGTTCAGTGCTTGGTCCCCTTCTGTTCTCAATCTACACTCACTCCCTTGGTGACCTCATTCGCTCCCACGGCTTCAACTATCACCTCTACGCGGATGACACCCAGATCTACATCTCTGCCCCTGCTCTCTCCCCCTCCCTCCAGGCTCGCATCTCCTCCTGCCTTCAGGACATCTCCATCTGGATGTCCGCCCGCCACCTAAAGCTCAACATGTCGAAGACTGAGCTCCTTGTCTTCCCTCCCAAACCTTGTCCTCTCCCTGACTTTCCCATCTCTGTTGACGGCACTACCATCCTTCCCGTCTCACAAGCCCGCAACCTTGGTGTCATCCTCGACTCTGCTCTCTCATTCACCCCTCACATCCAAGCCGTCACCAAAACCTGCCGGTCTCAGCTCCGCAACATTGCCAAGATCCGCCCTTTCCTCTCCATCCAAACCGCTACCCTGCTAATTCAAGCTCTCATCCTATCCCGTCTGGACTACTGCACTAGCCTTCTCTCTGATCTCCCATCCTCGTGTCTCTCTCCACTTCAATCCATACTTCATGCTGCTGCCCGGATTATCTTTGTCCAGAAACGCTCTGGACATATCACTCCCCTCCTCAAAAACCTCCAATGGCTACCGATCAATCTGCGCATCAGGCAGAAACTCCTCACCCTGGGCTTCAAGGCTCTCCATCACCTCGCCCCCTCCTACCTCACCTCCCTTCTCTCCTTCTACTGCCCAGCCCGCACCCTCCGCTCCTCCACCACTAATCTCCTCACTGTACCTCGCTCTCGCCTGTCCCGCCATCGACCCCCGGCCCACGTCATCCCCCGGGCCTGGAATGCCCTCCCTCTGCCCATCCGCCAAGCTAGCTCTCTTCCTCCCTTCAAGGCCCTCCTGAGAGCTCACCTCCTCCAGGAGGCCTTCCCAGATTGAGCCCCTTCTTTCCTCTCCCCCTCGTCCCCCTCTCCATCCCCCCGCCTTACCGCCTTCCCCTCCCCACAGCACCTGTATATATGTATATATGGTTGTACATATTTATTACTCTGTTTATTTATTTATTTATTTATTTTACTTGTACATTTCTATCCTACTTATTTTATTTTGTTGGTATGTTTGGTTCTGTTCTCTGTCTCCCCCTTTTAGACTGTGAGCCCACTATCGGGTAGGGACTGTCTCTATGTGATGCCAATTTGTGCTTCCCAAGCGCTTAGTACAGTGCTCTGCACATAGTAAGCGCTCAATAAATACGATTGATTGATTGATTGATTGATTGACCTAGAGGTCATGGGATCAAATCCCGGCTCTGCCGCTTATCAGCTGTGTGATTTTGGGCACGTCACTTCAGTTCTCTGGGCCTCAGTTCCCTCCTCCGAAAAATGGGGAGGAAGACTGAGCCCCCCGTGGGACAACCAGATCACCTTGTATCCTCCCCAGCGCTTGGAAAAGCGCTTTGCACAAAGTAAGCGCTTAACAAATGCCATTATTATTATTATATTGTTATACTGTACTCTCCCAAGCGCTTAGTACAGTTTATTGCACACAGTAAGCACTCAATAAATATGACTCAATAACTATCGTTACTATTATTCCCAGAAGCAGCATGGCATAATGGATAGAGCCTGGGTCTGGGAGTCAGAAGGACCTGGCTTCATTCAATCAATCAATCAATCCTATTTATTTAGTCATTCATTCACTCGTATTTATTGAGCGCTTACTGTGTGCAGAGCACTGTACTAAGTGCTTGGGAAGTACAAATCGGCAACAGATAGGGTGGTCTCTACCCAACAAGGGGCTCACAGTCGAATCCCATCTAACTAGTCTAATCTAATGCTTCTGAGAAGCAGTGTGGCTCTGGGGAAAGAGCCCGGGGTTTGTAGTCAGAGGTCGTGGGTTCAAATTTCGTCTCTGCCAATTGTCAGCTGTGTGACTTTGGGCAAGTCAGTTCACTTCTCTCGGCCTCAGTTCCCTCATCTGTAAAATGGGGATGAAGACTGAGCCCCCCGTGGGACAACCGGATCACCTTGTATCCTTCCCAGCGCTTAGAACAGCGCTTTGCACAAAGTAGGCACTTAACAAATGCCATCATTGTTATTATTATATTGTTATACTGTACTCTCCCAAGCGCTTAGTACAGTTCATTGTCCATGAACAGCGCTTTGCACAAAGTAAGCGCTTAACAGATGCCATCATTGTTATTATTATATTGTCATTCTGTACTCTCCCAAGCGCTTAGTACAGTTTATTGCACACAGTAAGCACTCAATAAATATGACACAATAACTATCGTTATTATTATTCCCAGAAGCAGCATGGCATAATGGATAGAGCCCGGGCCTGGGAGTCAGAAGGACCTGGCTTCATTCAATCAATCAATCGTATTTATTTATTCATTCATTCACTCGTATTTATTGAGTGCTTACTGTGTGCAGAGCACTGTACTAAGCGCTTGGGAAAGTACAAATCGGCAACAGATGGGGCAGTCTCTACTCAACAACGGATTTACAGTCTAATCCAGTCTAATTAGTCTAATCTAATGCTACTAGGAAGCAGTGTGGCTCTGGGGAAAGCACCCGGGGTTTGTAGTCAGAGGTCATGGGTTCAAATCTCATCTCTGCCAATTGTCAGCTGTGTGACTTTGGGCAAATCACTTCACTTCCCTGAGCCTCAGTTCCCTTATCTGTAAAATGGGGATGAAGACTGTGCCCGCCCCCCCCCCCCCCCCGTCCCCCGTGGGACAACCTGATCACCTTGTAACCTCCCTAATGCTTTGAACAATTATTTGAACATAGTATAGCGCTTAATAAATGCCATTATTATTATAATCCTGGCTCCACCACCTGTCTGCTGTGTGACCTAGAGGTCATGGGTTCAAATCATAGCTCCACCGCCTGTCAGCTGTGTGACTTTGGGCATGTCACGTCACTTCTCTGGGCCTCAGTTCCCTCCTCTGCAAAATGGGGATGAAGACTGAGCCCCCCGTGGGACAACCGGATCACCTTGTATCCTCCCCAGTGCTTAGACCAGTGCTTTGCACAAAGTAAACGCTTAACACTTGCTGTTATTGTTATTATTATATTATTATACTGTACTCTCCCAAGCACTTAGTACAGTTTATTGCACACAGTAAGCACTCAATAAATACGACTCAATAACTATTGTTATTATTATTCCCAGAAGCAGCATGGCATAATGGATAGAGCCCGGGCCTGGGAGTCAGAAGGACCTGGCTTCATTCGGTCAATCAATCAATCAATCAATCGTATTTATTTATACATTCATTCATTCACTCGTATTTATTGAGCGCTTACTGTGTTCAGAGCACTGTACTAAGCGCTTGGGCAGTACAAATCGGCAACAGATAGGGGCGGTCCCTACTCAACAACGGGCTTACAGTCTAATTCCGTGTAATGAGTCTAATCTAATGCTTCTGAGAAGCAGTGTGGCTCTGGGGAAGGAGTCCGGGGTATGTAGTCAGAGGTCGTGGGTTCAAATCTCATCTCTGCCAATTGTCAGCTGTGTGACTTTGGGCAAGTCACTTCACTTCCCTGGGCCTCAGTTCCCTCATCTGTAAAATGGAGATGAAGACTGGGAGCCCCTGCCCCCTCCCCCCCGTGGGACAGCCTGATCACCTTGTAACCTCCCTAATCAATCAATCAATCGTATTTATTGAGCGCTTACTGTGTTCAGAGCACTGTACTAAGCACTTGGGAAGTACAAGCTGGCAACATAGAGAGACGGTCCCTACCCAACAGTGCGCTCACAGTCTAGAAGGGGGAGACAGAGAACAAAACCAAACATACTAACAAAATAAAATAAATAGGATAGGTACAAGTAAAATAAATAGAGTAATAAATATGTACAAACATATATACATATATACAGGTGCTGTGGGGAAGGGAAGGAGGTAAGGCGGGGGGATGGAGAGGGGGACGAGGGGGAGAGGAAGGAAGGGGCTCAGTCTGGGAAGGCCTCCTGGAGGAGGTGAGCTCTCAGTAGGGCCTTGAAGGGAGGAGGAGAGCTAGCTTGGCGGATGGGCAGAGGGAGGGCATTCCAGGCCCGGGGGAGGACGTGGGCCGGGGGTTGATGGCGGGACAGGAAGCCTGAGTAGGTGCGAATGAGGTTGTCGTTAATGTAACTTGGTGCTAACAAGGGCCTTTTTCCCGGGATGCGGGGGGGGGGGGGAGTCAGTCAGGACAGGACCGGGAAGGGGGGTTGGGGGGCACTATAAGGAAGCTAAAGCTTTGAATAGTTATTTGCACATAGTACAGCGCTTAATAAATGCCATTATTATTATAATCCTGGCTCCGCCACACCTCTACTGTTTGACCTAGAGGTCATGGGTTCAAATCCCGCCTCCGCCGTTTGTCAGCTGTGTGACTTTGGGCATGTCACTTCACTTCTCTGGGCCTCAGTTCCCTCCTCTGAAAAATGGGGATGAAGACTGAGCCCCCCGTGGGCCAACGGGATCACCTTGTATCTTCCCCAGCACTTAGAACATTGCTTTGCACAAAGTAAGCGCTTAACAAATGCCATTATTATTAAACTGTTATTCTGTACTCTCCCAAGCGCTTAGTACAGTTTATTGCACACAGTAAGCACTCAATAAATACGACTCAATAACTCTTGTTATTATTATTCCCAGAAGCAGCATGGCATAATGGATAGAGCCTGGGCCTGGGAGTCAGAAGGACCTGGCTTCATTCAATCAATCGATCAATCATATTTATTTATTCATTCATTCAGTCGTATTTATTGAGTGCTTACTGTGTGCAGAGCACTGTACTAAGCGCTTGGGAAGTACAAATCGACAACTGATAGGTGCGTTCCCTACTCAACAAAGGGCTCACAGTCTAATCCTGTATAATTAGTCTAATCTAATGCTACTGAGAAGCAGTGTGGCTCTGGGGAAAGAGCCCAGGGTTTGTAGTCAGAGGTTGTGGGTTCAAATCTCGGCTCTGCTAATTCTCAGCTGTGACTTTGGGCAAGTCACTTCACTTCTCTGGGCCTCAATTCCCTCATCTGTAAAATGGGGATGAAGACTGTGAGCCCCCCACCTTGGGACAACCTGATCACCTTGTAACCTCCCTAACGCTTTGAACAGTTATTTGCACATAGTACAGCGCTTAATAAATGCCATTATTAGTATAATCCTGGCTCTGCCACGTGTCTGCTATGTGACCTAGAGGTCATGGAATCAAATCCGCCGCTTGTCAGCTGTGTGACTTTGGGTATGTCACTTCACTTCTCAGGTCCTCAGTTCCCTCCTCTGAAAAATGAGGATGAAGACTGAGCCCCCCGTGGGACAACCAGATCACCTTGTATCCTCCCCAGTGCTTAGAACAGTGCTTTGCACAAAGTAAGCGCTTAACAAATGCCATTATTGTTATTATTATATTGGTATACTGTACTCTCCCAAGCGCTTAGTACAGTTTATTGCACACAAACAGCGCTTTGCACAAAGTAAACCCTTAGAAAATGCCATTACTGTTATTATTATATTGTTATACTGTACTCTCCCAAGCGCTTAGTACAGTTTATTGCACACAGTAAGCACTCAATAAATACGACTCAATAACTATCGTTATTATTATTCCCAGGAGCAGCATGGCATGATGGATAGAGCCCGGGCCTGGGAGTCAGAAGGACCTGGCTTCATTCAATCAATCAACCAATCAATCAATCAGTCAATCGTATTTATTTATTCATTCATTCACTTGTATTTATTGAGCACTTACTGTGTGAAGAGCACTGTACTAAGCGCTTGGGAAGTACACATCAGCAACAGGTAGGGGCGGTCCCTACTCAACAATGGGCTCAAAGTCTGATCCTGTCTAATTAGTCTAATCTAATGCTTCTGAGAAGCAGTGTGGCTCTGGGGAAAGAGCCCGGGGTTTGTAGTCAGAGGTCATGGGTTCAAATCTCGTCTCTGCCAATTGTCAGATGTGTGACTTTGGGCAACTCACTTCACTTCCCTGGGCATCAGTTCCCTCACCTACAAAATGGGGATGAAGACTGTGAGCCCCCCCACCGTGGGACAACCTGATCACCTTGTAACCTCCCTAACACTTTGAAAAGTTATTTGCACACAGTACAGCGCTTAATAAATGCCAATATTATTATAATCCTGGCTCTGCCACGTGTCTGCTGTGTGACCTAGAAGTCATGGGTTCAAATCCCGGCTCCACTGCTTGTCAACTGTGTGACTTTGGGCATGTCACTTCACTTCTCTGTGCCTCAGTTAAGGCCCCCGTGGGACAACCGGATCACCCCGTATCCTCCCCAGCGCTTAGAACAGTGCTTTGCACAAAGTAAGTGCTTAACGAATGCCATTATTATTATTATTAAACTGTTATACTGTACTCTCCCAAACGCTTAGTACAGTTTATTGAACACAGTAAGCACTCAATAAATACGACAATAACTACCATTATTATTATTCCCAGAAGCAGCATGGCATAATGGATAGAGCCCGGGTCTGGGAGTCAGAAGGACCTGACTTCATTCAATCAATCAATCAATCGTATTTATTTATTCATTCATTCACTTGTATTTATTGAGCACTTACTGTGTGCACAGCACTGTACTAAGCGCTTGGGAAGTACAAATCGGCATCAGATAGGGGCGGTCCCTACTCATCAAGGGGCTCACAGTCTAATCCTGTCTAATTAGTCTAACCTAATGCTTCTGAGAAGCAGTGTGGCTCTGGGAACAGAGCCCAGGGTTCGTAGTCAGAGGTCGTGGGTTCAAATCTCAGCTCTGCTATTTCTCAGCTGTGACTTTGGGCAAGTCACTTCACTTCTCTGGGCCTCAGTTCCCTCATCTGTAAAATGGGGATGAAGACTGTGAGCCCCCCCGTGGGACAACCTGATCACCTTGTAACCTCCCTAATGCTTTGAATAGTTATTTGTACATAGTACAGCGCTTAATAAATGCCGTTATTATTATAATACTGGCTCCGCCACGTGTCTGCTGTGTGACCTAAAGGTCATGGGTTCAAATCCCGGCTCTGCCGCTTGTAAGGTGTGAGACTTCGGGCGAGTCACTTCACTTCTCTGTGCCTCTGTTCCCTCATCTGTAAAATGGGGACGAGGACCGTGAGCCCCACGTGGGACAACCTGATCACCTTGTATCTTCCCCAGTGCTTAGAACATTCATTCAATCGTATTTACTGAGCGCTTACTATGTGCAGAGCACTGTACTAAGTGCTTGGGAAGTACAAGTTGGCAACATCTAGAGACGGTCCCTACCCAACATTCATTCAGTGCTTTGCACAAGGTAAGAGCTTAACAAATGCCATCATTGTTATTATTATATTGTTATACTGTACTCTCCCAAGCGCTTAGTACAGTTTATTGCACACAGTAAGCACTCAATCAATACAATACGACTCAATAACTATTGTTATTATTATTCCCAGAAGCAGCATGGCATAATGGATAGAGCCTGGGCCTGGGAGTCAGAAGGACCTGGCTTCATTCATTCGACCAGTCAATCAATCGTATTTATTCATTCATTCACTCGTATTTATTGAGAGCTTACTGTGTGCAGAGCACTGCACTAAGCGCTTGGGAAAGTACAAATCGGCAACAGATGGGGTGGTCCCTACTCAACAACGGGCTCACAGTCTAATCCCGTCTAATTAGTCTAATCTAATGCTTCTGAGAAGCAGTGTGGCTCTGGGGAAAGGGGGTTTGTAGGCAGAGGTTGTGGGTTCAAATCTCGGCTCTGCTAATTCTCAGCTGTGACTTTGGGCAAGTCACTTCACTTCTCTGGGCCTCAGTTCCCTCATCTGTAAAATGGGTATGAATACTGTGAGTCCCCTGTGGGACAACCTGATTACCGTGTAACCTCCCTAACGCTTTAAACAGTTATTTGCACATAGTACAGCGCTTCATAAATGCCATTATTATTATAATCCCGGCTCCACCACGTGTCTGCTGTGTGACCTAGAGGTCATGGGTTCAAATCCCAGCTCCGCAGCTTGTCAGCTGTGTGACTTTGAGCATGTCTATTTATTTATTTATTTTATTTGTACACATTTATTCTAATTAATTTATTTTGTTAATATGTTTTGTTTTGTTCTCCGTCTCCCCCTTCTAGACCGTGAGCCCACCGTTGGGTAGGGACCGTCTCTATACGTTGCCAGCTTGGGCTTCCCAAGCGCTTAGTACAGTGCTCTGCACGTAGTAAGCGCTCAATAAATACGATTGAATGAATGAAATGAATGAATATCACTTCACTTCTCTGGGCCCCAGTCCCCTCCTCTGCAAAATGGGGATGAAGACTCAGCCCCGCCGTGGGACAACCGGATCACCTTGTATCCTCCCCAGCGCCTAGAACAGTGCTTTGCACATAGTAAGCGCTTAATAAATGCCATCATTATTACTATTATTATTATTATTATTATTTACTTCCCCGGGCCTCAGTTCGCTCCTCTGCAACATGGGGCTGTGAGCCGGACCGTTACCGCGTCCGACGCGATCCGCATGGCTTCAACTCGGCGCTCAGTCCAGTGCCCGGCACGTAGTAGACGCCCGTCCCCTCCGGGGACTTAGCGGCCCCCCATTGGCTGGAGGCCGGCGGGGGAGGCGGGGCTCTCCGCCGCTGACTCGCTCCCCATTGGCTGGAGGCGGGAGGGAGAGGCGGGAGTCCCGCCGCCATTGGTCGCTGCAACCGTCGCTCTTCCGCCGTCCCGCCCCCTTCGGCGAGCGCCTTCCCCCAGAGGGACCGTCCCCTCTCGGCCGCGCGGGGGCGCGCTTCCCTCCCTCCCGCTCGGCGCCGGCCCCGCGCCATTCGAAGCAGCGGGGCTCCGCGGAAGGAGCCCGGGGCTTGGGAGTCCGAGGTCATGGGTTCGAATCCCGCCTCCCCCACATGTCTGCTGTGTGATCTTGGGCGAGTCACTTCACTTCTCTGAGCCTCAGGTCCCTCCGCTGGGAAATGGGGATGATGACTGTGACCCCCACGGGGGGACAACTGATCCCCTTGTATCCCCCCCCCACCACCAGCGGTTAGAACAGTGCTTGGCGCATAGTAAGCGCTCAGGCAGTGTGGCTCAGTGGAAAGAGCCCGGTCATGGGTTCGAATCCCGACTCCGCCACTTGTCAGCTCTGTGACCTTGGGTAAGTCTCTGGGCACTTCTCTGGGCCTCAGTTCCCTCATCCGTAAAATGGGGACTAAGACGGTGAGCCCCACGTGGGACAACCTTGATCACCTTGTTCCGCCCCCCGGCCCCAGCGGTTAGAACAGTGCTTGGCACATAGTGAGCGCTTAACAAATGCCATTATTAGTAGTAGTAGCGGTACCTCTCCCGGCCCCGCCCCCCGCTCTGAACCTGGCCCCGCCCCTCGCATCTGGCCCCGCCCACCGCACGGCTCCTGGCCCCGCCCACTGCCCTGAGCCTGGCCCCGCCCCCACAGCCCCCCGCTCCGCTCCAGGCCCCGCCCACCGCCCTGCTCCTGACCCCGCCCCCGATCTGCTCCTGGCCCCGCCCACCGCTCTGACCCCCGGGCCGCCCCTCGCTTCTGGCCCCGCCCACCGCTCTGAGCCTGGCCCCGCCCCCACAGCCCCCCTGCTCTGCTCCAGGCCCCGCCCACGGCTCTGAGCCTGGTCCCGCCCCTCGCTTCTGGCCCCGCCCCCCGCCGTGCTCCCAGCCCCGTCCCTACAGGCCCCGCCCCCAGCTCTGCTACTGGCCCCGCCCCTGCAGGCCCCGCCCCCCTCTGCTCCAGGCCCCTCACACCGCTCGGAGCCCGGCCCCGCCCCTCGCTTCTGGCCCCGCCCACAGCTCTGTTCCTAGCCCCGCCTCCCGCTCTGAACCAGGCCCCGCCCACATGCACCGCCCACCGCTCCGAGCCTGGCCCCGCCCCTCGCTTCTGGCCCCGCCCACAGCTTTGGCCCGCCCACCGTTTCTCCCCCCCACTGCTCCGGCCCTGGCCCCTCCCAGCCCCGCCCACCGCCCGTGGCCCCGCCCACTGCCCTGAGCCTGGCCCCGCCCATCGCTCCTGGCCCCGCCCACCCCTCCGAGCCCGGCCCCGCCCCCTACAGGCCCCGCCCCCCGCTCCGCTCCCGGCCCCGCCCCCCCGGCGGTGCTGAAGGGACAGCTCCCCGCCGGACCCCGCCTTCATTCATTCATTCCTCCCTCCCGTCATTCATTCATTCATTCATATTTATTGAGCGCTTCCTGTGTGCAGAGCACCGCACTAAGCGCTTGGCAGAGTACAAGTCGGCAACAGATGGAGGCGGTCCCCACGCGACAACGGGCTCACAGGCTACAAGGGGGAGGCAAACAACAAAACAAAACACGTGGGCGGGAGTCAAAATCCTCAGAACCAACAGAATTACTGCTAGATGCACAGCCTTCCCTTCCCCACAGCACCTATATATATATGTTTGTACATATTTATTACTCTATTTTACTTGTACATATCTATTCTATTTATTTTATTTTGTTAGTATGTTTGGTTTTGTTCTCTGTCTCCCCCTTTTAGACCGTGAGCCCACTGTTGGGTAGGGACTGTCTCCCTATGTTGCCAACTTGGACTTCCCAAGCGCTTAGTACAGTGCTCTGCACACAGTAAGTGCTCAATAAATACGATTGATGATGATGATGAACAAAATAAATAGAATAGTAAATATGTACAGTAAAAGAGTACTGAATCTGTACAAATATACACAAGTGCTGTGGGGAGGGGAAGGAGGTAATAATAATAATGATGATGGCATTTATTAAGCGCTTACTATGTGCAAAGCACTGTTCTAAGCGCTGGGGAGGTTACAAAGTGATCGGGTTGTCCCACGGGGGGCTCACAGTCTGAAACGCTTACTACAGGGCTCTGCACACAGAAAGCGCTGAATAAACACACTTGAATGAATAATCCCCATTTTACAGATGAGGTAACCGAGGCCCAGAGAAGTTAAGTGACTTGCCCAAAGTCACACAGCTGACAATTGGCGGAGCAGGGATTTGAAACCATGACCTCTGACTCCAAAGCCCGGGCTCTTGCCACTGAGCCACGCTGCTTCTCGTGGCGGGGGGGGGGGGGGAGGGGGAGGAGGAGAGGAAAAAGGGGGCTCAGTCTGGGAAGGCCTCCCGGAGGAGGTGAGCTCTCAGTAGGGCTTTGAAGGGAGGAAGAGAGCTAGCTTGGCGGATGGGCAGAGGGAGGGCATTCCGGGCCAGGGGGTCGACGGTGGGACAGGGACAGGCGAGAACGAGGCACGGTGAGGAGGTTAGCGGCAGAGGAGCGGAGGGTGCGGGCTGGGCTGGAGAAGGAGAGGAAGAAATGAAAAGTGGCTTTTTGTTCTAAATACTGTACATTCTTCTGAGGAAGCAGTGAAACCCATAAAGATGTCTGTTCTGAGTTTATTTCATGCCAAAGCTTTGGTCCAGGTGAATCGCTGCAGAGCTGATGGTCCTGACATGCAGAGTGGAATGACAATTGGGCGAGTATACAAAAATCTCTGAAATAACTGAGGAAAACGATCCTTTTGTCGCGTGATTTTATATTTAATTCAGAGTCTCGTGCATACTGTAGATTACCTCTACGTGGCCTTAGAGGGAAAAACAAGTACATTATTTTAAAAAGATGTTGGTAAAGTAGAAAGGTGTTTGAAAAGAAGTGCAGTATTTGCTTACCAAGGTAACATGGTCTCGTGATTTTTGATTGATTGAACTAAAAATGGCTAATGGGAATAGAATACTTCATTTCTGAAGTATTACCCACCGTGTCATGGACAGATACTAAAGACAAGAAAGTTACGTTGTTGTTGTCTTATGCTGCCGAGTCGTCTCCGACCCCCAAGGATGCCATGGACGCATCTCTCCTAGAACGCCCCACCTCCACCTACAATTGTTCTGGAAGTGGATCCATCCATAGAGTGTTCTCGGTAAAAATCTGGAAGTGGTTTACCGTTGCCTCCTTCCGCACGGGAAACTTGAGTCTCCGTCCTCGACTCTCTCCCGTGCCTCCGCTGCCCAGTGCGGGTGAGATTTGACTTGTAGCAGATTGCCTTCCACTCGCTGGCCACTGCCCAAGCTAGGAATGGAACGGTTGACTCTCCCTCGCTTAGTCCAGACTGGGAGACTCTCCAGGTGCGGCCCTGAGAGGGGAAGAAAATTATACTGATATTCATTATTCATGTTGACTCGTCGCTTCTGAAATGCCCCGTAGCTTTGATGATTCATAAAGATGGCTAAGATTCAGCCGTACTACCAGATTCTGTTCTGCAAACAGCGTTAAAGAAAGTAAATCGAAGGATTATGTCACCCGCAAACATTTTATATGAGCATGTAGTATCTTTACTATCAACAAAGACGTATTAAAGAAAATGAATATATGTATCAATCAGTGATTAGTATCTTTGAGTGTTTTTTCTGTGCAGAGCACTTTGTACTTCCCAAGTCCGACCTGTACTTCCCAAGCGCTTAGTACAGTGCACTGCACACAGTAAGCGCTCAATAAATATGACTGACTGAATGAGAGTACAGTAAATAGGCATGATCCCTGCCCTATCTTACAATCTAGCAGGGTACACGGTCATTAAAATGAATTACAGGTAGGGTAAGGAACTGACTACACAGATGTATACCAAGAGTAATCAATCAATCATATTTATTGAGCGCTTACTGTGTGCAGAGCACCGTACTAAGCGCTTGGGAAGTACAAGTTGGCAACATATTGAGACAGTCCCTACCCAACAGTGGGCTCACAGTCTATAAGGGGATGCGTATGTGCTGCGGACTCCTAAGTGGTTAAGGAGTAAGGACTCAGGTGCAAGAGCAACACAGTAGAGGGGGAAATAGGGTTAGCGGGGAATGTGAAATTAGTCAGGAGTTTTTTTTGAAGAAAATGTAAAATCCTTCTCTCTTAAATCCAGGGCAAGCGGTAACTAATACACACTTTTGTGCCTTCAAGGTAAAATTTCACTATGTCGCGGCTGAAATGTTTCACATTCTGTTAGGGATATATGATAAGTTTGCATCTTGCTAAAACAATGCTCGTTTCCGGGCGGGTTCACTATTCCGAAAAGCCTCATTTCCTTCACGGAGCCACTATTACTGCTGGATCGTGAGACGGAGTGGCAGGTTTGCAAATGGAGACAAGCCGTGCATTGGACACAGCGAGGCTTAGTAAGGAAGCAGCGTGGATTAGTGGAAAGAGCACAGGCTTGGGAGTCGGAGGATTTGGGTTCTAATTCCAGCCCTGCCACTTGTCTGCTCTGTGACCTTGGGCAAGTCACTTAACTTCTCTGTGCTTCAGTTACCTCATCAGTAAAATGAGGATTAAGACTGTGAGCCCCACGTGGGACAACCCAGTTATCTTGTATCTACCCCAGGGCTTAAAACAGTGCTTGGACATAGTAAGTGCTTAACAAATACCATCATCATCATCATCATCATCATCATCATCATCATCGGACCAACCCATTTGTGTACTCAACAATCTATCTCTAAGAGCTAACAGTGCAACAGGGTTTGTTGGTTTTGCTTTGGGCTTTTCAGCCACACTGGTATACTTAGTTAGGGTCTTACCCTCAGTAATGTAATCTACCAAACCACAGGACGTTAGCTGAAAAAACATATGCTATAAAGAAACTGAAATTGGAACATCGGGCAAACTGCTAAAGTTATAGTCTACTCAATCAATCAATCAGTCAATAGTATTTACCTAGGGCTTATTCAGATCATGTTCTGTTGTCATATGGTCTAAAATCCACCATTCTCCAAACTATTCTCTGCTTGGGCCCAAGGAGTATGAATTTCTGATAATTATGGTATTTATTCAGCACTTACTATAAGCCAAGCACTGTACTAACCACTGGGGCAGATATGAGATAATCAGAATGGAGGGGGTCCCGCTTCCATATGGGGCTCAAAGATTAAGTAGGAAGGAGTAGAATTTAATTCCCATTTTACAGTTGAGGAAATAGAGGCAAAGAGAAGTTAAGTGACTTGCCCAAGGTCACCCAGAAGGCAAGTGGCAGAGCTGGGATTAGAAAATATGTGCTCTGAGACTCAGACCTGTGCGCTCTCTACTAGTCCCTACTGCTTCCCAATCTCAGCAATCTCAGTTTATCCTCACACTATACCTGGGAGAGAGGGGCAGAGCTGGGGGGGTTAGCATACCAACTTTACAGCTGGGGAAACTGAGGTCCAGAGAGGCTAAGTGACTTGCCTGAGGTCACACAGTGGACTAGAAGCAGCAGTGGGATTCAAACCAGCACTCTTGACTCCCATGCTGATGAGTTATAAGGAAGGCAAGGGAGCTCCTAGCTCCCTTGCCTTTTTTTTTTGGTAATATCCGTGAGAAGCCTCATGGCTTAGTGGAAAGAGCCCGGGCTTGAGAGTCGGAGGTCGTGGGTTCTAATCCCGGCTCCGCCACTTGTCAACTGTATGACTTTGGGCAAATCACAACTTCTCTGTGGCTCAGTTACCTCATCTGTAAAATGGGGATTAAGACTGTGAACCCCACGTGGGACAACCTGATTACCTTATATCTCCCCCCCAGTGCTTAGAACAGTGTTTGGCACATGGTAACAAATACTATCACTATTATTATTGAGCACTTGTTATGTTCCAGGCACTTTTACTAAACGCTGGGGTACATACAACCTAATCAGGTTGGACACAGTCCACGTCCCACATGGGGTTCACAGTCTTAATCCCCATTTGAAAGATGAGGTAACTTAGGCCCGGAGAAGTGAAGTGACCCCTCCGAGCAGGCCCAGAGAAGTGAAGTGACCCGTCCTAGGTCACGCAGCAGGCAAGGCGGTGAGCCGGGATTAGAACCCAGGACCTTCTGACTCACAGGCCTGGGCTCTATCCACTAGGCCACACTGCTTCCCTCGCCGCCTGAGCCTGGAGAACCCCACCATGAGAAAGCTTTTGCTGTATGCCTTGCTGCTGCCGTCAAAAGGTCCCGATTTGGCGGCTCCATCTTTCCGCTCACCTCCTCGTGCGAGGTGAGGCGGGGCAGACGGGGGAGGCCGAGAGGTCCTCCATTGGCCAAGCGCTTAGTACAGCGCTCTGCAGTGGCCAGAGCGTGAGCCTGGGAGTGAGAAGGTCCTGAGTTCTAATCCCCGCTCCACCACCTGTCTGCTGTCTGTCACATCATAAAGTGGGTGTCTGTGACTGACTCTCAACCAAGTACCCCACATGGCTCAGCCCCCAGATTTCACCTTACGCCCCATTAATGGCCCGCTGCCCTCTTTGATGAGGGAAGTGGGAAGGACATCGGTCCCACCATCTCGGGGAAGGACAGCCGCGTGGACACCTCTAAGAGGAGCCATGCTGCTGTCACCTCTGAAGATCCTTCGGGACCTCCTCCTGTCCCGCTGCTTCCCAAGGTGACGGGCTTGCCACGTTTACCATCCCAAGACGACCGCTGGAGAGGGGATTTCCGTTTCCTGATGTGGTGGCGCTGACATCCTTAGGCTTCTCGAACCATTCCACAGGGCTTCCCGTCAGTCACCACAAACGACCTGGTTCTCATCAGTGTCGTCTCCATGGTGACAGGGAGGCCTGTGCTGCTGTGCCGATGGTAAGGATGCTAGAAGCCAGTAGACTCCACCTTAGGGACGCCTGCCAGGGATTATTGGAAGCGTTCGACCTCCCAACTTGGCTCGTTTCCTGGGTATCCTCCGGGCGGTGGCAATGACTCCGATTTTATTCTCTCACCCTGAGGGTCAAATCCACAGTTACCTACTCCTAGGGGGGCCAAGAAGATGAAGCAAGGACTCAGTCCCCTCACCATCCCAACTGTCTTATAATAATAATGATGGCATTTGTTAAGCGCTTACTATGTGCTTACTATGTGCCAAGCGCTGTTGCCAACTTGTACTTCCCAAGTACTTTGCACAGTGCTCTGCACACAGTAAGCGCTCAATAAATACGATTGATTGATTGGAGGGGTATAAGGTAATCAGGTTGTCCTACGTGGGACTTACAGCCTTAATCCCCATTTTACAGATGAGGTAACTGAAGCATAGAGAAGTTAAGTGACTTGTCCAAAGTCACACAGCTGACAAGTGGCGGAACCGGGATTAGAACCCATGACCTCTGACTCCCAAGCCTGGGCTCTTTCCATTGAGCCACGCTGCAGGACTCAACTAACATATTAACTGACCAGAATAAGATACAGCTTTCCAAGACACTGAATGATAATAGTTATAATAATAATACAAAAAATAGTATTTACTAAGTGCTTCCTATATGCCAAGCACCGTCTTAAGTACTGGGGTAGGTACACGATAAATCACGTCATTTAAGAGTCCCTGTCCCTCATGGGGCTCAGAGTCTAAGAGGGAGGGAGAATAATAATAATAATAATAATAATAATGATAATAATGATGGCATTTGTTAAGCGCTTACTATGTGCAAAGCACAGTTCTAAGCGCTGGGGGGGATGCAAGATGATCAGGTTGTCCCACGTGGGGCTCGCAGTCTTAATCCCCATTTTACAGATGAGGTAACTGAGGCGCAGAGAAGTTAAGTGACTTGCCCAAGGTCACACAGCAGACACGTGGAGGAGCTGGGATCCCCATTTTACAGAGGAGGAAACTGAGCTATGAAGTTAAGGGACCGTGTCCTAGGTCACATAGCAGGTGGCATAGCTAGGACCGGAACTAAAGTCGGTGATTTTTCCATTAAACCATGTTGGTTCTTTTTGAGGGAACCTGAGGAAAAGTTACAGGAAAAGTTACTTGCTAAGAAAAGAGAAAATCAGGACATAGAGACAAGGCCTTACCGCTTGGGAAAATTTTGTGGGAATTTTTAAAGAAGATTTTATGATTCCACGATGCTGAGGCTTCAAAGCCCTACTGTGAGAAGCAGCGTGGCTTAGCGGCAAGAGCCCGGGCTTGGGAGTCAGAGGTTGTGGGTTCTAATTCCGGTTCCGCCAACTGTCTGCTGTGTGACCTTGGGCAAGCCACTTTAACTTCTCTGTGCCTCAGTTCCCTCATCTGTAAAATGGGGACTAAGACTGTGAGCACCTCGAGGGGCAACCTAATTACCTTGTATCTACCCCAGTGCTTAGAACGGTGCTTGGCACATAGCACACTTAACAGATCCTGTAATTATTATTATGATTATTATTACTGAAGGCTCCCGTCCTCTAAAAGGCCTTCCCAGACTAGGCCCCCTCAACTTTTCCTCAGCTCCTCCTCCCCTCCCCATTACCCCAACTCGCTCCCTTTCTCTACCCCCCTCCCCGCCCCACAGCACTTGTGTATATGTCCAGATTTATAATTCTATTATAAATAAATAGAATATAAATAATATTCTATTAGAATAATATATAATATTATTTATAAATATATAAATAATAGAATAAATAAATTCTATTTATTTATATTAATGATGTGTATATATCTATAATTCTATTAATTTGTATTGATGCTATTGATGCCTGTTTACTTGCTTTGATGTCTGCTCCCCCCTCCTAGACCGTAAGACTGTAGTGGGCAGGGATCGCCTCTCTTTATTGCTGAATTGTACTTTCCAAGTGCTTAGTACAGTGCTCAATAAGCGCTCAATAAATACAATCGAATGAATGGATAGTTTTGAAAATTGGAAGTAGAATTAAAAAGACTGTACGTTTGTTTCTGTACAGTTCTCTCCCGCTCAACTCAAGGTAAGACCTGTATTTGTTGATCTTGCGGGAGCACCTAGATATTGGGCTAAATTACACCCTACTTCTTGATTTCGAATTGTTTTGGTGGAAGCCTAAGAAAGATGTTTTAAGCAGGCACACCTTTCCTTGGTCCCCAGGACATTCAGAGTAGAGTATCAAAGAGCTAGGAAGGGGAATTTTACCAATCATTCAATCAATGCTATTTTACTGAAAGCGCTTACTATGTGCAGAACATCTGATCATAGCATTGGCACTAACGAAGAATTAATAGCAAGAACAGGAAAAGGGTGAAAAATCTCCCTCTCCAGCCTCAAACCTTTCCTCCACCCTTCATTTCCCTAATCTTTCCATTTCCTCGGGCTCCAAGAGCCCGGGCTCTTGCCGCTAAGCCAAGTAGGGCTTTGAAGCCTCAGCATCGTGGAATCATAAAATCTTCTTTAAAAATTCCCATAAAATTTTCCCAAGTGGTAAGGCCTTGTCTCTATGTCCTGATTTTCTCTTTTCTTAACAAGTAACTTTTCCTCTGGTTCCCTCAGAAATTGTGAAGGCAATTTCTATTTTATAAAATTAAAAACTCTCACACCGCTAATGCCTACAAAATTTTTACGGCATTTGTTAAACACTTACTATGGGCCAGACACCATACTAAGCTCTGAGTAGATACCAGCTAACTTCACTGTGCCTCTGTTACCTCATCTGTAAAATGGGAATTAAGACTATGAGCCCATGTGGGCCATGGACTGTGTCCAACCTGATTATCCTGTACCTACCCCAGCGCTTAATATAGTGCTGACACATAGTAAGTGCTTAAAGAATACCCTAAAATACACAAAAAACATCTGGCAGAACCTCACTGTGTAGGCTTTGTACATTCAACATTTGACAGTTTGCTTGAATATTCCCACAATATTCTGGAAATTCACATACAATTCTGAGCCATTTTGGTAAAAAGGGGGCATCATATTTGGGTTCAAAAACCAATCCTTTATAGCACTGTTCCTCAGAGAAAATTGGTTCCTACTTAACAACCAATCGACTTAAGATGAAGTTTTCAGGCACCCAAAACAGATGCCAAGGTGCACTTGATGCCCCATGCACTTCACTGGCCCACATTATAACATGATGTGGAGTCGGAGGTCACGGGTTCTAATCCCGGCTCCACCGTTTGTCTGCTGGGTGACCTTGGGCAAGCCACTTAGCTTCTCTGTGCCCCAGTTCCCTCATCTGTAAAATAGGGATTAAGACTGTGAGCCCACGTGGGACGGCCTGATTACCTTGTATCTACCCCAGCATCTTAGAACAGTGCTTGGCATTATAGTAAACGCTTAACAAATACCGTCATTATTATTATGATGATGATGTCATCCCGACTCTGCCACATGTCAGCTGTGTGATCTTGGGCAGGTCACTTAACTTCTCTGGGCCTCAGTTCCCTTATCTGTAAAATGGGGATTAAGACTGTGAGCCCATGTGGGACGGCCTGATTACCTTGTATCTACCTCAGCGCTTAGAACAGTGCTTGGCATATAGTAAATGCTTAACAAATACCGTCATTATTATTATTATGATGTCATCCCGACTGCCACGTGTCAGCTGTGTGACCTTGGGCAAGTCACTTAACTTCTCTGGGCCTCAGTTACCTCATCTGCAAAATGGGGATTAAGACTGTGAGCCCACGTGGGATGGCCTGATTACCTTGTATCTACCTCACCGCTTAGAACAGTGCCTGGCATATAGTAAATGCTTAACAAATACCGTCATTATTATTATTATGATGTCATCCCGACTGCCACGTGTCAGCTGTGTGACCTTGGGCAAGTCACTTAACTTCTCTGGGCCTCAGTTACCTCATCTGCAAAATGGGGGTTAAGACTGTGAGCCCATGTGGGACGGCCTGATTACCTTGTATCTACCTCAGCGCTTAGAACAGTGCTTGGCATATAGTAAATGCTTCACAAATACCGTCATTATTATTATGATGATGTCATCCCGACTCTGCCACATGTCAGCTGTGTGACCTTGGGCAAGTCACTTAACTTCTCTGGGCCTCAGTTACCTCATCTGCAAAATGGGGATTAAGACTGTGAGCCCCACGTGGGACAACCTGATCACCCTGTATCCTCCCCAGCGCTTAGAACAGTGCTTTGCATATAGTGAGCGCTTAACAAATGCCAATTATTATTATAAGGACATCATTTTTGCAGAAGTCTACTTTATTCTACCTGAACCTAGAAAGTTTCTCTGGGGTATTTTGACCTCCTCCAATTGTTCCAGGGCCAATGCATTCCCTTCCCAGAGTCAGAAGAACCTGGGTTCTAATCCCGGCTCCGTCACTCGTCTGCTGTGTGACCTTGAGCAAGTCTTACCTCCTTCCCTTCCCCACAGCACCTGTATATATGTATATATGTTTGTACATATTTATTACTCTATTTATTTATTTATTTTACTTGTACATATCTATTCCATTTATTTTATTTTGTTAGTATGTTTGGTTTTGTTCTCTGTCTCCCCCTTTTAGACTGTGAGCCCACTGTTGGGTAGGGACTGTCTCTATATGTTGCCAATTTGTACTTCCCAAGCGCTTAGTACAGTGCTCTGCACATAGTAAGCGCTCAATAAATACGATTGATGATGATGATGATGAATTATGATTATTATTACCCAACTGAAGCTTGGTACATAGTAAGCACTTAACAAATACCGTTATTATTACTATTACATGGTGGTTATTACCTAATTATGATTATTATTACCCGATGGAAGCTTGGTACGTAGTAAGCACTTAACAAATACCGTTATTATTACTATTACCTGGTGGTTATTACCTAATTATGATTATTATCACCCGATTGAAGCTTGGTACGCAGTAAGCACTTAACAAATACCGTTATTATTACTATTATCTGGTGGTTATTACCTAATTATGATTATTATTACCCGATTGAAGCTTGGCACGTAGTAAGCGCTTAACAAATACCATTCTTCTTCTTATTACCTGGTGGGTATTACCTAATTATGATTATTATTACCCGATGGAAGCTTGGCACATAGTAAGCGCTGAAGAAATATCATTATTATTACCTGATGATCATTATTACCCGATTGGAGCTTGGCACTTAGTAAGCGCTTAACAAATAGCATCATTATTATTATTACCTGGTGATTATTACCTAATTATGATTATTATTACCCGACTGAAGCTTGGTATGTAGTAAGCGCTTAACAGATACCACTATTATTACTATTATCTGGTGGTTATTACCTAACTATGATTATTATTACCCGACTGAAGCTTGGTACGTAGTAAGTGCTTAACAGATACCATTATTATTACTATTATCTGGTGGTTATTACCTAACTATGATTATTATTACCAGATTGAAGCTTGGCACGTAGTAAGCGCTTAACAAATACCGTTCTTCTTCTTATTACCTGGTGGTTATGACCTAATTATGATGATTATTACCCGATTGAAGCTTGGTACGTAGTAAGCGCTTAGCAGATACCGTTATTATTACTATTATCTTGTGGTTATGACCTAATTATGATTATTATTACCAGATTGAAGCTTGGCACGTAGTAAGCGCTTAACAAATACCGTTCTTCTTCTTATTACCTGGTGGTTATGACCTATTTATGATGATTATTACCCGATGGAAGCTTGGCACGTAGTAAGCGCTGAAGAAGTATCATTATTATTACCTGATGATCATTATTACCTGATTGGAGCTTGGCACTTAGTAAGCACTTAACAAATAGCATCATTATTATTATTACCTGATTGAAGCTTGGTACGTAGTAAGCGCTTAGCAGATACCGTTATTATTACTATTACCTGGTGGTTATTACCTAATTATGATTATTATTACCCGATTGAAGCTTGGTACATAGTAAGTGCTTAACAAATACCGTTATTATTATTATTATTACCTGGTGGTTATTTCCTAATTATGATCATTATTACCTGATTGAAGCTTGGTACGTAGTAAGCGCTTAACAAATACCGTTATTATTACTATTATCTGGTGGTTATTACCTAATTATGATGATTATTACCCGATGGAAGCTTGGCACGTAGTAAGCGCTTAAGAAATACCGTTATTATTACTATTATCTGGTGGTTATGACCTAATTATGATTATTATTACCCGATTGAAGCTTGGCACGTAGTAAGCACTTAAATACCATTCTTCTTCTTATTACCTGGTGGTTATTACCTAATTACGATTATTATTACCCAACTGAAGCTTGGTACGTAGTAAGTGCTTAAGAAATACTGTTATTATTACTATTACCTGGTGGTTATTACCTAATTATGATTATTATTACCAGATTGAAGCTTGGCACGTAGTAAGCGCTTAACAAATACCGTTCTTCTTCTTATTACCTGGTGGTTATGACCTAATTATGATTATCACCCGATTGAAGCTTGGTACGTAGTAAGCGCTTAACAGATACCGCTATTATTACTATTATCTGGTGGTTATGACCTAATTATGATTATTATTACCCGACTGAAGCTTGGTATGTAGTAAGCGCTTAACAAATACCGTTCTTCTTCTTATTACCTGGTGGTTATGACCTAATTATGATTATTATTACCCGATGGAAGCTTGGTACGTAGTAAGCGCTTAACGAATACCATGCTACCTAATACCTAATACCTAATAAATGCCATTCTACCTACCTAAATACCTAATAACCAGGTTATTAGGTAATAACCTGGTGGTTATGACCTAATTATGATGAACTATTACCCGATGGAAGCTTGGCACGTAGTAAGCGCTTAGCAAATCCCGTTACTCTTATGATTACCCGATCGAGCGCTTAGTGCAGTGCTCTGCACATAGTAAGCGCTCAATAAATACGACTGATTGATTGTTACGGCCTAATCATTACGCTGATCATCAATCGTATTTATTGAGCGCTTCCTATGTGCAGAGCACTGTACTAAGCGCTGATTATCGCCCGACTGCAGCTTGGCCCGCAGTCAGCGCTGAACAAATCCCCTCCTTATTGTACTTACTGCAACTTGTCCTTCCCAAGCGCTTAGCACAGTGCTCTGCCCACAGTAAGCGCCCAATAAATACGACTGATTGACTGATCAATCGCAGCAGCGTAGAAGAGAAGCAGCGTGGCTCGGTGGAAAGAGAGTCCGAGGTCATGGGTTCAAATCCCGACTCCGCCACTAGTCAGCTGTGTGACTTTGGGCAAGTCACTTCACTTCTCTGGGCCTCAGCTCCCTCATCTGTAAAATGGGGATGAAGACAGCGAGCCCCACGGGGGACAACCTGATCACCCTGTAAACTCCCCTGCGCTTAGAACAGCGCTTGGCACATAGTAAGCGCTTAATAAATGCCATTATTATTATTATTATTATTATTATTATTATTTATTATTACCTGATTGAAGCCGGGGCAGGTGGAAGCAGAAAGACGTATGGAATCCCTGGGATACAAGGCGCTCCACGCACTTCCATCGTCGGGAATGATTAGGGATGCTGGAAGAGGCGGGCGTTGCCCCGGGCAACGCGGATGCTCTGAGGGAAAGGGGGGAAAAAAGGACGCGGCCCCTTTAAAGAGACGGTCCCCTCCCACCCGCCCGCTCGCTCGCCCGCCTCAGCGCGCACGCGCGCCCCCCTCAGGGAGTCACGTGGCGCAGAGCAACGGCCCCCCCCGAGGAGCTAAGTTTGTCGGCGGCGGCGGGCGCGACCATCAGGGCCAGCCCGCAGGGGGGGCCGGGGCAGAGGGAGCCCGGTGGATCCCCGGCTCGGCCGCGACGTCCGCCCTCGGCTTCCCCGTGAAGTGTCTCGGGACTTATTGGGTCTTCCCCTTCCAGGGCCTGCAAGGAGCCGCCGGGCGGGGGAGGGCAGAAGGGCCGGACCAACCGCGCCCCCCCCCGCCGCGGCCGGACCGCGTGGAACCGTCTGGCGCGCGGCCGCTCGGGGGCCGCCCGCGCGCTCCAAATCTCGCGCCGTCTCGCGAGAGGATAAGTTGAGGGGAACATGGCGACGTCTAATCTGCTAAAGGTAAGGGACGGCCGACCGCCTTTCTCCCTCAACTCCTCCTCCTTCTTCTTCTCCTTCTTTTCCTTCTTCTCCTTCCTTTCCTCCCCGTTGGCGTCCCAGGGCTCCTGCTCGGACACATCAGGGCGGGGGGGATGGGGCTGCTGTTCCTGAGGGGGCCCGGCTTCTTCTTCTTCTTCATCATCATCATCATCGTCGTCGTCGTCATGGTGGTATTTGTGAGGCGCTGACTAGGTGCCAGATGTGCCAAGCGCTGGGGGAGACACAAGAGAATAATAACAAGGACTTCTAGACTGTGAGCCCACTGTTGGGTAGGGACTGTCTCTAGATGTTGCCAATGTGCATTGTAAATGCAAGTAAAATAAATACATATTTATTTATTACTTTATTTATTTATTTATTTTACCTGTACATATCTATTCTCTTTATTTTATTTTGTTGGTGTGTTTGGTTTTGTTCTCTGTCTCCCCCTTTTAGACTGTGAGCCCACTGTTGGGTAGGGACTGTCTCTATATCTTGCCAATGTGTATTGTAAATACAAGTAAAATAAATACATATTTATTTATTACTTTATTTATTTATTTATTTTACCTGTACATATCTATTCTCTTTATTTTATTTTGTTGGTGTGTTTGGTTTTGTTCTCTGTCTACCCCTTTTAGACTGTGAGCCCACTGTTGGGTAGGGACTGTCTCTAGATGTTGCCAATGTGTATTGTAAATACAAGTAAAATAAATACATATTTATTTATTACTCTATTTATTTATTTATTTTACCTGTACATATCTATTCTCTTTATTTTATTTTGTTAGTGTGTTTGGTTTTGTTCTCTGTCTCCCCCTTTTAGACTGTGAGCCCACTGTTGGGTAGGGACTGTCTCTATATGTTGCCAATGTGTATTGTAAATACAAGTAAAATAAATACATATTTATTTATTACTCTATTTATTTATTTATTTATTTATTTACTTTACCTGTACATATCTATTCTCTTTATTTTATTTTGTTGGTGTGTTTGGTTTTGTTCTCTGTCTCCCCCTTTTAGACTGTGAGCCCACTGTTGGGTAGGGACTGTCTCTAGATGTTGCCAATGTGTATTGTAAATACAAGTAAAATAAATACATATTTATTTATTACTCTATTTATTTATTTATTTACTTTACCTGTATATATCTATTCTCTTTATTTTATTTTGTTAGTGTGTTTGGTTTTGTTCTCTGTCTCCCCCTTTTAGACTGTGAGCCCACTGTTGGGTAGGGACTGTCTCTAGATGTTGCCAATGTGTATTGTAAATACAAGTAAAATAAATACATATTTATTTATTACTTTATTTATTTATTTATTTTACCTGTACATATCTATTCTCTTTATTTTATTTTGTTAGTGTGTTTGGTTTTGTTCTCTGTCTCCCCCTTTTAGACTGTGAGCCCACTGTTGGGTAGGGACTGTCTCTAGATGTTGCCAATGTGTATTGTAAATACAAGTAAAATAAATACATATTTATTTATTACTCTATTTATTTATTTATTTATTTACTTTACCTGTACATATCTATTCTCTTTATTTTATTTTGTTAGTGTGTTTGGTTTTGTTCTCTGTCTCCCCCTTTTAGACTGTGAGCCCACTGTTGGGTAGGGACTGTCTCTATATGTTGCCAATGTGCATTGTAAATACAAGTAAAATAAATACATATTTATTTATTACTTTATTTATTTATTTATTTTACCTGTACATATCTATTCTCTTTATTTTATTTTGTTAGTGTGTTTGGTTTTGTTCTCTGTCTCCCCCTTTTAGACTGTGAGCCCACTGTTGGGTAGGGACTGTCTCTAGATGTTGCCAATGTGTATTGTAAATACAAGTAAAATAAATACATATTTATTTATTACTTTATTTATTTATTTATTTTACCTGTACATATCTATTCTCTTTATTTTATTTTGTTAGTGTGTTTGGTTTTGTTCTCTGTCTCCCCCTTTTAGACTGTGAGCCCACTGTTGGGTAGGGACTGTCTCTATATGTTGCCAATGTGTATTGTAAATACAAGTAAAATAAATACATATTTATTTATTACTCTATTTATTTATTTATTTACTTTACCTGTACATATCTATTCTATTTATTTTATTTTGTTAGTGTGTTTGGTTTTGTTCCCTGTCTCCCCCTTTTAGACTGTGAGCCCACTGTTGGGTAGGGACTGTCTCTAGATGTTGCCAATGTGTATTGTAAGTACAAGTAAAATAAATACATATTTATTTATTACTTTATTTATTTATTTTACCTGTACATATCTATTCTCTTTATTTTATTTTGTTAGTGTGTTTGGTTTTGTTCTCTGTCTCCCCCTTTTAGACTGAGCCCACTGTTGGGTAGGGACTGTCTCTAGATGTTGCCAATGTGTATTGTAAATACAAGTAAAATAAATACATATTTATTTATTACTCTATTTATTTATTTATTTATTTATTTTACCTGTACATATCTATTCTCCTTATTTTATTTTGTTAGTGTGTTTGGTTTTGTTCTCTGTCTCCCCCTTTTAGACTGTGAGCCCACTGTTGGGTAGGGACTGTCTCTAGATGTTGCCAATGTGTATTGTAAATACAAGTAAAATAAATACATATTTATTTATTACTCTATTTATTTATTTATTTATTTACTTTACCTGTACATATCTATTCTCTTTATTTTATTTTGTTAGTGTGTTTGGTTTTGTTCTCTGTCTCCCCCTTTTAGACTGTGAGCCCACTGTTGGGTAGGGACTGTCTCTATATGTTGCCAATGTGTATTGTAAATACAAGTAAAATAAATACATATCTATTTATTACTCTATTTATTTATTTATTTATTTTACCTGTACATATCTATTCTACTTATTTTATTTTGTTAGTGTGTTTGGTTTTGTTCTCTGTCTCCCCCTTTTAGACTGTGAGCCCACTGTTGGGTAGGGACTGTCTCTAGATGTTGCCAATGTGTATTGTAAATACAAGTAAAATAAATACATATTTATTTATTACTCTATTTATTTATTTATTTATTTACTTTACCTGTACATATCTATTCTCTTTATTTTATTTTGTTAGTGTGTTTGGTTTTGTTCTCTGTCTCCCCCTTTTAGACTGTGAGCCCACTGTTGGGTAGGGACTGTCTCTAGATGTTGCCAACGTGTACTTCCCAAGCGCTTAGTCCAGTGCTCTGCACACAGTAAGCGCTCAATAAATACGATTGATGATGATGAGGATGACTTACCTCCTTCCCTTCCCCACAGCACCTGGATCTATCAATCAATCAATCGTATTTATTGAGCGCTTACTGTGTGCAGAGCGCTGTGCTAAGCGCTTGGGAAGTGAGAGACGGGCCCTACCCACCAGTGGGCTCACAGTCTAGAAGGGGGAGGCAGAGAACAAGACCGCACGTATTAACAAAATAGAATAAATAGAATAGAATGTAAATAGAATATAAATAGAGTATATAATAATAGTAATAGTAATGGTATTTATTAAGAATAAATAGAATAGAATGTAAATAGAATATAAGTAAATAGAATATATTATAATAATAATAATGGTATTTATTAAGAATAAATAGAAGAATAAGTAGAATATAAATAGAATATAAGTAAATAGAATAAATAATAATAATAATGGTATTTATTAAGAATAAATAGAATATAAATAGAATATAAGTAAATAGAATATGTAATAATAATAATAATGGTATTTATTAAGCGCTTACTACATGCCAAGCACTGTTCTAAGCGCTGGGGAGGTTCCAAGGTGATCAGGTTGTCCCACGCGAGCCCGCTGTTGGGTAGGGGCCGTCTCTATGTGTACTTCCCAAGCGCTTAGTACAGTGCTCTGCACACAGTAAGCGCTCAATAAATACGATTGATTGTTATGTCTGTACATATTTATTACCCTATTTATTTATTTTACTTGTACATATCTATTCTATTTTGTTTTGTTCTCCGTCTCCCCCTTTTAGACTGTGAGCCCACTGTTGGGTAGGGACCGTCTCTATATGTTGCCAACGTGTGCTTCCCAAGTGCTTAGTACAGTGCTCTGCACACAGTAAGCGCTCAATAAATACGATTGATTGATATGTCTGTACATATTTATTACTCTATGTATTTATTTATTTTACTTGCACATATCTATTCTACTTATTTTATTTTGTTAGTCTGGTTTTGTTCTCTGTCTCCCCCTTTTAGACTGTGAGCCCACCGTTGGGTAGGGACCGTCTCTATGTGTTGCCGACTTGGACTTCCCAAGCGCCTAGTACAGTGCTGTGCACACAGTAAGCTCTCAATAAATACGATTGATTGATGTGTCTGTACATATTTACTACCCTATTTATTTATTTTACTTGTACATATCTATTCTATTTATTTTATTTTGTTAGTCTGTTTGGTTTTGTTCTCTGTCTCCCCCTTTTATACTGTTAGCCCACTGTTGGGTAGGGACCGTCTCTATGTGTTGCCGACTTGGATTTCCCAAGTGCCTAGGACGGTGCTCTGCACACAGTAAGCGCTCAATAAATACGATTGATTGATTGATATGTCTGTACATATTTATTACCCTATTTATTTATTTTACTTGTACATATTTATTTTATTTATTTTGTTAGTCTGGTTTTGTTCTCTGTCTCTCCTTTTAAGACTGTGAGCCCACTGTTGGGTAGGGACCGTGTCTATATGTTGCCATCTTGTACTTCCCAAGCGCTTAGGACAGTGCTCTGCACACAGTAAGCGCTCAATAAATACGATTGATTAAGCGCTTACTATGTGCCAAGCACTGTTCTAAGCGCGGGATAGATACAAGGTAGTCGTCATAATAATGGCGATGGTATTTGCTAAGCGCCTTCTATGTGCCAAGCACTGTTCTAAGCGCTGGGGAGATACAAGGTAGTCATCATCATAATAATGGTGATGGTACTTGTTAAGCACCTTCTATGTGCCAAGCACTGTTCCAAGCACTGGGGAGATACAAGGTAATCATCGTCATAATAATGGTAATGGTATTTGTTAAGCGCCTTCTATGTGCCAAGCACTATTCTAAGCGTTGGGGAGATACAAGGTAATCATCATCATAATAGTGATGGTATCTGTTAAGCGCCTTCTATGTGCCAAGCACTGTTCTAAACGCTGGGGAGGTACAAGGTGATCATCATAGTAATGATAGTGATGGTATTTGTTAAGCGCCTTCTATGTGCCAAGCACTGTTCTAAACGCTGGGGAGCTACAGGGTAGTCATCATCATCATAATAATGGTGGTGGTATTTGTTAAGCGCCTTCTATGTGCCAAGCACTGTTCTAAGCGCTGGGGAGATACAAGGTAGTCGTCATAATAATGGCGATGGTACTCGTTAAGCACCTTCTATGTGCCAAGCACTGTTCTAAGCGCTGGGGAGATACAAGGTAATCATCGTCATAATAATGGTGATGGTATTTGTTAAGCGCCTTCTATGTGCCAAGCACTGTTCTAAACGCTGGGGAGATACAAGGTAATCATCATCATAATAATAGTGATGGTATTTGTTAAGCGCCTTCTATGTGCCAAGCACCGTTCTAAGCGCTGGGGGAGATACAAGGGAATAATAATAATAATAATGATGGTATTTGTTAAGTGCTTACTATGTGCCAAGCACTTTTCCAAGCGCTGGGGGAGACACAAGAGAATAATAACAGTGATAGTGTTAGGCACTTACTATGTGCCAAGCACTGTTCTAAGCACTGGGGAGATACAAGGTAATCATCATAATAATGGTGATGGTATTTAAGCGCCTCCTATGTGCCAAGCACTGTTCTAAACACTGGGGAGATACAAGCTAATCATCATCATCATAATAGCGATAGTATTTGTTAAGCACCTTCTATGTGCCAAGCGCTGTTCTAAACGCTGGGGAGATACAAGGTAATCATCATCATAATAATGGTGATGGTATTTGTTAAGCGCCTTCTATGTGCCAAGCACTGTTCTAAGCACTGGGGGAAATACAAGGTAATAATAATAGTAATAATGGTGGTGTTAAGCGCTTACTATGTGCCAAGCACTGTTCTAAGCACTGGGGGAGATACAAGGTAATAGTAATAATGATAATGATGGTGTTTGTTAAGCGCTTACTATGTGCTAAGCACTGTTCTAAGCACAGGGGAGATACAGGGTAGCATAATAATGATAGCAATGGTATTTGTTAAGCGCCTTCTATGTGCCAAGCACTGTTCTAAGCGCTGGGGGAGATACGAGGTAATAATGATAGTAATAATGATGGTGTTTAAGTGCTTACTATGTGACAAGCACTTTTCTAAGCACTGGGGGAGATACAAGGTAATGATAATAATAATAACGATGGTGTTTAAGTGCTTACTATGTGCCAAGCACTGTTCTAAACTCTGGGGAGATACAAGGTAATCGTAATAATAATAATAATGATGGTATTTGTTAAGCGCCTTCTATGTGCCAAGCACTGTTCTAAGCGCTGGGGGAGATACAAGGTGGTAATAATAATGGTATTTGTTAAGCACTTACTGTGTGCCAAGCACTGTTCTAAGCTGCTGGGGGAGATACAAGGTAATAATAATAATAATGATGGTATTTGTTAAGCGCTTACTATGTGCCAAGCACTGTTCTAAGTGCGGGGGGAGATACAAGGTAATATAATAATAATAGTAATAATAATTATGATGGTATTTGTTAAGCGCTTACTATGTGCCAAGCACTGTTGTAAGCACTGGGGGAGATACAAGGTGGTAATAATAATGGTATTTGTTAAGCACTTACTATGTGCCAAGCACTGTTCTAAGCTGCTGGGGGAGATACAGTGTAGTAATAATAATAATAATAATAATGATGATGGTATTTGTTAAGCACTTCCTGTGTGCCAAGCACTGTTCTAAGCGCTGGGGGAGATACAAGGTAATATAATAATAATAATAATAATAATAATGGTATTTGTTAAGCGCTTGCTATGTGCCAAGCACTGTTCTAAGCGCTGGGGGGGATACACGACTGAGCCCCCTTTTTCCTCTCCTCCTCCCCATCCCCCCCCACCCTACCTCCTTCCCCTCCCCACAGCACTTGTATATATGTTTGTACAGATTTATTACTCTATTTTACTTGTACATATTTACTGTTCTATTTATTTTGTTAATGATGTGCATTTAGCTTTAATTCTGTTTGTTCTGATGACTTGACACCTGTCCACATGTTTTGTTTTGTTGTCTGTCTCCCCCTTCTAGACTGTGAGCCCATTGTTGGGTAGGGACCTTCTGTGTATGTTTCCGACTTGTACTTCCCCAGCGCTTAGTACAGTGCTCTGCTCACAGGAAGCGCTCAATAAATACGATTGAATGAATGAGTGAATACGAGATAAGCAGTGTGTCTCAGTGGAAAGAACCCGGGCTTTGGAGTCAGAGGTCGTGGGTTCAAATCCCGGCTCTGCCAATTGTCAGCCATGTGACTTTGGGTAAGTCACTTCACTTCTCAGTGCCTCAGTTCCCTCATCTGTAAAATGGGGTTTAAGACTGTGAGCCCCCAGTGGGACAACCTGATCACCTTGTAACTTCCCCAGCGCTTAGAACGGTATGTTGCACATAGTAAGCACTTAATAAATGCCATCATTATTATTATTATTATTATAATCAGATTGTCCCACATGGGGCTCACAGTCTTCATCCCCATTTGGCAGATGAGGGAACTGAGGCACAGAGAAGTGAAGTGACTTGCCCGCAGTCACACAGCAGATATGTGTCGTCGTCATCGTAATAATCACAGCAATCATTCGGGTATTGGTGAGGCGCTTATTGGGGGCTGGCCACTGGAGTAATAATAGTAATAATTCGGGTATTTGTGAAGCGCCTACTGGGTGCCGGCCACTGTAATATTAATAACAATCAATGTGGTATTTGGGAAGCGTTTCCTGGGTGCCGGGCACTGTAATAATAATAATAATGATAGTGTGTGTTAAGCGCTTACCAAGTATTTGTGAGCCCCCCCCGTGGGACAACCTAAACACTCTGTAACCTCCCCAGCACTTAGAACAGTGCTTTGCACATAGTAAGCGCTTAATAAATGCCATTATTATTATTATTATTATTGCTATGTGCCAAGCACTGGGGTAGATTCAAGGTAATCAGGTTGTCCTCCGTGGGGCTCACAGGCTTCACCCCCATTTTCCAGATGAGGTCACTGAGGGCCAGAGAAGTGAAGTGACTTGCCCAGGGTCACCCAGCAGACGAGTGGCGGAGGCGGGATTAGAACCCACAACCTCTGACTCCCAAGCCTGGGCTCTTGCCGCTAAGCCCCCCTTCTAGACGGGAGCCCGTTGTTGGGTAGGGACCATCTCTGTATGTTGCCAGTTTGTACTTCCCAAGCGCTTAGTACAGTGCTCTGCACACAGTAAGTGCTCAATAAATATGACTGGGTGACTGAATGAATATAAGGGGTGGCTACAGACAAATAGTGTTGGTCGCAGTCCCTGTCCCCCATGGGGCTTATATCCCTAATTTCCAGACGAGGTCCCTGAGGCCCAGAGAAGTGAAGGGATTTGCCCAAGGTCCCCCAGCAGACAAGTGGCAGAGCCGGGATTAGAACCCATGACCTTCCGACTCTCAGGCCCGGGCTCTAGCCACTCCTCCGCCTTGCCGCCTCTCCCCACCCCTGCCCGAGTTTGGCTTTCGGGTCCCCATTTCACGGCCCCGACCCCAGCTCGTTACTTTAGAGGTCCTCCTCTTTCCATTTTCTTTTTTCTAACCACCTTTAGGCAGGTACAGTATTCACTTTCCAAATCTCCTTTTTCTGGGGTGGGAGCGGAGGGGCGACCAGCGGCAGGTCTCGCCGTGGAGTTAGCTAATTTAGGTTTATGATGATGGGGGTTGAAACTTTTTAATTTTGTAATTCGTGGTAACTCCCATCTGTTGCTACCTATCTCAAAATTATGGTATACCCAGCATAATGGAAGCAGCGTGGCTCAGTGGAAAGAGCCCGGGCTTTGGAGTCAGAGGTCATGGGTTCAAATCCCGGCTCCGCCACACGTTTGCTGTGTGACCTTGGGCAAGTCACTTAACTTTTCTGAGCCTCAGTTACCTCATCTGTAAAATGGGGATTAAGACTGTGAGCCCCATGTGGGACAACCTGATCACCTTGTATGCCCCCACATCGCTTAGAACAGTGCTTTGCACATAGTAAGCGCTTAACAAATGCCATCATCATCATCATCATAATGACTAATTGGTTAAAACTAGCAGCAAGATTTCTTTTATCACAACATTCAGTATTCACATTTTGTCATCAACCTGCATAGGTGACTGTTTCCTTGTTCTCCAATTTAAAATTTGTGGTCATAGTCAGTATTCTACCTGTTGACCATTAATGAAACTTTATCCTTCAACTGGTGTTTTTTTTTAGGGAAGTAGATTAGGCCAATGTTATATCAAGTCACCATTACATTCATTCATACATTCAATCGTATTTATCGAGCGCTTACTGTGTGCAGAGCACTGTACTAAGCACTTAGAAAGTACAATTCAGCAACAGATAGAGACAATCCCTATCCAACAACACTTACTGTAGTTTAGATCCCCCTGATGTAATTATCATCATGCAGAGAATGGGAAGGACACAGTTTGAACTGTAAAAAGATGCTCCATGGTCATCAAAACTTGAATTACTTTTTAGGTGGAGATTATTTACTTTTAGAGTAAGTACTTCAGTGTCCCGAAGATCTTTTCTAACGCACGTCAGATCTTTTCAAAAGGTGTAATATGAAAGTTTGCAAGAGTGGAAAACGAGGGTTGAAGTTCAAAGTTTTTCTAGAGGTGAACAACTCCATGTTGTAGTTTTAATTTGGTAGTATTTTCTGTCTTCGATCAAAGGCCTTTAAATTCTGGGATGTCATAGCAAAAGAGTTCAGTAAATTGATCAGTCTTCTATCTAATTGAATAAATATTTGAAGGATTTGAGGGAAAGCAAGACAGATCTTATTTGTGTTCTGGAAAGGATGCCAGATCGGCATCAGTCTCCCTAGTAACATGGGGTTTTGGTAGGAATGGGAAAGAAGTCACGGTAAGTGACATTTGAGTTTAGAGGATATGTCATAGCAAAGCTTCAGTTTTCCAAACTAATGGCACAGGGGAGGACCAGGACAGACAGTCAAGGATGCAGATAATTCATAGTCACAAAAATCACCTCTGACAGACGTGCATACAAACACATGTGTATGTGTATGAACATGGTCATCTCATATATCAGCACAGTCTACCTGGAGCTCGCAAGTTATCTATGCCTTTTAAGCCTATATCTTTCTAAGAAATATTGAGTTTTCTTTTCCTCTGTGATTTTTCTTTGCCTGTCAGTAGCCTCAGGAAACTCACAAAGGCAGCGTTCCTAGTGAAAGAAGAATGGGCCTGGGAGTCGAGTTCTTCTGTAGGACCTTGGGCAAATCATTTACCTTCTCAGAGCCTCAGTTTCCTCATGTGTAAAATGGGGATGAAATAGATTATTAATGCCCTGTGGGACAGGGACCATGTCTGATCTGATAGCCTTGAAGCTACCCCAGGCTTAGATAGTAAGAGTTCAATTATAAATGGCAGGATTGTTATTTTTTTTAAATCACCGAGTGGTGCTGTCCTCTGGAGGGAAAGTCTTTAGTAAATACCCGATTGACTGCAAAGAGAAGGCGGGGAGTGACAGTTCTTGATAGGTTTAGCCTTCCTGTATTTTGCTGGGTGAAAATGGGCTCAGTGATTTGCCGGCCTGCCCTGTCCCCACACTCTCTGTAATAGATGTTTTTCTCAGCTTCGTGTTTGATGTGGACAGCTGAGCCCTGAGGGAGATAGATTGGTGGTAAAAATGCACCGCATTCCATAGTCATAAAACCTCAGACAAGGGTTATGCTGCGGTCACTTTGGCTGTAAATGGGTTTTGTTAGAAAATTCCTGACTGCCCTTTGCAGAGGTACTACATCCTTGCCTGTTTCCTCACTTGTTGCATCCACCATCCCAGTGGGAAGATAACTGACAGGGATGAGAGAGAGTGAGTAGGGCTACAGAAACCATCTTCACAAAGGATAATTCCTTCGTAATGTTCTCGGTCCCAAAGTCTGCCGGACTGGACCGAGGCTCATCTCTTGTTTACGCTGGGCTGTTTCTGATGGTGGTGGTGTCATTCATTCAGTCGCTGGGGTGTGAGGGTTTACTCTGTGCAGAACACTATAGTAAGCACTTTGGAGAGTTCAGTACAACAGAGTTGGTAGACACGTTCCCTGCCCACTAGGAGCTTTTCTCCAGAGGATAAGAGGCCCGATGAATCACAGCTGATGTCATAATTCACAAACGGTGTGGTCCTGGTATTGTTTTATGTTGTTGTATGTCTGACTAGAGAAGTGGGATAGTCATCAATGAACAATTCAATATTGATAGTATTAGGCGCTTTCTTTGTGCCAAGAACTGTGCTAGGTGTGGAGTAGATAGGACTGGACCCAGTCCCTATAGTATTTTATCCCTATTTTGCACATGAGGAAACTGAGGCTCAGAGAAGGTAAGTGATTCATTCCAGGTCGTACAGCGGGGATGTGGCAGAGCTGGGGCCAGAACTGAATGCCGTGCTCTTTCCTCTAGGGCACGCTGGGTCTTCATTATTGACAAGCACACGGTAATTGGGAGAGCACAAGAGTAGATAATAACTACAAATGGATATGTCAGTAAGCACAGCAAGCAAAATCTTAAGGGTTACCAGATCAGCATGGCCTAGTGGCCAGGCCACAGGCCTGGGAGTCCAACTGGTCATAGCTTCTAATCCCAGCTCTGCCACTTGTCTGCTGTGTGACCTGGGGTGAGTCACTTCACTTCTCTGTGCCTCAATCCCCTCACCTGTAAAACGGGGGTGAAGACTGCGAACCCCATGCGGGACAAGGGACTGCGTCCAATCTTCTTTGCCTGTATCATCCCCAGCACTTAGTCCAGTGCCTGGCACATAGTAAGCACATCACCGAGACCACCATTATTGTTATTAGAACATGCTGAGTTAGCTGGAAGGACCGCTTGGCTAGGAAGGTAAGAGAGCGTAATCGGAAGACACCTCATGAAGGTAAGGGGCGGGACGGGAATGACACAATTAATCTGTTCGAGGTAGGAAAAGTAAAAGTGAGGAGATGGAAGAAGAGAAGGGCACGAACTCAACTGTAGTGGAAGAATAGAGGACAGTTAAGGTGAGGGAGCTAGCTGGAGGAGAGCCTTGATGCCAGTAGTTGAGAATTTTTGTTATTTGCAAGAGGGAATGAGGACCCTTTGGAGACTAATGGAGAGGAGAGGGGTGGGATTCCAGAAAAACAATTATGTGGTTAGATTGAAGGGGGAGAGGCCCAGGTATCCATCTGGGAGATGTATACCAGGCATTGGTGTTGAGTGGAAAGGGCAGAGCCAGAAGATGTTGAGGAAGTCGTGGCAGGATTTCGAATGAGTGGAGAGTAAATGGAAAAAGAGGAGGCATGGATTGCCTTCTTGCAAGCTTGTGGCACAGGGAAGGTGGCGGTGTGGGTGACAGGTTAAAAAAAGGTAGGGCTCGGAGTCAGCAGAGAAGGGAAGATGAATTCAGTTTTAAATATTCTAAGGTCAAGGTACTGTTGGGTGTCCAAGTAGAGATGAAGCCAAGAGGCGAGCAAGTGCAATGTGCTAGTTGGAGCCAAGTGCTCTGGTGAGCTCCCTGTTTAGATGAGTGCAGTGGGGAAAGAGAAGAGGACTGGAATTGAGTCTCCAGGGTAACGAGAGGAGCCTGCCTACAAAGGACATTTATTTTCTGATCCTTTAAGCATCCTGTTGCCCCGTCCGAGACAGAATATTCGGCTGGATTGGATGCCAGAGAGCCATCGTCAGTTCGAGTACTTGGGTGAGCTCATGGTGGAGCTTTAAGGGGGTGTGGTGTTCAGGGACGGAGCTTTTAGGAAGTGGGTTCCAAGGTTGGAATTCCTCCCCGGACTCTAGTGGGAAACTCAGAAAATTCACGGCTGACCCCTGCATCTGGTTAAGGTCAGTCTTAATTCCCATTTTACAGATGAGGTAGCTGAGGCACAGAGAAGTTAAATGACTTGCCCAAAGTCACACAGCTGACAGTTGGCGGAGCTGGGAATTGAACCCATGACCTCCGACTCCAAAGCCCATGCTCTTTCCACTGAGCCAGGCTGCTTCTCATTAACAAATTAACTGCCTCATTGTGGCTAGAAAGTAATCCACTGGGAATTAATTAGATTGTAATCTTGTGGGTAAGGATCATGCCCTCTGAGTCTGTTGTTCTTTCCCGAGTGTTTAACAGTGTTGTGCACACAGTGGGTGCTTGATAAGTACTGTTGACTGATTGAAGTATGGATGATTTAGATTAGTAGTTACACTGTTTTTCCACAATCAAGTTTAGCTGTTTTCTCAAAATTCCCTTTCTCATTCTTTCTCTTCACCTTCTTTCTGGCTTTTCTTTATTACCCTTCTCTCCACCCTTCCTCTTGCCTTCCTATGACATCTTTTTAAACTTCCTCTCCTTCAGAGAATGTAAGTAGCAGAGAAAAATGTCCTGCTTTCCTGAAGTCCAAATGCCATCTTTAATTATTGTAATAATCATTTTTTTGTATTGAGTGCTTACTGTGTGTACAGCGCCATAATAAACACTTGGAGTGTACAATATAATATAGTTACTACAAGACCACAGAGTAGTAATAAGGCCAGTGAAAATCTTTCTTTTGGATTCAGTCTGATTTCCAGTGATAGTTATTTTGCAGCTGAAGACTTTTGCCTGGAAACAAAAGACTGCCAGTTTGAGTCTAAGCATTGTTTATCCTGAGGTTTTATGGACTAGAATAAAGACATTGAAGTTTTCCTTTTCTGATCTATGCTGCAGCAATAACAGAACAATTTAATTACTGTTTTTATTAATAATAAACAACCTAACTTTGTAAATATTTTAATTATAACGATGGCATAAAATTGGGTGACTAATAGAGACCAAATTCATTTTCATAACTCGATACATATAATTAAGCCAGTCTCCCTTGCACCTGGATATCTTAAAATAAATTAGGGAATACAGAAAGTATCAACTGAAGTAAGTGTAAAGGAAACATTGAAGATGATTTCCTGTTCAGCTAGTAATTATAAAGGAAGTTGCTTTTAAATGACCGTATTGTAAGAAAAAGTGATTTGTCAATGAATTGGGCTTCAGACCATTTTGACGTTCAGGTAGTATCCTGTTCCACTGTCGAGTCCTTGAACTCCACCTTGAGGAAATCAGGCAGTGAGGAAAGATCGCACAGCACTGGGATTATGTTTACTCCCACTAAGGAGGAGGTGGATGGCTTGGATCTGGCATTTGGTCAGGGTTTCTGATCTTTTTTGGTCCCATGTTCCAGGTTCAGTGCCCTTTAGAGCTCTTAAACTTGTGCTAGGATGAGCATTCCTCAACCCCTCTCAATGTGTTAAATAACCCTCCTTGATATTCTCTTGTTGACACACATGTAATGATTTATTTGCTTTCCAGATTGTTGTCTTCCCAATTCTAAGTGAAGCTTTCCTCCCGAAACTTGGAAATAGTCAATCAGTGTCAGTGTCTTTTCTATTGAGCGCTTACTGTGTGCAGAACAATGTGCCAAAGTGCTTGGGAAAATACAGTATAACAGAGTTGGTAGACATGTTCCCTGCTACAGCGAGCTTACGAATTTAGAGGAGACACTACCATTTCCCATTTTCCAAGATTTACCTTAAAATGCTTTTTTACCACTTCCAGAGCTCTCTTCTGTCTAATGTCAGCTTTTCCTCCAGAACATCTTTAAAATCTATTCCATTCTTTTTGTCTTTATAGCAGAAGACATTGAGCCCCATGATCCAGTCCCCCGGTTTGCTTTGAATGGTATTTGTTAAGCGCTTACTATGTGCCCGACGTACTGAACTCTGGGGTAGATTCAAGGTTATAAGACTCGATTCCAGGTGGGACTTAAATTCTTAATCCTCATTTTACAGATGAGGTAACCAAGGCCCACAGAATCTAAGTGACTTTGTCCAAAGTCATCCAGCAGACAAACGGCAGAGCTGGGTTTAGAACCCAGGTCCTTTGACTCTCAGGCCTGTATGCTTTCTTAGCCATTTTTCTGCCCAACTCCCCTTATTTGACTTTTTCCCTTGAATCATTACAGAAGACTAAAACCGAAATACTTCTCTTTGCTGCTTTGACTGGTAGCAGTCACCATATTACCTGTCCTTTCAATGTACAGGCGTACTCCATCGAATAGCATTATATAGCCCATAAAAATGCTGATGGATCATAAATGGCTGTACTGCGGGGTATGCTTTCCTGTAGTCTTACGTGGTCCCAGTTGGAATTTCATTCATTCAGTTGTATTTACTGAGTGCTTACTGTGTGCAGAGCGCTGTACTAAGCATTTGGAAAGTACAATTCGGCAACAAATCCTACCCAACAGCGGGCTCACAGTCTATACCGAGGGAGACAACAAAACAAAATAGGCATCAGTAGCATACATTGGGGTGCGGGGAGTGGTTTTTTAAAGTGGAGAGGAAGGGTGTGAGATCTGATCAGTGGGATAGATGTTTGAAAGACACTCACACCCACTGTAGAAATTGCTGGTATCTTCAAGAACAGCCAGAGAGTTAGGAACCAAAACGAGTGCAATAGGGAAATGTCAATCCATCAATCAGTTGTATTTCTTGAGCATATACTGTGTGCTGTGTAACCCTGGACAAGTCAATTAACTTCTCTGTGCCTCAGTTTCCTCACCTGTAAAATGGATTTTAAATACATGTTCTCGCTCCCCCTTAGACCGTGAGGCAGGGACTGTAATCTGATTATTCCGTCCATTCTAGAACCTCTGGAACTTATGACCATCCCACTTCATACAATATAAAAAAGGCTAAAAAAAAGTTAATAGTGATGATGATGATGATAAATGATAAAAATTAATGGTTTCCTAGGACTTGGGGAAGAGGATTTTGGGGGTTGAATTAGAGCAAGTAGCTTTTGTGTGATGGTTTTCGGACCTGTAGAGATGGTCTTGTACAAACAATTATTAGTTTGGTAAGAAAGTGGGGGGCTGTGTTCTTTGATTTGTGCTTCGATTTGTACAGTAGAACACCTGGAAATTTGAATGAGTGGTTAAACAGCCTTGTGCCTGTATTTCTGATAGACTAGCAAAGGTCTTTGAAGAGCGTCAGTGGCATTTTAGCTTTTCTCTGACTCTTTCTGTGCCCCGGCCCGGTGCTTGCATCTTGGCCGTTTTGTGTAGCCTTTTGTCCTTTCTGGTATAATCTCTCTCCTCCCTTCTTGACTTGCTTCTTCTGAGTTTCTCTGTGTTCCTTATTTCTTTTCTCTTTCCTCTCCCTCTCTCCCTTTATCTGCTCCTTAAGCACTCCTCTGCTAGTTTTTCTCCGTCTGAAGCTGATTCAAATATCTCTTCCTGCCTCCTTTTGTTCCCCTCTCCTGGAACCTCTCTTCTTTTTTTCATTTTATTAACGGTATTTGGTAAGCGCTTACTATGTGCCAGGCACTCTTCTAAGTTCTGGGGTAGATACAAGGTAATCAGTTAGGCGCAGTCCATGCCCCACATAAGGCTCTCAGTCTTAATCCCCATTTTACAGATGAGGTAAATGAGGCACAGAGAAGTGAAGTGACACTTGCCCACCGTCACCCAGCGTGGCGGAGCCAGGATTAGAACCCAGGTTCTTCTATTTCCAATGCCTCTGTTCTCTCCACTAGGCCACACTGCTTCTTCCCCTGCCCTTCTGTTTGTCCTTCTCTGTTTTCTGCTTCATCCTGTCTTTTCTCTCTTCCTGTCCCTTTTTTCCTTCCTTTCTGCCACTGTCAGTTCCTCCTGTCTCCCACTCGACTTCTGAGCTGCTTTTCAAGGACTTGCTCCCTCAAATTCTGGCATCCTGTGAACGGACAGTGGCTGTTTTTGGTGTAGACACTAGTGACTGCATCTAGCCGAGGCTCCACTACTACTGGGTTCCAGTTTCTTGCTGTTTGAAGCTGCGTTAGTAACTCCCTCCCTCTCCCCGCCACCTGCCTCCTCCCTGACCCCATAAATGTGCAGCTTAGAGGCTGTGCCCAGATTTCTTGGACAGAAACTGAAAGCTATTATTATTCGAGCTAGGTTTTGTGCTTTTAGTTGCAGGGGTCATCAATCCTTACTAAATGGAGCTCTCTTAGCTCCTATCCTATGGAGTGCATTACTTTTCGGTGTTATTTTTCTCATGCCAAAAATGTCGTTGGTCGTCGTTGAAACACATTCTCGTTCCAAGCGGCTTTTTAATAGGATTAATTTTACGTGAAGTGCTTTATTTTCTTGGACATGTGTGCATCTCCTTTTTAAAACATATTTTTAAAGTGTTTGAATTTCAGCCAGGGTGGCAAAATCTGCCTTCCTCTGCATGTAGCTACTTTTTTTTAGTCATGTGAAATGAAACTCATTGGGAGTGTTGTTTCTCAGTTATTTAGTGCCCCAAAGTTTTGACGTTTTGAGATGAGTCCAAAATCATACCCACTTGACACAAGCATATTAATTACAAAAATACTGAGGACATTAATATAGCATTATCTCCACCACCACTCTGCCCTTTCCGCACATCACAGTATAGTCCAGTTAACATTGTAGTGTCACCATTTGACATTTCAGATCCCTCTTCTGTGGCACAGGGTTTTTTCATTGCCTACTGAAAAAATGAGTAGCTTCTATCTTTTAACAGGCATATGTTTCTTATCTGTTCTGAAAAGAAAAAGTTAAAGCAATCAAGGAATAAACAAATATATACAAAACATTTTTTTACCATTTTGGGATTCATTTTGTTTCACTTTGAACTCCAGATTTCTTGAGGCTTCTTTCTGTTCTTTAATTATTTTGGCTATAACTTTGCTAAAAACATTTTTTCTTCAGTGTGCTAACCCTCCTTTTCTCTATTTCACTTGATGTTTTTGTAAGGTAATACCTTATTTGGGCTCAAACTTTCTCCATATGGTGTTTGATTAAATCAGGAAAACTCAGAATTAAAATCAGTCAATCATATCTGAGTGCTTACTGTGTGCACAGCACTGAACAAAGTGCTTGGGAGACTGTAACACAACAGTATAACAGATACAAACCCAGTGCTTAGAACAGTGCCTTGCACATAGTAAGTGCTTAACAAATGCCATCATTATTATTATACATTCCCTGCCCACAATGAGTTTACGGTCTAGAGGGGGAGAAACACATTAATATAAATAAATTACAGATATGTGCTGGGGGAGCATGGGCGTAGGAGTGGGAGAAGAGGAAATGAGGGAAGGTCTCTTGGAGGAGCTGTGCCTTCAATAAGGCTTCGAAGAGGGGGAGAGTCATTGTTGGTTTTGAAGCGGGAGGGATTATAGGCCACAGGTAGGATGTGGGGAGAGGTCGGCAGTGAGATAGATGAGGTCAAGGTACAGGTATAACGACTAGATTGGCATTAGAGGAGGAAAAGTGTGCAGGTATAGTAGGAGATTAGCCGGGTGAAGTAGGAGGGGCTGAGGTGATTGAGTGCTTTAAAGCTGATGGTAAGGAGTTTCTGTGTGAGGCAGAGGTGGATGCACACTGGAGGTTCTTGAGGAGTGAGGAAACATGGACTGAATATTATTATAGAAAAATGAAATATGGACTGGAGTGGGGAGAGGCAGGGAGGTCAGCAAGGAAGCTGATTCAGTAATCAAGGCGGGATAGGATAAATGCCGGGATTTATGTGGCAGCAGCTTGGATGGAGAGGAAAGGGCAGATTTTAGCCATGTTGTGAAGGTTGAACCCACATTATTTAGTGGTAGATTGAATATGTTGGTTGAATGAGAGAGGAGTCAAGAATAACACCAAGGCTGTGGACTTGTGAGACAGGAAGGGTGGTGGTGCCGTCTACAGTGTTGGGAAGGTCAAGGGGAGGACAGGGTTTGGGTGGGAAGATAAAGAAATTTTTTTTTAGACATAGTTTTCAGGTGACGGGAGAATATCCAAGTAGGGATGTCTTGAAGGCAGGCGGAAATGCGAAACTGCAGAGAGGGAGAGAGATCAAGCCTGTAGACGTAGATGTGGGAATCATCTGCATAGAGGTGGTTGCACATAAGTATATCACAGCATATAGGTATACATCTGTAACTTATTTATGTATATCCATGTGTGTCTCCCCCTCTAGACTGTGAGCTTGTTGTGGGCAGGGAATGTGTCAGTTGTATTATACTCTCCCAAGCACTTAGTACAGTGCTTTGCATACAGTAAGCACTCAATAAATACGATTGAATGAAAGTTGAAACCATGTGAGCAAATGATTTCTCCAAGGGAGTGGGTGTAGATGGAGAATAGAAGGGGACCAAAACTGAACCTTGAGAGACACCCAAAGTTAGGGGGTGGGAGACAGAGGCGGAGCCCACGAAGGAGACTGAGAATGAGCAGCCCAAGAGATAAGGAGATCAGGAGAGGGCAGTCAGCGAAGCCAAGGCTGGATAATGTTTCCAGGAGAATGGGGCGGTCGACAATGTCAAAGGCAGCTGAGAGATTGAGGATTAGGATGAAGTAGAGGCCATTTGATTTGGCATGAAGGAGATCGTTTGTGACCTTTGAAAGGGAATGGCCTCTTCCTAGCCCAAAGCACACCTGTAGCCTCTAGACTCAGTAGCAGGGGGAGTGAAATTCTGAGGGCCTTACTTACCTAGGCGGATACAGATTTTTACCCTCACAGTATAGTAGCTCTGAAGCGCTGCCTTGGGAATAGAATAGGTAGAAGGTGGAGTGTGGTATTAAGAACTGTTAAAACCAGGTGGGTTGGGACGTTTGGAGGTGTTTGAAGAGCCACCCTCCCACCCCAGTGGGAAGAAAGAATCAGTTGGCCATCCCTGACACTCTGGCTGGGCTGCAAAAATTGAGGCTGAGGCCCCTGTTGCACGCTTGAAGCTCTGCCCAAGTGGGGAATCTCCAGAAGAGGGCACCTACCTCAGTCTTCATAATAATAATAATAATAATAATAATAATAATAACATTTATTAAGTGCTTACTATGTGCAACGTACCGTTCTAAGTGCTGGGGAGGTTACAAGGTGATCAGGTTGTCCCACGGGGGGCTCACAGTCTTAATTCCCATTTTACAGATGAGGTAACTAAGGCACAGAGAAGTGAAGTGACTTGCCCAAAGTCACACAGCTGACATTTGGCAGAGCCGGGACTTGAACCCACGACCTCTGACTCCAAAGCCCGGGCTCTTTCCACTGAGCCACGCCGCTTCCATGACCGGGGGTGTTGGGGTCGTGAAGGGTGATGCTTCAGTCCCCTCTCTTCCCCCATCTCCTTTTAGGTGCTAGCTTCTGTTGATTGATTGACTGATTGATTTTGTGATCACTGTGAAGTCACACCCAACTACTAAAGTCAGAAGGGACAGAAAATGGAGTTGCCTGGAATTTCTGCTGCTTGGGTCAGACCATCAGAGGGAGAGTGGCTATGAAATTCATTGCGAGCCTTCCATGTGCTTCCCAAATGCTCCTTCTTCATTCCCCACTCGAGACTGTAAGCTCATTGTGGGCAGGGAATGTGACTGTTTACTGTTGCGTCATGCTCCCCCAAGTACAGTGCTCTGCACACGGTAAGCGCTCAATAAATACGATTGAATTGAATGAATGAATTCCCACTCCCACAGAAACACATTTCTTCACACAGGGCCCTGCCAGTAGATTTTGTGATCTAAACCTATTCCATCATACAACCTCATCCTCTGTCAACATGGTGTGGTGTGGGGGGGCTGGAAGAAAAAACAAATGAGAAGCTGGACGCAAGCTTCCTCCAAGCTCCTAACAATTCTGCGGAGAGGAATGTGTCCCAGCCTGGGGATATTCTGTTGGGACTGAAAGAATAGGAGTAGAATTCCGCTTTGGTCCCTTGAACAGGATGAAACTGCCAAAAAGAATTGTGTTTTACTCTTTCAGAGAAAGCAGGCAATCTTAAATTTTGAACCTGGGTTGAAAAGACCAAACCAAGAAACAGCTTGTCTTAATTGACTTAGATTCGATCTTACTTGACCTGCATGTAAATTAAGCTGCTCTTTCTTGCTCTATTTTTGTCAAGAATAAAGGTTCACTTCAGTTTGAAGACAAATGGGATTTCATGCGCCCCATTGTTCTGAAGCTTCTACGCCAGGAATCTGTCACTAAACAGCAGTGGTTTGATCTGTTTTCGTAAGTACTCTTCTAATTCTAATTTTGGGAAATGAAAATTCTTCCATGGAATTGTTTAGGTAGAAATTTAAGTGTTCACAGATGTAGAGAAATGATGGACTTACCCATTAAAACTAAGTATAAAGAAAACTCAGGTCAGGTTCTAGTAGAAGTAGTAACAGTATTTACTAAACGCTTACTCTGTGCAGAGCATTGTACTAAGTGTTGGGAGAAAATACACAGGTGGGAATTAAACATAGTCCGTGTCCCTTGTGGGGCTGACAATCTAGCCTCCCATTACTGCTGTGCGAAATATTTTAACAACTTTTTACGTAACTAATATGATAGCATAGCTTCTAGAAATAAATATATTGCTTTTCCCCTATGTGGTTATACACGCAGTTGTTTGGGAGAAAAACGCAAACACATTTTAAGGGGAGTAATGCTTGATTCAGATAATTCAGAGGCTTCTATCTTTCTAAGCACTTACCTACCTTGTGGCTTTTTAAAAAAAAAAATTGTCTCCTGACCTTGTGTCATGAAGTATTTTCATTTTTTGTGGATTCTACATAACTGTTCAAACATTGACAGATTTCATTGCCAATATGACTTCTATTTTGGGAATAGTGTTTCTGTAACTTGACAGTATTTCCTGTGTTAGTATAGTTAGCTCCGGGAGTTTATTTAAATTTGGTAACGTGTGTGTGTGTGTGTGTGTGTTTTGTTTTTTTTTTTTTTTCCCTAGGGACGTCCATGCAGTTTGCCTGTGGGATGATAAAGGCCCAGCAAAAATTCATCAGGCTTTGAAAGAAGACATCCTCGATTTTATTAAACAAGCACAAGCAGTGAGTTCTCCTCCTTTAGTTTTATAGCCTGCTTAGAAATTAAGGTGTGAACGTTTCAAGCACTTTCTGAATTTTTCAAAGGAGTTTTGAAAGTACATATCAGTAAACTCGGAATTTTTCCAGCTCAGCCTCCAGCCCAAATGACATATCCGATTCTCAGGATGGGGCTTGGTTCAGACATTCAGCTGCCCTGAAATTGGGCCCAAATAGCCACCTCCCGCATCCTACATGGTGCCGTGACATCACACTGTTCTCAAAGCAAAATCACCTGCGACCTTTTGCAGAAGAGCGTTTCTCTTCCTCCACTTTGCTGCAGGCCCTCAACTCAACTCCGAGACCCTGATTTAAACTCTGCTAATGGATCACTCCTTGTCTACTATGTCTAGAGAAGCAGCGTGGCTCCGTGGAAAGAGCTCGGGCTTGGGAGTCAGAGGTCATGGTTCTAATCCCGGCTCCCCCAAGTGTCTGCTGTGTGACCTTGGGCAAGTCACTTAACTTCTCTGAGCCTCAGTTACCTCATCTGTAAAATGGGGATTAAGACTGTGAACCCCCCGTGGGACAACGTGATCACCTTGTACCCTCCCCAGCGCTTAGAACAGTGCTTCGCACATAGTAAGTGCTCAACAAATGTCATTATTATTATTATTACTGCCACCTTTGAGAGAAACCACACAGTTGCTATCTTAAAAGGGCAGTTATGTGGCCAGTTTGAAACTACGTAGCCCCACCCCCCCAACTGGGCAGTGCCCTGAAGCAATAGCTTATCTAATAATAATAATAATTAATAATAATTGTGGTATATGTTAAGCACTTAATATGTGCCAAGCACTGTAGCAAGTGCTGGGGTAGATAGAAGATAATCAGGACCCTATAGGGCTCACATTCTAACTTAGGAGGGAGCACAGGTATTGAATACCCATTTTTCACATGAGGGAACAGACATAGAGAAGTTATGTGACTTGCCCAAGGTCACACAGCAGGCATGTGGCAGAGCTAGGATTAGAACCCAGGCCCATGCTTTTTTCCACTAGGCCACATTACTTCCCTATTTTACTTAATCTGAAGCTCACGAGTGGAGCCAAGCTGAAAAATTTCCAGACTCCCCTAAGAGATTCTTGGAAGTCCTTAGTGATTAATAATTACGATATTAAGAGCTTCGTATATGGCAAGCACCGCTCAAGCACTGGGCTTGATACCAGTTGACCAGATTAGATTCAGTGTCTGTCTCAACTGGGGCTCCCAGTCTAAGTAGGAGGGAGCAGGTATTTAATCCCCGTTTTACAGATGAGGAAACTGAGACCATTTCCTTGACTGGGTGTCTCGTTGTCCAGGACTCACTTCACAGGGAGTGGGCATAATAGACCTGTAGCAGATCTGAAGGGGGTGTCACTGTGTGTGGTAGGGAGTGAGCGTCAGAGTTGGGTGGTGGCACATCTGAACTGAAAATCGCCCGACTTCCACTGCACAGGGAACCCTGCTCCACGCTGCAATTCTCGCAGTAAAGCCTGTGTTAGAGTGGTTTGCTAGTTATACTGCCATTCCCCAGAGAGGCGGAGCATCGAAAACACTCCAACAGCAGCACATTCTGGTTCAAACACCTTTATTCTCTAGACCGTAAGTTCTTGGCGGCCAGAAAACCTGTCAACCAACTCCGTAATAATAATAATAATAATGATGGCATTTATTAAGCGCTTACGGTGTGCAAAGCACTGTTCTAAGCGCTGGGGAGGTTACAAGGTGATCAGGTTGTCTCGCAGGGGGCTCACAGTCTTCATCCCCATTTTCCAGATGAGGGAACTGAGGCCCAGAGAAGTGAAGCGACTTGCCCGGAGTCACACAGCTGACAAGTGGTGGAGCTGGGATTTGAACCCACGACCTCTGACTCCAAAGCCCGGGCTCTTTCCACTGAGCCACGCTGCCCCGTACTCTCCCAAGGTTTATTCTCGCTCCCTTCCGGAAGGTCTCAACGCATATTCTCGGGTCCAGGGCGTGGAGCGTGTGTCACCTTCAAATCCGGGCTTTTAATTCTTTGTCCATTTACCCACTTCCTTCCCTAACTGACACAGTAGGGCCCTCAGCTTTCCCCCAGCAAGTCACACTGACGCGATTCCTCCGAGGACTTAAATGTTTGTCTCCCCCCAGACTGTAAGATTGTTATGGGCTGGGAATGTGTCCGTTTACTGTTGTATTGTGCTCTCCCAAGCGCTTTAATATAGTGCGTGCTCAATACAGTTGACTAACCTACTGACTTCCACTGGTTGCTAGGTCAGTAAGCCAGTCAGTGGTCCCTGCTGTCAGAGTCCACTGCTCCTCCGAACCACCGTCTTGGGCTCGCTGTCACGTTTGGCCGTGGTCCAGGACGCGGGCGGAGGTGAGGCGCTGGAGTCGAATCCAGTCCTGACTCCAGAGCGTTAGGGGTCAGAGCCCGGCGATCACCGCGACGGGGCTGGGCAACCAGGATGTTGGGTGTAGGCGGAGAATGGAGTGTATCCATGGGAGACACCGTAGCCATAAAGCGTTTTGCGCTTCGTCGGTTGCTCCAAAAACATCATCACTAACCATCTTTAAAGCCCATTTTATCGAGCGTTTCCAAATGTTTTCAGTCAGGTTGTTCATTTCTTGGCTGCTGAGATGTATTCGTATTCGATTTGGGGTGTTCTGATTTTCAGAGAGTCCTGAGCCATCAAGATGATACAGCTTTGCTAAAAGCGTATATTGTAGAGTGGCGAAAATTCTTTACGCAGTGTGATATTTTGCCCAAGCCGTTCTGTCAACTAGAGATCACTTTAATGGGCAAACAAGGCAGTAACAAGAAATCGAACGTAGAAGACAGTATTGTTAGAAAGGTAAGTAAAGTGGATTTATTGCTTGCTTAATATCGTTTGGAATGGGTATTCCGTTTGGAAGGAAACTAAACTTCTAGGCTATATCATCTACTTAAAATTGATATTTGTCTTGTACTGGTGCAGTTCTCTTCCCTCACCAGCTCTATCCTGTGTATTGCACAGATTTGCTCTTCACCTCCTTCTTTTCCCCTCTTCCTTTTTCTCATATGCCCAAGTAACTTGCCTATTTTATGAGCAGTAGTTTTTCCCGGCCTCTACCTCTTAGTCCATTCTGATCTTTCTCCTATTTCTGGGATGCCTCTCTTTCTTCCTGAAATACCACTCCATTTGCTTTCTGCTGAGTACCTTCCTGTATGCTGAGCCACTTTTTCATCTTCTTAATAATAATAATAATTGTATTTGTTAAGCGGTTTCTATATTCCAGGCACTGTACTAAGCGTGGGGGGTGGATGCAAGCAGTTGGGTTGGACACAGTCCCCGTCCCACATGGGGCTCAGTCTCAATCCCCATCAGGCAGGCGAGGTAACTGAGGCACAGAGAAGTGAAGTGACTTGCCCAGGGTCACACAGCAGACAAGTGGCAAAGCCAGGATTAGAACCCATGACCTTCTGACTCCAAGGCCTGTGGTCTCTTCACTACGCCATGTGTCTGCTCTTTAATTGCATCAACCATTCTTTTTGCTTCTCTTCTCATGCAGAAATAGCTGCTTTCCTCAGACTTCCACTGGACTTCCTCTTCCCCCATCCACACATGATGCTTCCCACCTTATCATTTTCACCCTTAACCTAACAGATGAGTTTCTTTAAAACTTTCTAATGAGCTTGCTTCCATCTTCAATTCTGTGGTCTTTTTTTCTCTTCACCCTTTCTGTCAACTTTGACCCTCCAATCCGACATAGTGAGCACTTACTGTGTGCAGGGCACTGTACTGAACACTTGAGAGTACAGTACAGTTGAAGACAACTTTTAAAATAGTGTTTTAGTGTGGCCGCGCCTTTCAAAATTTGGGGAATAATAGGGACAGTTTGATCTGATTGTTATTGTATCAACCCCAGAATGTGGCCCAGTGTTTGGCACATGGTAAGCACTTAACAAATGCCACAGTCTTTTTTTTTTAATATTGTTTCTTTTAAATGAAAGGCTCCTGGGTAAATGAGAACATAGTATAATAGATGGAGTGAATTTTTTGAAGAAAACACTTATCTTGATGATTTTGTTAATGGACACACCAAAAATGATTGAATGACCTCATTTGAAAATCATGCCAGTTTAATATCCCCCTCATTCTCCAATCCCTCCCTGTTTTCTTGGCTATGTTTCTCTCCCCTCTCCTCCCCTCTTCCTAGTGTGTGATTCCTCCTTAGCATTTCTTCTGGAAAGGTTTCTTTTCTTATTGCTTACTAACTCATCTTCCAGAGAGGTTCTGATGAGAGAAGAGGATCAAAGCATGTGTGGCCTTGGGCGAGCCACTTCACTTCTCTGTGCCTCAGTTACCTCATCCGTAAAATGGGGATGAAGACTGTGAGCCCTATGCGGGACAGGGAATGTGTCCAGCCCATTTTGCTTGTATCCACCCTAGCGCTCAGTGCAGTGCCTGGTACAGAGTAAGCACTTAACCAATACCATAATTACCATTATTTACTATTATTATTACTTTCTGAGTGCTCTAAGTCTGTACCCTGACTTTTAAATTCACATATGTGCATGCAATTACAGTGGTGAATTTTGTACTTCATTTTTGAAGGCTAATAGCCATGAAGCAGTTTAGCCTGATGGAAAGAGCAGGTCCTAGGACTCAGGGGGCTTGTGTTTCAGTCCCGACTCTGCCACTTGCCTGCCGTGACGTTGGACAAGTCACCTACATCTCTGGGTCTGTTTCCTCATCTGAAAAATAGGAATTCAGTACCTGTTCTCTCTCTTAATTAGACATTAAATCCCAGGTTGGAAGGAGGGACAGTGTCAAACCCAATTGTATTGAATCTACCCCAGTGCGTAGTGCAGTGCTTGGTACATGGAAGCACTTAACAAGTATTAAAAAAAAATAGTAATATTTTTATCAGGCTTTTGCTTTAGCCACACTTTTTTTTGAGTCCGGAATGCTTCAGAGGCCACATACGTGGATCTATTTTCATCCCATGTTAAAAATGGAAAAAGACTACAGCGTACCTGCCATCTATGATAACTGACTCAGGAGTAATTAAGAATTGAGCAAGGAACCTTATAGTTGTTAGACAGGAAAGGCAAATATCACTGTTTTTAGCATGCTCTGTATTATGTTCTTAGTTTAATCAGAGCTGATTTGTGAAGTTGACTTCCAAAATTATTAAGACGCTGGTGAAACCTTGGAAAAATATTCCAAACATTATAGACTTGAAGTGGACCTAAACAATGACTGATTGTTAAATAATTCCTTGATTTGCCTTTTGGAAATTTTCACTAATTTCTATTACTTTGCTGCGGTGCAGTGCCCATTTATCCTTGATATCTTTGCTTTCTTTTTGTTGTTGTGTTTGTTTTTTGTTTTTTGTTTTTTTTTTTTTTGTTACGTAGCTCATGCTAGATACGTGGAATGAGTCAATCTTTTCAAATATAAAGAATAGACTCCAGGACAGTGCAATGAAGCTGGTCCATGCTGAAAGATTAGGAGAAGCTTTTGATTCTCAGCTGGTGATCGGAGTAAGAGAATCATATGGTATGTTTTAAACTGTATGGTTTTGACAGTGTCCTTTTCAGTTTAGACACAGAGAGAGTGTGAGATTTTGCACAAGAGTATTATCGCAGGTAATGTCGAAATTATTCTCCAGCGTCCTCGTGGTGCTGGAACAGTGGTTCTGCTTCTCGATGTGACTCTGGTGCCCTGGGAAATCACCTGAATTTTGCTGGTGGCCACCAACAAAATAGAGGAGAATAAATATTCCCACATAATTTCAGATTGAAGGATTTTGTCCATTTCCTTGTATACCTTGAACTTAAAAACAGTGGCCATTGTCAGGCTAACTTTAAAAAGATGTGGCCCTAAAAGATAATGGCCTACTGGCTGACAGAGAGCCCAAGGCACGATATCCTTTAAGAAACGGCGTGTCTCAGTGGAAAGAGCACAGGCTTGGGAGTGAAAGGTCATGGGTTCTAATCCTGCCTCTGCCACTTGTCAGCTGTGTGACTTTGGGCAAGTCACTTAACTTCTCTGTGCCTCAGTTCCCTCATCTGTATAATGGGGATTAAGACTGGGAGCCCCATGTGGGACAACCTGATTACCTTGTATCTCCCCCAGCGCTTAGAACAGTGCTTGGCACATAGTAAGTGCTTATCAAATGCCATCATTATTATTATTATTATTTCAGAGACTTTGTCAGAGCTCTGATGGAGTTTGTGATCTCTGAATTTGCATTTATAATTCTCAGTTCTTCCTCACTGCTGGTCATCTGAATCTCCTTTTTAAGTATCAGTATTCAATGAACGCAGAGTAGAGGAGGCCACAGAATGCCATGTGGAACAATTCATTAATAAGATTTTTTAAGCCCCCCACCCCCTTTTTAGTTTGGGACTCACAGGCTTCATAGCATTCAGAATTTAGAATGCATCTAAAAGCTGTTTTGGTTCATGAGTACAGCAACAATTTTATTTTTGTTTTTCAGTTAACCTTTGTTCTAATCCTGAAGATAAGCTTCAAATTTATCGGGATAATTTTGAAAAAGCGTATCTGGATTCGACAGAGAGATTTTACAGAACACAAGCGCCTTCTTATTTGCAACAAAACGGTGTACAGAACTATATGAAATATGTAAGTCAAAATATGAGGTGTAAAGTATTTGAGGGTTTTTTTTCTTGCACTGGTTCTTAAAACGATTTTCATTTTGCTTCTGGACAGGCAGATGCTAAATTAAAAGAAGAAGAAAAGAGAGCATTACGATATTTAGAAACAAGGCGGGAATGTAACTCTGTTGAAGCAGTAAGTATTTTTGTATTTGTATTATTAGTTGGTTTCCTTAAAGTGGTGTGGTATGCTAGATGTTTTATTATTTTGTGTTCTGTAGAACAACGTAATCACAAGAAATAGGTTTCCTTTTTACCAACTCTTTAAGTACTACTTTATAATCCTAGGAAAATTTCCCAAAATACTCTGGAATGGTGATTTAAAGTATTTATGATCCAGAAACCTTAAGTGCTCAATACTTTTGTCTTCCTTTTAAAATAACTGACTTGAAATGGTCTTTTTTTCCCACTTGAGTTCAGTTGTAGCTGAAGCAGTTTTAGTTTAATTTGATTTAGGCACAGGAATTTTGGGAAATTACATCTATCAATTTTTGGTTTAGCTCTAATTGAATTGAACTTGAACTTCTAAGTAAAGATCCAGTTTCATTTTAAGAACAACATGCTTAGTTGGGTTTTTCCCTTTGGTTCAACTCCTCATCATCGCTAGAAAAATGCCTGATCATGGGAACCATTTGCAGTTAGAACCCTATGGCTATGTATACATAGGAAAAGTAAAATGGAGACTTGAATATTTATTGATGACCCCCCCACCCCCCCAAAAAAAAACCCCTGCCACCAAAAAAAAGGTTTTGACTGCTTGGAGGAGGCAGTTGTTCAACTCTGTTTCACTGTACTATTGAATTTGAAGTAATTAATGCAGGCTCAAGAAATGAAATAAAAGCTCTCCTTGGAAATTTGGCAGTATTTCCTGTACCTGTTGTATAAAAGAAATTCTAGGACTACATAATTCCAGGACTGGGGGGCTCACAGTCTTCATCCCCATTTTACAGATGAGGTAACTGAGGCCCAGAGAAGTGAAGTGACTTGCCCAAAGTCACTTAGCAGACAAGTGATTAGAACCCAGGTCCTTCTGACTTACAGGCCTGTGCTCTATCCACTAGGCCATGCTGCTTCTCTCATTCATTGGTTTACTAAAGAGCAATTCTGTTTTCAGTCCCCTGACAGACTTTAACAAGATTTTTGTTCAGTCTAAAGTGTATACTTTCCTTGCTTTTCTTTGAATGCTCTCTTCGAAAATATCTCAGTCATTGGTATATATTGAGTGCTTACTGTGTGCATTGACCTTTACCAAGCCCTTGCGGCGCTTAGCACAGTGCCGGTGCTTAGGACAGCACTTGGCACATAGTAAGCGCTTAACAAATACCATCATTATTGTAAAAGAGTCACAGATCTGGTCCCCGGACCTACGATCTAGTGGGGGAGACAGACATTAAAATGAATGACCATATCTAACTTCTTTCTCGTATTATAATTGTAGCTTAGGTCCTTTCCGTTCTCAGAGGAGTGAAAAGGTCCTGCCCTGTAGACGGAGAGGTTGATATTGTTCTTTGTCAATTTCCAAGAAACGGTGGAGCACTGTAAAGGCTCATCCAGGGGAAAGAGTGTGAGCCTGGGTGTCAGGTGACCGTAGCTCGAGTCCCAATTCTGTTACCTGCCTCAATCAAGTCACTTAATTCTGAGCTTCAGTTTCCTCCGATGTAAAGCGGGGGGGAAATAATGCCTATCCTTCCCTAGTAATAATAGTATTTATTGTGTGCTGTGGGAAGAGCACTGTACTAAGCGCTGGCAAATAATAGGTGGGAATTAGACAAAGTCCCTGTCCGTTGAGGGGCCCACCATCCAACATTATAAGCTGGGAAAAAGGGCTGTAATGAAGCACATCATAGACGTGCTGTGAAGCCAGAATGAGATATGAAAACTTGGGAAAAAGAACAACTACAAATATAGGTATTATTATTGCTATTACACCTTGATTGCTGGGGCTCTATGTTGGCATTTTGGCCCCAGAGAAATGGTAAGTATATTGTCAAGAGATTAATCTGGTATCAATAGATTCCTCCTCTAGACTGTAAGCTCCTGTGGGCAAGGAACTTGCCTATCATCTCTGCTGTATTATTTTCTCCCAAGCACCTAGTAGAGTGCTCAGCATAGTAAATGGTCAATGCATCCCTTTGGTTGAATAGGAGGACCTGTGGCAATGCAGTGAGAGATGCACAGTTAAAAAGATTCCTGACAGACCAAACTCTATCTATCCGCAGATTAATCCATCCATCCATTAACAGTAGTTAATTGATCTGGGTTAGGGGAGAGTTGTTTTTTGTTAAGGGAAGAAGCAGGCAGTGGGATGTTTCTATTAGCTCTTTATTGGAAGACCTCCTTGGTCCAAGTAAGGACCAGGGACTCAAAGCACAAAAGTCACCATCGGACAAAGAGCGTAGTGATGTGAACAGTGCTTTACACGCAGTGAGCACTCAATAAATACAACTCATTGAATGAATTTAAGGATTTCCCATGCATAGTTAATCTGGATTCAGACAGCCTCGATTTTAAAAAGATTCGAAGGGGACAATTTGGGGGCTACACTCAAAGGAGAGGTGGAAGCGAGGAGAAAGGGTTGGAAGCAGGACAATGTTAAAAGAATAAGTCCCGGGCCCTGGTACCAGCTTGAAGGATTTCAAAGTGGATGCCTTTTCTTCCTGGTTCCTGGGTACATGCGCACCCAGCCTCTCTTTTCCCTCACTTTCCCCCCTTTTCCTTCACTCTGTTCTTTTCTGCTTTTCCCTCACGCTCCTCTTTTCTGCTTTTCCCTCGCTCTCCTCTTTTCTGCTTTTCCCTCACGCTCTCCTCTTTTCTGCTTTTCCCTCACGCTCTCCTCTTTTCTGCTTTTCCCTCACTCTCTCCTGTTTTCTGCTTTTCCCTCACTCTCTCCTCTTTTCTGCTTTTCCCTCGCTCTCCTCTTTTCTGCTCTTCCCTCGCTCTCCTCTTTTCTGCTCTTCCCTCGCTCTCCTCTTTTCTGCTCTTCCCTCGCTCTGCTCTTTTCTGCTCTTCCCTCGCTCTCCCCTTTTCTGCTTTTCCCTCGCTCTCTCCTCTTTTCTGTTTTCCCTGCACTCTCTCCTCTTTTCTGCTTTCCCCTCACTCTCTCCTCTTTTCTGCTTTCCCCTCACTCTCTCCTCTTTTCTGCTTTCCCCTCACTCCCTCCTCTTTTCTGCTTTCCTTTCACTTTCTTCTCTCTCCTCCCCCATTCTCTTCACTCTGAGAAGTGAAGTCTTTCCAGTCTTTTCAGATCCCCTCACCCTCTCCTTGTGCAGCTTCTCTTCTGGTGTTAAGGAGGGCAGAGAACTTCCCTGAGGTTATCCCTGCAGACTTTGCAGGACTGGGAGGAGGGGAAGGAGTAGGATCCTGGGCCAAAGAACATGATCTTCAGCCTTCCTCCTTCCCTAGCTGGGGGGAAAGGAGAAATCGTGGGCCTGGGGCTTGGGCCGGCTGAAGAGGTGCTGAGCAGATGGGAGCAACCAAGGTGGGTGGGAATTCCCTTCCCTCTGGCTGATGTGAAGAGCAGAAAGCCCTTTCCTGGACAGCTCGGGGTGAGGATTGCCCAGTAAAAGCAGTGTGAATCATGGCCCCGGGAGACATCAAGGCAGGAGAGTTATTGCTGGGACAGGTGCTCCTGGGGCAGCTACCTGTTGCTGACTTCCTCTTCAGCCTCTCCCTCAATCAGTGATATTTATTGAGCGCTTAGTGTGTGCAGAGCACTGCACTAAGTGCTTGGGAGAGTTCGATAACCCTTTATATTTGTCTTTCTCTCTTCCTTTTCTCCTCTTCCCTCCTTCATCCCTTCTTCTTTTCCCTTCCTTCCTCATTCTCCCCCTTCTGTCCTTGCCCTTCTCCTTGCTTGCCCTTCACTCTGGCAGCAACAGCAGTTGCTATGAAGCAGCTACAATGCAGTATGAAGTAATGATGTCACATGTCAGCCAGACAGTCATAAATCGTAGGGCTCTTTGCACACCAACTGCTCCCTGTAAGGGTTTTCTAATTCGTGACCAGAGTTCTCCCGAGGAAGAGATGTTACAGTTGAGGTCTGTTGACATCAGGGCAGTTCAGTGTACTGAACACTGAGATAAAGCATCAGAACAGTTTTGTCACATACTTTTAAAGGAGTTCTGTTGGCTTGGATAGTTCGTAAGTTTATCCACTTTGGTTTTTTCAGAAGTGACAGCACCCCGAAATCATGATCTGTTGTGGAGCATTTACTTTCAGAGAACCCAGGTTTGCTGAATCTCAACTTTTGAGGATGCTTGGTTTTTCACAGTTCCTGAGAAGAGATTTGTTTTGACTTGTGAGATGGCATAGGCTGTGTAATCCTTATAACGAGCTCATTTTTAATGTGTTTCAGCTAATGGAATGTTGCGTAAATGCTCTGGTGACATCCTTTAAAGAGACGATTTTAGCAGAGTGCCAAGGCATGATCAAACGAAATGAAACAGAAAGTAAGTGAAAAGTCAAAGAAGACTCATAATCTCAGGTGCCAGCACCTTAGACATAAATCAGTTGCTTCATCACTTGCATTATATAGGTTTCTGGATTCCATACCGAAATGAAAAGGTTTTGAAAAAATCTAAAACATCAGTCACAGATTTGCCTCATATTAATCAGATTACAAGAAAAAAATTGGCCTTAAAGTCTCCTGTAATCCTTTGGCATAATCTTCTAATCTGCAAGTTCAGAAATGGAAAATTTTGTAGTGTATTTGTCAGTCTGGGTGCAACTTTTCATCTCAGAACAGGCCTGATTATCCAGTCTGATGCATGGCTAACTCCAGTGAGACCTTATTTTGCATTTAACCGTATTTTTCTGGGTTGCAGGGTGACCATTGAACTATATCGTATAGGGACATTTTAAACCAATTTTTCAACCATAAACTACTGTATAAAAACAACCGTGTAATTTAAACTCCTTTTTGAATTTGGTCTCTTGCTGAATTGTTTCCTCAGGCTTTTTGTAAAAATGTTTTAGAATTCCTTATATTTTTAAATTATTTTTGGTGTGAAATAAAACCCAAATCCATGTAACAGATCCTTTTTTTAAAAAAAAAGTCCACATTGCATTACACACGGCAAATTTGATGATAGTCCATGCTGCATTGATTAGAAAATAGATCTGTAAAATAAAGCCCAAGAACAGAGGCATAAGCACATTCGTAACATTTAAAATGTCCCTAGCTTCCATAGTGTTTTACTGGTTGATTCTTATAAACATTTTCACTTCTCTGTACTGCTTTTTCTCCCTTCAAAAGAGGTATGCTATATTTCTACTTATAGGGCTGTTTGAAGCACTGTGAATCTACTCCTTTTTAGTTAAAAAATATTTTGAGCTTCTTTGAGAAACATTTTGTAGGTTTCTAGGTATTTAAAGATCCTGGAATAGATTTACCAAGTGACATATAATCTTATTATGGGTAGCTCTTCAGAAGATGCCGGGTGAATGCATTCTTTCCAGTGGATGACTGAGTTTCATGCCTTTATTCTTTCTTTAGAGCTGCATTTAATGTTTTCACTGATGGACAAAGTTCCCAATGGAATAGAGCCAATGTTAAAAGACTTAGAGGAACATATTGTTAGTGCTGGCCTAGCAGATATGGTAGCAGCTGCTGAAACTATTACTACTGTAAGTTCCCCAAAATGAAGTTAATATTAAAAAATGGCAGTCTAGTAACATTATTATGTAAAATAAACATCAGTAATGTTATTACTCAAATATTATTTCCTAAATGTATTTTCTTTATAACACTTAAAGACTACTTTTGTTTTTATTTGGAAACAAAATTGTTTTGATTTAAAGAAATTTTCACTGACGTATTTAAGCCTATGTATTTTGCTTATTCATACATTCAAATCTAATGACTTAGATGAATCTTTTTATTGAGAAAAAATCTAACTATAATATGTTTCATTACTAGGATTCTGAGAAGTATGTAGAACAATTACTTACACTATTTAATCGATTTAGTAAACTTGTTAAAGAGGCATTTCAAGATGATCCACGTTTTCTGACTGCAAGAGATAAGGTATATATTTTTTCTCTTATTTGGCTAAATGACATAATCTCCCTGCTTAATAAAACAACTGGTATCATTTTGATAAGTAACGTTAGCTGTCAGAAAATCTAGAAACCCAGGATGGTGGCTGATTAAAATTCCACGATGGAACTGATTGGAAATAGTATCCATTGGAATCATATGTATCGGAAAAATGGAATTTCTGTATAAAATAGTCATGTAATTACTGTAGATTAATATTTTCCTATGCTTGGCAAAGTTTGATGGCATTGGACAGCAGTGTCCCAGATATTTTATGTAGATTCATTCATTCATTCAATCGTATTTATTGAGCGCTTACTGTGTGCAGAGTACTGTACTGTTCCCAAATACTGTACTAGGTGCTTGGGAAGTGCAAGTTGGCAACATATAGATCATATGTAGATCGTATGTTCAGTTTGTATTAAAATGATGACTGGAAGTATTCAAGTTATTGCCCATCCTTTCTGTTTTATTTTGGTATTGTATATTATATTCCCATTGCTCACCTTGATAAGCAGTAGTATTTATTGCATGCCCACTGGTTCGATGCCAGGCACTAAGTGCTTGGGAAGAACAAAACAAAGAAGTGACACATTCTCTTCCCATTGGGAGCATAACTCTAATGAGAGACCCCAACAAAAAATATTTACAAATAGTCAGTATAAAGAACTGAATAAGTGTATATATGAAAATGCCAACGAGGTGTAAATCAATTCAGAAGTGATAGAGATGACCGAAGGGATTTATACGACTTGGGATGCTGGGATTTGGACTGTCAGATTTAAGGAGAGAGGGACTTCCAAGTGAGGAAATCCACAGTTAGCAGCTTAGTTGGGGAGGAACAGAGTGTGAGTTAAGGAACAGTGGGCGAAGAAAGTAGAAAGGTAAAGTGAGGCAAGCTAATGGAGAGCTCAGAAACCAATTGTGGGGCATTTTTAGTTGATGTGGAGGGTCACAGGAAGCCAGTGGCCAGGAGAGATGTGGGCTGAGTGACGTCTCAAGAAGGTAAATGGAGCAGCAGCCTCTAGTATAGATCGGCGGAGACAGGCTGAGTCCTCTAGACTGTAAGCTCATTGTGGGCAGGGAGTGCATCTGTTTGTTGTCATATTGCACTCTCCCAAGCGCTTAGTTCAGTGCTCTGCACACAGTAAGCGCTCAGTTAATGAGATTGAGTGATCGACTGACAGACCAAAAGACCGGCGAGGGGGCTGCTGTCATAATTTGGCTGGTATATGACCAGAGTTTGTACCAGGGAGGTAGGTGATCCCCAGCTGTTTTTGAAACCTTAAGCCTGTCACCCCAGGTGGCTCCAAAGGTCTGTTGGAGACCTGTATATATGTTTACACGTATTTATTACTCTATTTATTTTACTTGTACATATTTATTCTATTTATTTTATTTTGTTAATATGTTTTGTTTTGTTCTTGTCTCCCCCTTCTAGACTGTGAGCCCACTGTTGGGTAGGGACCGTCTCTATATGTTGCCAACTTGTACTTCCCAAGCGCTTAGTACAGTGCTCTGCACACAGTAAGTGCTCAATAAATACAACTGATTGATTGATTGGAGAGCCTTGCCTTTTGGCCCTTCTCCAGCTCCTTTAGGACTAGAATATCAAAATTCTCAGACCCTTCTCCAGCTCCTTTAATACTAGAATATCCAAATTTCCCAGACCTTCTAATTGCACTAGGCTTGGAGGGAGTGGATAGTGGCTTCCCTCTTCTTTTACTCAAGTTACAAGCTGAACTTTCCCTTGAACTGTATCAATCTGCACATGTTTGGAGGGGAGCTAGGACTTTCCAAGAGTTCTGAATTTTAACATCACTTCAGATCAGGTTCTGGGGAACTTTTGTAAACTATGCCAATGGACCTTTTAAATCCTATTCCACCTTTTTGATTTATGGTCTTAGTTTTGAAAGAAACATTCTCTATTTACTGTCTATAATCTCAGTGTTGGAAAGTTTTGTCATATCCCATGTTTTAAACTTTTGTTTCCAGGCCTATAAAGCAGTTGTGAATGATGCCACAATATTTAAACTTGAGTTGCCACTGAAGCAGAAAGGGTAAGACATTTTAGTGAGGTAAACTGCATTCTGTCCAGATTGTTTTGACTTTTAGGTAGTGCCCCAATCCCTGAGCAAAGAAAATACTGAACCCTGAAAATTGCCTTCTGTAAACTTAGCCACTTGGACTGTTTGAGAACCTAAGATCACAGAATGGTTGATCTTGTGAAAAAGGAGGAAAATGTAATACGGCTTTCACGAAGCCTTCTCTAAGTGAGAGGTGACTCCTATCTAAACCCATAATTCTCATTACTTCTTTCACTACTCCACGAAATCACTGAATTTTTCTAGTGTAACTTGCCTTGTTTATATACTCAAATTTTTGGTTTGAACCAATGTACAGTAAAATGGTTTGGGGTGGGTTTTTTTTTTTTTTCATTTTTATGCATCCTTTTCAGTCAATCCATGTGAAATTGACTTCATCAGTAAACATGCAGGGAGCAGCAAACTCACCTTGTATTGCTCATTTTTCAGCATGTAGCTGAAAAATAAGGGTGAAGAGGTGTAGGGAAGACAGAGGTAAATTGGGATCTCGCCACTGCTGCTGTTGCTCCTCCCTTCCCACCTCTCTTTTCACCTGCATCCATCGCTACAGGCATTCTCAGAGCCCTGGAGTGTGACGGTGGCCAGGCTGGACCAGAACGCTCTCTCTGGCCTTCGTCAGCGAGGCATGATTACTCAGGATCTAGAAGAGTCCCTTGTCTCTGGCTAGAACTGGAAACTCACAACTGCAGTGGGAGGGATAGCGGCTAGGCCGCTGAGCAGGGACGCTTATAAAGGCCCTCACGCCTTCTAAACTCGGGATGCTGCCCAACATTCCTGCACAGTCCTAGCAAGAGCCACAGCAAACATTCCCCTGCCTATACAAATAGAGGGTCACTGTGGCTCTTGGAGAGTGTGGCAAGCCAGAGGAGCTGGGCATGCCCAAGGTGTGACTATGTAGATGGCTTCAGATCGCTTGGGAGAACAACCGTTTTATGCTCCCGATCATTTTGCCAGGAACCATTCTCTCGGTTTTTGGATCATCCCTCCCTTGAGATTGCTGTTTTGGGACGTATTTCAGTAAAGAGTGAGATGAGATTGTTTACTCAGTCATTGATTTTCTTAGTCTGTTTGGCTAGCAGGGCAGAAGTCAGTTTTTCTATGGTCCACTTAGGTAAATCCATGCAAATGGTATTCTCTGAATGCCTGTGAATGGATTGCTCAATTTGCATCAACTTTTTTTATTTTGCATTTAGGGTGGGTTTAAAAACACAACCCGAGTCAAAGTGCCCTGAGCTACTTGCCAATTACTGTGACATGTTGCTAAGAAAAACACCACTAAGCAAGAAACTGACCTCTGAGGAAATCGAAGCAAAGCTTAAAGAAGTGGTATGTGCATTTCTCTGAACTTTTAATTTCTCATGTAGTTTATTTTGAAGCATTTCCAATGCCTGACATTATCTGCTAACATTCATAAAGAGTTCACAGCCGACTTTAACTATAAATGCTACTTCAACCTTCAGTGAGAGCTGGATAATAATTGTGGTATTTGTTAAGCACTTACTGTGTGCCAAATACTGTGCTCACCAATGGGGTATCTGCAGTACAAGCTGGTCAGGCACAGTCCTTGTGCCACATGGGTTCACAGTCTAAAGGGAAAGGAGAACAGGCATTTATTTATTCTTCATTTTATGTGTGAGGAAACTGAAGCACAGAAAAGTAATTTGCCCAAGGTCACACCACAGGCAGGTGCTGAGATTAGGAATTGGGTTTCCCGAGTCCCAATCCCGTGCCCTTTCCAGTAGGGCAAGTTAATTTTTTCCTTTTGAGTTTGCAGGGCAGTGAGAGTATGAAGTCATTTTTATTCTGCTTTCTCCCTATCTTGGTTCTTCCTACTGTGGCCTGTTCTCCTCTGGCTTCAATGGAGAAAGGAAAAGGTAGTGATACTGAGAAGCAGAGTTAGAGGATAGTAAGAGAGGGCTCCCTGAAGAGAAGTTTTTTAGGGTGAGGAATAAGCTGCAGATAACTACCTTCACCGTCACTTCACTTCATTTGGCCTTGCCGCTATCAACGTGTTGCCGGAAAGTGGTCCGGTGGAGAAAAATAAGACGTAGGCCAGAAAAGACACAAGAACAGGGATAGACAGTGGTGGATTAAGATGGTGAAAGAATCAAGGAAGGGGGTAACAGAGCTAGAGGAGGAAGAATTATGGCTTTCTGCTTCAGACATGAGGAACTTTTATTTGGAATTTTAGAAAAGTGCTTTTCACTCCCTAGTTGTGTAAGTCCAAATCGAATGTATCAATTTTTGAAATGGAAGGCTAATATTGATTATTTTTTAAGTGCCCAATTTTGAAGTACCACTGCTTGAGATGCGTTTAATGCCGTGGGGACCCTTTTAATTGGGCCAACCTTTAGCTGCAAATGATAACAGGTATTTTTAAAGGGGAATAAGGAGACATACAGAGAACTAAATGAGAAAACTGAAGAAATATATCGATGCTGAAAAGTGTCTGTTTTCCCCACACAGCTACTGGTACTTAAATATGTGCAAAACAAAGACGTATTCATGCGCTATCACAAAGCTCATTTAACAAGACGACTGATATTAGACATCTCTGCCGATAGCGAAATTGAAGAAAATATGGTGGAGTGGCTAAGAGTGAGTACCAAAATCCCTTCTTCAGTTTTTTTTCCATTTCTGGTATGTGGTGTATTGTGTGAGAACATAGTAAATAACTAACTGAAGGGCTCAATCACATGATGAGTTGAGGGGAACAGAGTGGAATTTGTGGAGATAGAGTAACAGGAGAGTTGGCTGAAGAGAGCCAGCAGTAGGAAGGGCAGGAGAGGCCAATTCATTCTCTCTTTCTCTTTTTCTCTCTTTTTCTCTTGTTCTCTCTTTCTCTTTTTCTCTCTCTTCCTCTCTCTCTCCCCCCCACCCCTCTCCTCTCCTCTCCTTTTTTTCTCTCTCCTCTCTTTTTCCTCTCTTTCCTTTCTCTCCCCCCACCCTTTCCCCCTTTTTCTCTCTCCTTCCCACTTCTCTCTATCTCCTCCCCTCCTCTGTCTTTCCCCTTCTCTTCTCTTTCTCTCCCTCTCCTTGGACAAAATTTAATCTTGAAGGTGTCTTCAAAGGGAATGAGACTATAAAAAAAATTCAACTGCACCATAGGAAAAAGTCAGCAGGCTGATAAATAATAATGATTATGGTATTTAAATGCTTACTATGTGTAAAGCACTGTACTAAGCACTGGGGTTCCAGGTCTAATTAGGAGGGAGAATGGGTATTTAATCCCCATTCTACAGATGCGGAAACTGGAGTACATAGAAGTTACATAATGATGGTGGTATTTAAGCACTTCCTGTAAACTAAGCATTGGGATTGAAACAAAATAATCAATTTAGACAGTGGTCCCTGCCCCACTTAGGGCTCACAGTCTAAGTACGAGAGAGAACAGGTATTGAATTTCTGTTTTACGATGAGGAAACTGAGGCACAGAGAAGTTAAGTGACTTGCCCAAAGTTTCAGAGCGGGCAAGTGGTAGAGTCAGGTTTAGAATCCAGCTCATATGACTCCCTCCAACTCCCAGGCCCGTGATCTGTCTTTCTTCTAGGCCAGCTATACTGTTTCCCTGATCCTCAGGGAATTCAGGTCCTCTGATCATTTTAAACTTCTGTTTCCAGAACTGTGTTTTTGTGTGGGTATGTGTTATGTATGTGAGAGAGATTTTTTTTTTTCCTGTCACCATAGGAAGTAGGTATGCCTGCCGACTATGTAAATAAACTTGCAAGGATGTTCCAGGACATTAAAGTGTCTGAAGATTTGAACCAAGCTTTTAAGGAAATGCACAAAAATAATAAGTTGGCATTACCAGGTACTGTTTTGTTTTTTATTGACGGAAAGAAGAATTAATATGCCGAAGCATCGATAGTTAATTTCGTCATTAAGTATACCAAAATTCGTATGTATACTTCCACAGTTGTCTACTCTACAAGAGGCTTGTGTAAATCAAAGTTCACTTGCTTTCTGATTCCCTCTTTTCTCAAGCGGATTCGGTGAATATTAAAATACTCAATGCTGGTGCCTGGTCCAGAAGTTCCGAGAAAGTATTTGTATCGCTTCCCACCGAGCTGGAAGATTTGATCCCTGAGGTGGAAGAATTTTACAAAAAAAATCACAGTGGCAGAAAACTGCACTGGCACCATCTCATGTCAAATGGAATTGTAAGTAGATTTAAAGTTAAATTTCCATTAAACACAATTTCTGTATGCCTCAATTTTTCCTCTTTGAAAACATCTTGATTTTTCGCTCGACTATTTCCAGATAACATTTAAGAATGAAGTTGGTCAATACGATTTGGAGGTAACAACGTTTCAGCTGGCCGTGTTATTTGCCTGGAACCAAAGACCCAGAGAGAAGATCAGCTTTGAAAATCTTAAACTTGCAACAGAACTCCCCGATGCAGAACTTAGAAGGACTTTATGGGTATTGTTTTCTTTGTCAAAAATACCTTAACTTCCACGGAGTGAACTTGACATTTATCTCATTTTTAATGTTTTAACCTGGTTAGACTTAGCAAAGGTGGCCTCACCTGAACATATGGCCAAGGAAATGTTGAAAACATACTCAAATAGTAAAATCGGGAGTCCTTTTCCAAGGACCTTTTAGGAAAGCAATTCCCTTCCTTGTTGAAAGCCTATGGAGTCAAAAATTTCTCCCTTCTATCTTATAATAAAAATAATAACAGTAATGGCATTTGTTAAGCGCTTACTATGTGCCAAGCACTGTTCTAAGCACTGGGGGGTAACAAGGTAACCAGGTTGTCGCACGTGGGGCTCACAGTCTTCATCCCCATGTTACAGATGAGGTAACTGAGGCACAGGGAAATTAAGGGACTTGCCCAAAGTCACCCAGCTGACAAGTGGCAGAGCCGGGATTCGAACCCATGACCTCTGACTCCCAAACGCGGGCTCTTTCCACTGCGCTACGCTGTTTCTCTATTGCTGAGGTGTAAGCCAGGGTGCTTTTTGGCTTCCGTTGCCTTGACTTTCAGTGGAGAGAGAGATGACTAGTTTTGTCCTGGCGACTGGGCTTCCTAGCATCTTTTTTTCCTATATTTGTAATTATCTTTTGATCTCATAGAAGATGTTAGTGACAGGGAAATTGACATATAGGTAGAGGTGTGTGTGTGTGTGTGTGTGTGTGTGTGTGTGTGTGTGTGTGTGTGTGTGAGAATTAGGAACACGTACTGCACACATGAAGACTAGCCTTTATCCAACTATCAAGTGCTTAGTACAGTGCTCTGCACACAGTAAGCGCTCAATAAATACGATTGATTGATTGATTGATCAAGTCTGCAGTACTTCCGTGTTTTTGCCTCCTCACCTACTGATTCTTATAAAACACCTGCTTAAACGTTTGATTGCAGGCTGCCAGACTGGTCAATCTGCACCATTTTTTTCTAAAATGGTATTTGAATGTTCCCTGTGTATCCAACATTGTTCTAAGTGCAGGGATGGATACAAGTTAAGCGGGTTGGGCACAGTTCCGATCCCGCATCAGGAGAAGGGGTATTTCATCCCCATTTTCAGTTGAAGAAACCGAGGCCCAGAGAAGTGAAGTGACTTGCTCAAGGTCATACAGCAAGCAGTTGGCAGAGCCAGGATTAGAACCCAGGTCCTTTGACTTCCAGGACCGTGCTCTTTCCACTAACACTCTTTCTCAGTTGACTCGGTTTTTAAGGGAGGTACAGCAGAACGTGAGGATTTGTTTCTTTGTGTCATTAAAGTGTTTCCTCTACTGTCCTTGCTTTTGGTTTCCCAATTTCAGCTCCTACTCCACAGTTGTCCTCCGTTCTCTTCTCCCGTACCTCCTGGGGCAGCCTCAGTGCTAGGAGACTGACTTCATTCTAGGCCTTTAGCGGTCTGGAAGCCTGTCTTGCCATTTAATGCTGAACGTAATCCTCGAGTGATCATGATAGAATTTTTTTTTTTTTTATGGTATCCATGCCAGGCATTGTACTAAGCCGGGAGAAGTACCCAGGGCCTCCTGACTCCCAATAATAATAATAATAATGGCATTTGTTAAGCGCTTACTATGTGCAAAGCACTGTACCGAGTGCTGGGGAGATTACAAGGAGATCAGGTTGTCCCACGGGGGGCTCACAGTCTTAATCCCCATTTTACAGATGAGGGAACTGAGTCCCAGAGAAGTGAAGTGACTTGCCCAAAGTCACACAGCTGACAGTTGGCAGAGCCGGGATTCGAACCCATGACCCCTGACTCCGAAGCCCGGGCTCTTTCCACTGAGCCACGCTGCTTCTCTAGCCCGTATTCTGTCCACTAAACCAAGGTGAAGTGCTTCAGAGGTCATTGCTCCCATGCCACTCTAGCCTGCAGCCAAATTGGGATTCTGGAAACAGTCCATCAGAGATGTACTTCAGTTCCCAATTCAGAACTGAATTGGATTCAGTTGAATTGGATTGAATTCAAGATCCTCCGGCTAAGATCTTGCCCGCAGAGGAGGGAAAAATAATGAGATGTTTTAACTGCCGCAGTCGTGATCTTTCTTCACAAAAGTGTCTTCTTATTATTAGTTTTTTAACAGTATTTGTTAAGCGCTTACTATGTGCCAGGCATTTTTTATAAGCATCGGGGTAGATACAAAGAAGTCAGTAAATGTCGCACGTGGGGCTCACGATCTCATTCCCCGTTTCACAGATGAGGTGACAGAGGCACAGGGAAGTGAAGTGACTTGCCCAAGGTCACACAGCAGAGAAGTGGCGGAGCCAGGTTCTTCTGACTCTCAGGCCTGTGCTCTATCCAGTAGACCCCACTGCTTCCCGATTTGTGATGCCACGTAATATCTAGGATGAGGATACCAACTAAATAATAATAATAATAATAATGGCATTTATTAAGCGCTTACTATGTGCAAAGCACTGTTCTAAGCGCTGGGGAGGGTGCAAGGTGATAAGGCTGTCCCACGGGGGGATCACATTCTTCATCCCCATTTTACAGATGAGGAAACTGGGGCCCAGAGAAGTTAAGTGACTGCCCAAAGTCACACAGCTGACAAGTGGCAGAGCCGGGATTCGAACCCGTGACCCCTGACTCCAAAGCCCGGGCTCTTTCCACTGAGCCACGCTGCTTCTAAAAATAGTGACTTCTGTGCAAAATTGGGATAGAGTGCTTAGTCCGGTGCTGCCCACAAATGCCCAATAAATAGTACTGATTGATAGAAGTTTTTAGTGGACACTAGTGAAATGAAAAACAAATACTAGGTCTTGAATTATGGTAACTAGCCTTGGAATGTGTTTGAGAAATCTGTATTGTGTATTAACCAACTCTTTTGAAAAAGCATCACTCGTATGTTTTTTTATAAATCACAGTTCTTAAAAATTACTTGATATTTCAAATGAAGGTTTGAACAGTTTTTCCTTTTAAGTAGCTTCTACTCATCATAATATTTTTAGTAGTCTTTAAATGAGCCTAACCTTTCCCTTTCCTTATAGTCTCTTGTAGCTTTTCCAAAGCTGAAACGACAAGTTTTATTATACGAACCTCAAGTCAACTCACCCAAAGATTTTACGGAAGGAACGTTGTTCTGTGTTAATCAAGAATTCAGTTTAATGTAAGCCTTTATCTTACGTGTTGTAAAACTTGAAAAAAAAATTCAGTACTTATTTCTTGTGTAAGAATTTCTTCATATTATCCCAGGTGTTTTCAGCATCGTAGGCATATGTGAAATGGACATCATTTTCTCCTCCTAGCAAATTCTACGAGGAGATTGAAGTAATTATTTTCCTTGGTGATCCCTTTGGGATCCATTAAAGTAAAAGGTCTCAGGGTCTTTCCCGGGCTGGCCCCGGCCAACCTCCTGAACCCCGAAAGGATGATTTGGGCCTTTTTGAAGCCCAACATGGGTCTCCTTAACCCTGGTTTTGGAGTTTTCGAGTTAGAAAACGTAGTTGCGGTTGACTGGGGCTCTCCTAGGCATGTGCAGCTATTATTGGTAGACAAGCAGCATGGCCTAGTGGCTAGACCACAGGCTTGGGAATCAGAAGGTCATGGGTTCTAATCCTACTCCACCACTTGTCTGCTGTGTGACTTTGGGCAAGTGATTCACTTCTCTGTGCCTCAGTTCCCTCATCGGGGAATGGGGAATGAGACTGTGAGCCCTAGGTGGGGCAGGGACTGCATCCAACCCGATGATCTACCCCAGCGCTTAGAACAGTGTCTGGCACATAATAAATACCATAGTTATTAATTATTGTTATTACTAACATTTGTCGTGCACCTGCTTTGGTGTAGCACTGTACTAAGTACTTGGTAATGCGCAAGGAAGAAATAAATTGAAGCGGGTCCCCGATCACAAGGAACTTACAAGTAGGTGGGGAAACTAACATTAAAACTAATAGATAAGATGCTACAGTCCCTTTTTCCTCTCTCCCACTTCTCCCTACAGCCCCCAATCCAATAAGAGAACAATCTTCAATGCTCTAAAAATTTTCTAAGGAAGTACTTTACTCCAGGGGAGGAGTTGGGCGGCATTCCTTAGAGGAAGGGCCAAGTCCCTGAAACTCCTAATGACCCCACCCTGATCACGAATGGCTCATGTCATACTATAATAATGGCATTTATTATTTTTTATTATTAACGATCTATATGTATTCCTTACTAATGGGGTTAATGGAATTAAGCCCTTATTATGTGCTGGAGTGGTAGAGACAAGCTAATCAGGTTGGACACAGTCCATATCGCACATGGAGGCTCACTGGCTTAATCCCCATTTTATCTCGATTGGTAACTGAGGCACAGAGAGGTTGTTACTTGCCCAGGGTCACAGAGCAGACAAGCGGCAGAGTCAGGATTAGACTCCAGTTCCCTGTCACCCCCAGGGCTGTAATCTATCCACTGGTCCCTGCTGCTTCTCAGTTTCTCAGGTTATCGGTTTGGACACACGGAGCTCACAGTGTAAGTGTGTGGGGGAACAGATATCAGATCCCCATTTTACATCGAAGGAAACTGAGGCTCAGAGAAAGTAAATGACTTGTCCGAGGTCACCCACAGCCGAGCAGCAGAGCTGGGATTAGAATCCAGATCCTCCGGTTCTCAGGCCCTGCTCTTTCCACTAGGCCACGGTGCTTCTTGCTCTCTCCGCTCATCTACCCTCTGCTTTAGCAGGTAGGTGGGGAGACCGAGGTTAATGCCACTGTCCGATCAGTGAATCACTGGTATTTATCGAGTGCCTACTGTGTGCAGAGCATTGTACTAAGCGTTTGAGAGAGTCCAGTTCACTGTTCCCTGCCCTCAGTGAGCTTAAAGTCTAGAAGGAGCTAGACTTAAATCTTTCAGTCACGAGTGTTTAATTGAATACTGAGGTATCCTGTGTGCCGAGCCCTGGATTTAGCACCGGGCGGGGGGATACGGTATGATTTGTAGACGTGATTCCCTGCCCTCAAGTTTACAATCCAGTGGGTGAAACAGACAGTAAAATAGACTACAGATTGGAGGGCGAGGTAGAATGTAAAGATATGTACAGAGTATTATGGTGGAGTGTATGTCCAAGCGTTTAGGCAACACAGTAATAGAGAATGCTCCGGAGAGCTGAGACCAAGGCCCCCAGATAGCCTGGCTCTGTGACTGCTTGGACTCCACTAGATTGTAAGCTTCTTGAGAGTGGGGATCGTGTCTTCCAACTCTGTGGTACTCGCTCAGTCAGTCAATCAATGATACTTAATGAGCATTTACCGTACGCAGAGCACTGTACTAAAGTGCTTAATACAGTGTGCTCTTCATACAGTTCGTGCTCAAATGCCACCGACTGATGGGTTGATACAACTCCCGGCTCACGTTCCTAAGGAACCCCCGGAAACAGTGCTCAGAAGGATGCACGTCTCAGCCTCATTTCTCTCGCCTAGGCTCAGCATGGCCAAGTGGATAGAGCACGGGCTCGGGAGTCAGAAGGACCAGGGTTCTAATCCTGGCCCCACCCCTAGTGTGACCTTGGGCAAGTCACTTCACTTCTGTGCCTCAGTTACCTCAGCTGTGAAATGGGGATGAAGACTGTGAGCCCCATGTGAGACAGGGACTGTGTCCAACAGGACAACCTTGTATCTACCCCGGAGCTGAGTACAGTGGCTGGCACATAGTAAGCGCTCAACAAATGCCATTTAAAAAAAAAAATAGCTCAGAACCAAACCTGGTTGCATTGGCCGAGGACCAGATTCGGCCCTGGATCGTGGATTTATGCCCCAAGCAAAGCTCCAGAAGTCAGCGTACTATAGAGCCTGTGATAAAAGAGAGTTTGTTTCGGGCTTCTCGTTTAAATTTAGTTTGTTCACTTGATTAAATGTGGAAGACGTTCAAATTCTTTTATCTCCACTTTGTTGACAAGTGGATAGTGCATTTTTTTTAACTTATTATTTGCCTTTCTGACGTATGTCTTGGCTTATTTGTAGAGGATATCATGGGAAAAGCTCTTGGGTGACTGCTATGAATAAACATTTTGAAAATGGGAATTAACATTCGTTTCAAAAATGATCTTGTATGTGCCTTTTAAAGTCATCCTGATATAAAGCTTATAGTGTTTTTTATCTTCTTTATATGTGTATAACTTGCAGAAAAAATGCAAAAGTTCAGAAAAGGGGTAAGATCAACTTGATCGGGCGGTTGCAACTCACCACAGAAAGAATGAGAGAAGAGGAGAATGAAGGAATAGTTCAATTAAGAATATTAAGAACCCAGGTATGTCATCGGTTTAAAGCTTTGCTATTTCCCCTAACTCCTAGCCAAAAATCTCCATGAAATCTTCCTGAACTAAGGAAGACTGGAGTTTTGAAATTCAGACCCAGTCCAAGTTCTTTGGAGAAGAATAGACTCCCACACAGCAGCTACTTCAGCGATGGCACATCTGTCTCGGAGCTGAAGAGCACTTTTAGGTACCTGTCAAATTCATTCCTGTCAATGGCCTGCTTACCTGATTTTATAGATGGAAAGGTGCTGTCTTGTTGGAACGAGGAGTCGGGGGAGGAAAGGGAGGGATGGAGAGAGGGAAGGATTACCTGGCCCCAGCAGTGACCCGGGAGAGGGAACTCCTGAGCATGAGTCTCGCTAATCCCCGGCTTCTTCATCCTCTGAATCCTGGCTTGGGAGCGGAGGAATCAGAGGCCATTCCCATTTCCTTGCCCCAGGCAGAAGCGGGGATTTGGATGAGCAGAACTATGGGCCCCTTCGTGTCCAACTGAAGCTGAGGTAGAGAGGAATAGGTGCTAAAGGATTGAAGTCACCCATCCAGGGCAGGTGTGTGCACACACATTATAACGTCGGAGCTGTGTTTCTAAGGCCTGCTGGTCTTAGAAACCTGTATATATGTTTGTACATATTTATTACTCTATTTTACCTGTACATATCTATTCTATTTTATTTTGTTAGTATGTTTGGTTTTGTTCTCTGTCTCCCGCCTTTTAGACTGTGAGCGCACTGTTGGGTAGGGACTGTCTCTATATGTTGCCAACTTGTACTTCCCAAGAGCTTAGTACAGTGCTCTGCACACAGTAAGCGCTCAGTAAATACGATTGATTGATTGATTGTGAGCCGGGCGCAGTGTATAACTCTCAGGGGTGTCATTTTTTCCCAGCACTCAGTGCAGTGCTTTGCACACAGGAAGCATTTAGTAAGTACCATCACTTCCACCCCCCATCGAATAGCCGAGTGCCCGTGCAGGCCGTCTTTGCCATCTGGGGGAGTGGGCCCCACTGGTTGGCCGTGTGGTGAATTTGAATGCTCTTGGGCATAGGCTGACCGACGCCAGACAACGATAATAAACTGGACTGACTTGGGGATGCAATATTTACTAGACTATTTTGATCTAAGGGGAAGTGGAAAAAAGATTTCCAGTTGTAAGGAGCATACCCGCCCTCTACACAACTTGTATTTGTGAACCTTCGTCCCGGGTAGATCACTTAAGTACGCTGATAACGTCGTTTTCATTTCGGATGGCTGATCAGACTGCTTTATCGCCACTGGGGGTAAAAAAATGGAATTATACAGTCCTTTGTATAATCCTCTCGCACCCTTTAAGCATTTAGTGTCCATCTCACCGTCAGCCACCCAGGACTTCTGGACATACCTGTAAATTATTTTTTTACCACGTCTCCCTCTCTAGACGGTAAACTTGTTGTGGGCAGGGAATGCTCACAGTTGTATTCTCCCAGGCACGTAGGACAGTGCTCTGGTACACAGTGAGTGCTCAGTAGATACCACTGGCTGACTGCTTGAACCCTTTTAAGCGCTCATTCTTTTTTGCTTTTTCTAGGAAGCTATCATCCAAATAATGAAAATGAGAAAGAAAATTACTAATGCTCAGCTTCAGACTGAACTGGTAGAAATTTTGAAAAATATGTTCTTGCCACAGAAGAAAATGATAAAAGAGCAAATCGAATGGCTTATAGAGCACAAATATATCAGAAGAGATGAGTCAGATATCAACACCTTCATATACATGGCATAACTTTGAAGACTGTGGAAAATGTTGAGAACCCAAATTGATGAGTACTTGGACAGACAGATACCACAGTTTGTGCCGGAGAAAGACTCCTTTGGACTTTCATTACATCAATATTAAAATCCCTGCCTTACCTGACAACAGAACTGTTTTTTGCCAATCTCATCATCTAGCATGATGGCATTTCCTTCATGTTGCACATTTTTAACAGCATGCCGTTTTGTGGGGAAATTTGCATTCATGAAGAGCCCATTGTAAGCTTTTTAAAGTAGATCTGATTTACACCCACTAGGAGGAACAACAATTTGGGAGGGATTGTTGGGGATTTTTTTTTTGTGTTTTCTTTTTTTAAAAAAAAAAAATAAAACAGTACTTGCACAAGGAAAGATCTTTAAATATTCATGCACTGAGGAACTGCTGTTAGTTTTATTAAAAACTGCAATTAGAACTAGAATTAGCACTTTCAGTTTGTTTTGATCAACAGAGTAATGTACTGTCTACCTTTTGGTGAGCTGTAATGTCTTAACATTGGTGGAGACAGGTACATCCCAGTTGAGAAGTTTTGTATTTGTTACAGTAACAACTTGTTGGCTCAAGCAGTGCTTCAATATAGTAACTGGATTTTAATAATGACACACAAACGATGTAAAATATTTCCAACTAGCCGGAAATCAATGTTTTATTTGTTTGCTGTAAGTGGTATGGATACGTAGGATCGTAACTGGCCAAATAACTTAACCGTCCCTTTTGTTGAAGCTTTCTTAAGTACTGCTTCGTTATTCAGTTGTTTTTTTTTTAAAGACTTGCTTAGGTGGCAGGGTTGGCTGTAGCAAAAAGAACAATTATTAGGTGTATTCTGTAGCACATTCAATGTTCGTGCTCCAGATTTTCACAGAGATACCTAAAAATCTAAATGCATTGAAAATAATGCTTACCTTCCCAAGCGAAAACGCCACATGTTTTTAAGGTGATCCCTCTCATGTTAGTTTTCATTCTACAGTGGGGTTAGTGGTATTTGGAGCCATTAGGTTTGAAGATTGATTATCCAAGACCCCTGCCCTCTCCCCCACCAAAGTCAATTTTTTTTTTTAATGGATGCCATTTTGAAGTGGGAAAGGTAAAAGCTTGAAAAGAGACCTGCAGAAGCATAGGAAAAATTGTTTCAACTTTAGTGTGAGCAGCGAACATGCCGAATATGTATAAGTACACCTTTTAAAACATTCAGATAACCTGTTACCTTGGTCCTTTTAGTCAACACAAAGGAGCAGCTTCAGTAAGTACTGTGCTAGTTTGGGCTGAGGATGTGAGTGACAGAGAGAAATTTAAGTCCCCACGGGGGCAAGAAAATTCAAGCTCGATATTTTTTCTTTATTGGTGCGATTTTCAAGTAGTAATAGTATTACGGATGGTATTTATTGAGCGCCTACTGGGTATGATGCACTTTATTAAGCGCTTCAGAAAGTACAACCCAAAAGGCACTTAAAATCTCCGGCATTGTACTGATTTGCACGTACTGTGGGATGTAATACGCGAACGAAAAATGTTCCAAAACGATACGGTTTTTGAAGAAGGGGTTAGAAAATGGCATGGCTCTGCACAATCGATTGAGAAAGGGACAGTATTATATTTTGAGGCTAAGCAGGCAGCAGTGGCTCCTAGGGAGACAGAGGGCCAAGAAGCTTTTTCAGTCACCTGCTCAAAGAAAGGGAAATACAGTCAAGCAGTCGAAAACGTGATTCATTTTTGTGCTAGATATGTACCTGGTTGTGATGTGCAGTGGCAACTGGAAACTTTGCTTAAACCTATAAAGCATTGCAATTTCACCTTTAAGGTAGCACGGAAGAGTCCACGAGATTAGCCCTAGAATGTTGTTCTGAATCAAACTCTAATTTGTGCTCAATTTTTTTTCCTAGCCATAAAAATGCCAACAATGGAGAAAATTGGAAATTTAGAATAATAAACTGCCAACATACTGGAGACCTTTTTGTACGTATTTGGTATCTTCCTTTGAGTTGTAAGGCTGGAATCTGAAACAAGTAAGGTAAATTGGAGTAGACCGTTTTAAATGCTGAAGGCATTTCTACCACGAAGTCTTTAGCACAATTTTTATATTTTAATATTTTCTGTCATTTTAACTGAAGATTGAAGGCCACTGTTGTGTTAGCCCATCTGGGCAAGCTCCATTACTCTAAGCCCAGAGCAAAGTTTATATTAAATTTTGTGAAATTTGATTTTATAGTTGGTTATTTGTATTTTTCACCTATAAACAGCAAATACTGTAAAAATGATAGTTTCCTTTGTTTCCCCAGTATGTCCAACATTTCATAGCCAACAGTTTATCCAAAAAACCATCAAAAATGTTTATGGAAACCACTATGTTTGACAAGGTGCCTGTGACATAGTTACAATTTCTTGTGGAAACGAGCTATATTTAAACAAACCTGAAAAAAATTACACCAGCAGTTTGCTAAAGATGCAGAATACCGTTTCAACATTACTTCATCCGGTCAGTTTCACCAATATGCACTTAAGTGATTTCTTGGCAGAGGCAGATATTGGAGAGAAAAATGTTACCTGAAGGAAGATGCTAGGCAGATGGGGAGAGAGAGAGGAGGAAAAAAAAAGGTTCTTTACTTGCAATATGGCAACAATGCACTTTTGAGGCTAAAATATTAGCTTTGAATATCTCCAAAGACCTAGCTTAAAGAGGTGCTGCACCTGAAATTATAAACTTTTGTTGCCACACACGATGCCAGAGTGAATGGTTGCGGAGTAATATTTGCCAAGTCAAAATACAAGGCAAATTGTGAATCACATTTCTAGTGAGTTTTCAGTCAATAAAAAGGTTAAATCTTTTCTGTCCCAATAATTTAACAAAGACTTGAATTTTTAATTCTGAAGTCTTCCATTTTGTGCGTTCCACTGGCGGTGTCCCTGGTTTCTGTTTAATTCGTTATCTCTTGCACTTGTTTTGAGCATAAAGGTTAAAATTTCAAAAATGAAACATAAGTCCACTTTATTTTCACCTTAAATGGAACGAGAAGTACCTGGGTGATCAGAAAGCATTTCTACTCTATTTGCATTAGGACACCATTGGTCTTCTAAAACGCAAATTTTAACAGTTCAATTGGGCAAAAGATTCGCTAGTTTTACAGAAAGATTGCTATCTTAAACTGAAACTGCGTTTTCTATTTTCACGTGAACGATCGGGATGCTCTCTTTGTAAATTCTTCCAAGGTCATATTTGTGAAATCGACAGTACGGTGTATCTGATAGGAAAGCTTTCCTATCAGACACACTGTATGTAGTCTGGAGTGTTGGACAAACCTGAGTTCCTAGGATGTAATCTAGCTAAGTCTGGTATTTACAGTTTTGAATGTGTGCCACCTCATACCGAGATGAGAATGCTGTTGGAATGGTAACAGTTTCTGTATGGCGGTCCAGCCGAACTATTTTGATGTACTGCTTCATTTTTGAATTTTATTTTTTAAGTTGTATAATTTATTTTCTTGCAAAATAAAAATGTAATATAAAAAAGACTATTCCTCTTATCCAAGAAGTTTTGGTGCCCTCCTATGAAACACTTTTTAAAACCTGAATAAAAGTTCTTGTGATAGGTATGTTGTTATATCATGTACACACTCTGTCTCTCTCTCTGTCTCTCTGTCTTTCTCTCTCTCTTCTTTGACTAGACATTCCACTTAACATTGCCCCAGAAAACCACACTAATTTGGTAACATTGAACCCTCCAGGTGTGAATTCCCCAGTCTTCACTCCTTCGCCTTCATCCATTGTCTTGTCCTTACAGTAGTCTTATAGTAATCGTAATGATGGTATTCATTAAACACTATGTAGCAAGAACTATGTTAAGCACTGCAGTTAGTGCAAGGTAATCACGTTGAATACAGTTTCTTGTCTTACATGGGGCTCACAGTCTTAGTAGGGTGAACAGTCCAGCGCTTAGGACAATGCTTGGCATATAGGAAGCACTTAGATACCATAATTATTATTATAGGGCAATCTCCTGTCTCTTGGGCCACTGTTCTTTGGCTCGCTGGGGCAATCTCCTGTCTCTTGGGCCACTGTTCTTTGACTTGCTTACCCCATCCCCTCTGAAGGGAGAGCACTTGCTCCCAGTATTCTTCCCACCCACTTCCTCCACTCACATGCTGACTCCTCCTCCTCTGCTTTCAAGTCCGCTCAAATCTCTCTTTTTTTTAAAAGGGTCATCTCCGAATCTCCCCACTCCCATTTTTGTTCAAACTCTCTGGGTCGGCTGCATGTACCGTCCTCCCTCTCTTTCCTCTTCCTCCTCCTCCAGCTCCCTTCTTATCCCACCGCAATCTGGTTTTCGCTCCATTGAGGCAGTATGGACTCTCCAAGGTCGCCAATGACGTCCAATTTGCTGAATGTCAAGGGTTTTACTGTAGAACAGGCCCGGGCCTAGGCTCCTTGAACAACATGGGTGGCGTTCTCACCCAAGAGAGAGGGAGGCTCCCCCAAGCCCCTGCCCTTCGCTCGTGAGAAGCAACGTGGTCTAGCGGACAGAGCACGGGTTTGGGGTTCAGAGGATGTGGGTCCTAATCCTGGCTCCGCCACACGTCTGCTGTGTGACCTTGGGCAAGTCACTTCTCTATGCCTCAGTTACCTCATCTGTAAAATGGCGATTAAGACTGTGAGCCTCATGTGTCCAACTTGATTAGCTTGTATCTATCCCAGCACTTAGTGCCTGGTATGTAAGTACCACAATTATTATAATAATTATTCTAATCCTCTATGGACCTGTGACATGGTTGATTTCTCCCTTTGTCTACAAGGACTTCTCTTCTGGTTTTGACACAGTTCTGGTTCTTCTTCCTCATTGGCTCTCAGATGCTTTCACTGGTTCTTTTTATGCCTTTAGTCCCTTCTACGGGTGCCCCTCAAAGCTCTGTTCCGAATTCCCTACTCTTCCCACTGGTCCATGTCCCACACGTGGCTCGGTCTTAATCCTCATTTTACAGATGAGGTGATCGAGACCCAGAGAAGTTAAGTAACTTGTCCAAGGATACACAGGAGATAAGTGACAAAATCAGCATTAGAACTCAGGTCCTTCTGAATCCCAAGCCTGTTCTCTATCCACCAGACTACACTTCTTTAATTTGGGGAATCAAAGCAGCGGACAGGATTGCTGAAAAGTTAACAGTGTGGCTCTGTGGAAAGAGCCCGGGCTTTGGAGTAAGAGGTCATGGGTTCAAATTCCAGCTCCGCCACTTGTCAGCTGTGTGACTTTGGGCAAGTCACACAACTTCTCTGGACCTCTGTTACCTCAGGCCCAGAGAATGGTGTTATTTGTTAAGGGCTTCCAGGCACTTAACAAATGCCATTATTATTATTATTATCATCATCATTATCAGATTGTACCACGTGGGGCTCACAGTCTTCATCCCCATTTTATAGAGGAGGGAACTGAGGCCCAGAGAATTACAGTAGTAATAACTACGGTATTTGTTAAGCGCTTACTATGTGCAAAGCACTGTTCTAAGCGCTGGGGAGGTTACAAGGTGATGAGGTTGTCCCGTGGGGGTCTCCCAATCTTCATGGAGAAGCAGCGTGGCTCAGTGGAAAGAGGACGGGCTTTGGAGTCAGAGGTCAGGGGTTCAAATCCTGGCTCCGCCAATTGTCAGCCATGTGACTTTGGGCCAGTCACTTCTCTGGGCCTCAGTTGCCTCATCTGTAAAATGGGGATTAAGACTGTGAGCCCCTCGTGGGACAACCTGATCACCTTGTAACCTCCCCAGTGCTTAGGACAGTGCTTTGCACATAGTAAGCACTTAGTAAATGCCATTATTATTATTATTATCCCCATTTTCCAGATGAGGCCCAGAGAAGTGAAGTGACTTGCCCAAAGTCACCCAGCTGACAGTTGGAGGAGCCGGGATTAGAACCCATGACCTCTGACTCCCAAGCCCGGGCTCTTTCCACTGAGCCACTGCTGCTTCTGCACCCCATAATCCCTCACTACATAGCCGGTGGTGTTGGCTGTAGCAAGATGACCTCTTCTAAACTGTGAGCCCGCTGTTGGGTAGGGACCGTCTCTATATGTTGCCAACTTCTACCTCCCAAGCACTTAGTACAGTGCTCTGCACACAGTAAGCGCTCAATAAATACGATTGAATGAATGAATATGTATATATGTTTGTACATATTTATTACTCTATTTTACTTGCACATATTTATTCTATTTATTTTCTTTTGTTAATATGTTTTGATTTGTTGTCTGTCTCCCCCTTCTAGACTGTGAGCCCACTGTTGCGTAGGGACTGTCTCTATATGTTTCCAACTTGTACTTCCCAAGCGCTTAGTACAATGAATGAATATGTATATATGTTTGCACATATTTATTATTCAATTTTACTTGTACATATTTATTCTATTTATTTTATTTTGTTAATATGTTTTGTTTTGTTGTCTGTCTCCCCCTTCTAGACTGTAAGACCGCTGTTGGGTTGGGACTGTATATGTTGCTAACTTGTACTTCCCAAGTGCTTAGTCCAGTGCTCTGCACACAGTAAGCGCTCAATAAATATGATTGAATGAATGCATAAGTATATATGTTTGTACATATTTATTACTCTATTTTACTTGTACATATTCTATTTATTTTATTTTGTTAATATGTTTTGTTGTCTGTCTCCCCCTTCTAGACTGTGACCCCACTGTTGAGGAGGGACCGTCTCTATATATTGCCAACTTGGACTTCCCAAGCGCTTAGTCCGGTGCTCTGCACCCAGTAAGCGCTCAATAAATGCGATTGAATGAATGAATATGTATATATGTTTGTACATATTTAGTACTCTATTTTACTTGTACATATTCTATTTATTTTATTTTGTTAATATGTTTTGTTTTGTTGTTTGTCTCCCCATACTAGACTGTGACCCCACTGTTGAGGAGAGACCGTCTCTATATGTTGCCAACTTGGACTTCCCAAGCGCTTAGTCCAGTGCTCCGCACCCAGTAAGCACTCAATAAATGCGATTGAATGAATGAATATGTATATATGTTTGTACATATTTAGTACTCTATTTTACTTGTACATATTCTATTTATTTTATTTTGTTAATATGTTTTGTTTTGTTGTTTGTCTCCCCATACTAGACTGTGAGCCCGCTGTTGGGGAGGGACCGTCTCTAGATAGTGCCAACTTGGACTTCCCAAGCGCTTAGTCCAGTGCTCCGCACATAGTAAGCGCTCAATAAATACGATTGAATGAATGCATATGTATATATGTTTGTACATATTTATGACTCTATTTTACTTGTCCATATTCTATTTTATTTCGTTGATCTGTTTTGTTGTCTGTCTCCCCCTTCTAGACTGTGAGCCCACTGTTGGGGAGGGACCGTCTCTAGATGTTGCCAACTTGGACTTCCGAAGCGCTTAGTCCAGTGCTCCGCACCTAGTAAGCGCTCAATAAATACGATTGAATGAATGAATGAATCAATCGTACTTATTGAGCGCTTACTGTGTGAATGAATGTATGAATGAATGAATGAATAGCAGGCCTGAGGGAGGTGAGGCGGGCCGACCCCTTCCCTCAGGCGCGCGCCGACGGAGTGACGTCACCGACCCGCCCCCCCCGGCGGCCAGCCAATGGCCTGAGGCGAAGCGGGTTCTCGCCACCCTATTGGCGGAGGCGCTAGGGGGAGGTGGCGGACGGAGACGAACCGGTTGGTGGGGCTGCGTTTTCCCGCTCCCGCGGTGCGCATGCGCGCGGCCGTCGTCGTCGTCGTCGTCGTCGTCGTCGTCGTGTGGGCTGACAGGACTGGGGCGAGCCATGGCGGCCGTGCGCTGTGGAGGAGGAGGAGGAGGAGGAGTCGTCCTGTCGCTGTCCCGGCGCCTGCTGCGGGTGAGGGCCGCGCCTCCACCCCGAGGGACCCGCCATGGGGACCGAATGGCCCCTCATCCCGGCCCGCAGGAGCGGAACGGGGGGCCCGGGGGGAAACTGAGGGGCTCCGCTCCTTTCCCCCTCGGGGTGTGAGGGGCCACGCCCATCTCCCTCCCTGCGGCCTCCTCCACGCCCAGGGGGAAAGGAGCGGGGCTTTACCACAGTGCTCTGCACACAGTAAGCGCTCAATAATAACACTAATGATGGCGTTTATTAAGCGCTTACCATGTGCCAAGCACTGTTCTAAGCGCTGGGGAGGTTCCAAGGTGATCAGGTTGTCCCACAGGGGGCTCACAGTCTTCATCCCCATTTTACAGATGAGGTAACTGAGGCCCAGAGGATAATAATAATAATAATGATGGCATTTATTAAGCGCTTGCTATGTGCTAAGCACTGTTCTAAGAGCTGGGCACAGTCTTCATCTCCATTTTACAGATGAGGTAACTCAGGCCCAGAGGATAATAATAATAATACTAATGATGGCGTTTATTAAGCGCTTACTATGTGCCAAGCACTGTTCTAAGCGCCGGGGAGGTTCCAAGGTGATCAGGTTGACCCACGGTGGGGTCACAGTCTCCATTTTACAGATGAGGTAACTCAGGCCCAGAGGATAATAATAATAATGGCATTTATTAAGCGCTTGCTATGTGCAAAGCACTGTTCTAAGCCCTGGGGAGGATACAAGGTGATCAGGTTGTCCCACGGGGGGCTCACAGTCTTCATCCCCATTTTGCAGATGAGGTAACTCAGGCCCAGAGGATAATAATAATGATCACACAGTAAGCGCTCAGTAAATACGATTGATTGATTGTTTAATAATAATAATGGCATTTATTAAGCGCTTGCTATGTGCCAAGCACTGTTCTAAGCACTAGGGAAGGTTCCAAGGTGATCAGGTTGTTCCACGGGGGGCTCACAGTCTTCATCTCCATTTTACAGATGAGGGAACTGAGGCCCAGAGAATAATAATAATAATGGCATTTATTAAGCACTTACTATGTGCCAAGCACTGTTCTAAGCACTGGGGATGTTCCAAGGTGATCAGGTTGTCCCACAGGGGGCTCACAGTGTTCATCCCCATTTTACAGATGAGGTAACTCAGGCCCAGAGAATAATAATAATAATGGCATTTATTAAGCACTTACTATGTGCCAAGCACTGTTCTAAGTGCCAGGGAGGTTCCAAGGTGATCAGGTTGTCCCACGGCGGGCTCACAGTCTTCATCCCCATTTTACAGATGAGGTAACTCAGGCCCAGAGAATAATAATAATAATAATAGTGGTATTTATTAAGCGCTTACTATGTGCAAAGCACTGTTCTAAGTGCCGGGGAGGTTCCAAGGTGATCAGGTTGACCCACGGTGGGGTCACAGTCTCCATTTTACAGATGAGGTAGCTCAGGCCCAGAGGATAATAATAATAATGGCATTTATTAAGCGCTTGCTATGTGCAAAGCACCGTTCTAAGCCCTGGGGAGGATACAAGGTGATCAAGTTGTCCCACGGGGGGCTCACAGTCTTCATCCCCATTTTACAGATGAGGTAACTCAGGCCCAGAGGATAATAATAATGATCACACAGTAAGCGCTCAGTAAATACGGTTGATTGATTGTTTAATAATAATAATGGCATTTATTAAGCGCTTGCTATGTGCCAAGCACTGTTCTAAGCGCTGGGGAGGTTCCAAGGTGATCAGGTTGTCCCACGGGGGGTTCACAGTCTTCATCTCCATTTTACAGATGAGGTAACTCAGGCCCAGAGAATAGTAATAATAATCACACAGTAAGCACTCAATAAATACGATTGATTGTTTAATAATAATAATGGCATTTATTAAGCACTTACTATGTGCCAAGCACTGTTCTAAGCGCCGGGGAGGCTCACAGTCTTCATCCCCATTTTACAGATGAGGTAACTGAGGCCCAGAGAATAATAATACTAATGATGGCATTTATTAAAAGCTTATTATGTGCCAAGCACTGTTCTAAGCGCTGGGGAGGTTCCAAGGTGATCAGGTTGACCCACGGGGGGGGCTCACAGTCTTCATCCCCATTTTACAGATGAGGTAACTCAGGCCCAGAGAATAATAATAATAATAATGGCATTTATTAAGCGCTTACTATGTGCCAAGCACTGTTCTAAGCGCCGGGGAGGTTCCAAGGTGATCAGGTTGTCCCACGGGGGGCTCACAGTCTTCATCCCCATTTTACAGATGAGGTAACTCAGGCCCAGAGAATAATAATAATAATCACAGAGTAAGCGCTCAGTAAATACGATTGATTGATTGTTTAATAATAATAATGGCATTTATTAAGCGCTTACTATGTCCCAAGCCCTGTTCTAAGCGCTGGGGAAGGTTCCAAGGTGATCAGGTTGTCCCACGGGGGGCTCACAGTCTTCATCTCCATTTTACAGATGAGGGAACTCAGGCCCAGAGAATAATAATACTAATGATGGCATTTATTCAAAGCTTACTATGTGCCAAGCACTGTTCTAAGCGCTGGGGTGGTTCCAAGGTGATCAGGTTGACCCACGGGGGGGCTCACAGTCTTCATCCCCATTTTACAGATGAGGTAACTCAGGCCCAGAGGACAATAATAATAATGGCATTTATTAAGCGCTTGCTATGTGCCAAGCACTGTTCTAAGTGCCAGGGAGGTTCTAAGGTGATCAGGTTGTCCCACAGGGGGCTCACTGTCTTCATCCCCATTTTACAGATGAGGTAACTGAGGCCCAGAGAATAATAATAATAATAATAATGGTGGTATTGATTAAGCACTTACTATGTGCAAAGCACTGTTCTAAGTGCCGGGGAGGTTCCAAGGTGATCAGGTTGTCCCACGGGGGGGCTCACAGTCTTAGTCCCCATTTTACAGATGAGGTAACTGAATCACAGAGAAGTTAAGTGACTTGCCCAAAGTCACACAGCTGACAATTCCATGAGATGGTGAGGATAACAACAATAATAATAATAATAATGGCATTTATTAAGCGCTTACTATGTGCAAAGCACTGTTCTAAGCAGTGGGGAGGTTCCAAGGTGATCAGGTTGTCCCACAGGGGGCTCACAGTCTTCATCTCCATTTTAGAGATGAGGTAACTCAGGCCCAGAGAATAATAATAATAATAATAATGGCATTTATTAAGCGCTTACTATGTGCAAAGCACTGTTCTAAGCGCTGGGGAGGTTCCAAGGTGATCAGGTTGTCCCACGGGAGGCTCACAGTCTTAGTCCCCATTTTACAGATGAGGTAACTGAATCACAGAGAAGTTAAGTGACTTGCCCAAAGTCACACAGCTGACAATTCCGTGAGATGGTGAGGATAACAATAATAATAATAACAATGGCATTTATTAAGCGCTTACTATGTGCCAAGCACTGTTCTAAGCGCTGGGGATGTTCCAAGGTGATCAGGTTGTCCCACGGGGGGCTCACAGTCTTCATCTCCATTTTACAGATGAGGTAACTCAGGCCCAGAGAATAATAAAAATAATGGCATTTATTAAGCACTTACTATGTGCCAAGTACTGTTCTAAGCGCCGGGGACGTTCCAAGGTGTTCAGGTTGTCCCACGGGGGGGCTCACAGTCTTCATCCCCATTTTACAGATGCGGGAACTCAGGCCCAGAGAATAATACTAATAATAGTGGCATTTATTAAGTGCTTACTATGTGCAAAGCACTGTTCTAAGTGCTGGGGAGGTTCCAAGGTGATCAGGTTGTCCCACGGGGGGCTCACAGTCTTCATCGCCATTTTCCAGGTGAGTGGGGAGTCCGATCAAATCGTAGTTTTTCTGCTGGAAAGTGATAGGTGGTATTCAATCAGTTGTGTTTATTGAGCACTTACAGCAAAGAGCACTGTATTAAGTGCTAGGGAGAGTACAATACAAGAGAGTTGATAGAAACTATCCGTCCTAAAAGATCTTATTTTTGTCACTTGGTGGTGATGAATGAATGGATGTGAAAGGTCAGGCTCTCCTTTTTTTTTCCCATGAAGCCTTAGTTTAGAAACAAAATTCTCTTACCATTAAAATCTGCACAGATTTGCCAGTCCCTCCCACCCCAAAACTCACCATATCCATCTACCCAATGCGTTCCACCCAGTTGCACCCACATTCCCTGTTTAAGATGGCTTTTTGGCTGTGTGAATCTAATTTTTTATTACCTTCGTTGATAGTTATCCAGCGTTTTGGGGCTCTGTGCCCTCCTCTGCCTGCAGCTATGGTGACTGGAATTTAGGATTTGCTCTCAGGCTCCCTAGAATGAGGGGGAAATAAGACTTGAAGCTGGAAAAACCCCAAATGGTGGGTGTGTTGACAAGGGTAATCAGGACAGATTCTGGTGATGAAATACTTATTTGACTCCAGGAACACATGCCCTACCCACTGTGGGTAGGGACTGTCTCTATATGTTGCCAATTTGTACTTCCCAAGCGCTTAGTACAGTGCTCTGCACATAGTAAGCGCTCAATAAATACGATTGATGATGATGATGATGCCCTGTCCTCATGAGTCTTTCCCCACTAGTGCATGATCATCACTGAGGATTAGATTTAGCCTAGACTTCAGAGGAATCCTTGCAAAAACACCTTATTTAATAGTTTCCTCCAAAAGAGGAAACAATTAAACAATCGACAGACAGGAAACCGAGACCGTCTTTACCGGAAATTGCCAGATAATTCAAGCCTAACAAATATATTGTGCTCTGATTATTTCTGGATATTTCAAGCACTTTCTGCCTCTGTCTGAAAAAAGATACATTTTGTAGATTTCACTTATCTGGATGATTTACTTGGTTAAACTGTATCTGCCGTTCGCCTGATCCCTTGACCTGCAGGGTCGCCACAGTAGGAACACTGGAATCGGCTCATATTGTGAGGCAGTTAGGGCATAGGATGCCAATTAATCAATCAATCAATCGTATTTATTGAGCGCTTACTGTATGTCCTGGAAAACACTGCAAGCTGAGTGACTTTTGAGTGAGAAGGAGAAGCCCTGCCTGGCAGAGTTGAGAGTACAGTGTATTTAAGCGAGAATACATGAAAGATCTGGGAATTGCTATCGAAGGTTAACAAAATATTTAACCGCTCTCGCCTTGCCAATGAAAGTAGCCAGGTGAAGCACTTAGCTCTAGCTCCCTTTGCCACCGGGACTTCAGGGCCTAATCAGATATGGAGATCTGTCTGTTCCCCTGAAACAGTGTCCTAGACTCCCCAAGCCATGGGGGTACTGACTCCTTAACATCTGCCTTCGTGTCTTATTGATTTACTAATTCATCCTTATTTTTTAGTCCAACCTCCGAGTCCCAGTTGGTTTCATTTAATGGAAGGCCAAATTCTCCATCGGACCATATCAGATTTAGTTGTGGAACACTTTTATGGTCTCGGATTGCCAACAATTATCTCTTTGTATAGTGGTTTTGACCATATCATTCTTTGAAGTCACTGCCCCAAAAAGGAAGAAACTTAAGACAACCGAGGAATTTTACCACTTCTAGGACTTTTTTTCCCCTTATAGTTAACATAGTTGAGGAAATTTATGTTGGCTGAGTAGCGTAATCTCAATCTGTAAATTCAGTTATAATGTATCATTTTCTCTAATATGTATTTTCCTGGCTGAGTAGATTTTTTTTTTTGATCTGGCTTCCAACAAAATTATATTGTTGTCCTTACCTTAATTAATGACTAACTACAATGGAAAAAGTAAAAATTTTAAGTTTTTTTTAAGAAAAATCTTTCTGTGGATTTTCATAATCTTTTATGCAAAACTATAAAAACTTTATTTTCTTGTATATAAAAAAAGAAACGCCGTGTTGGCCAACACAATTTGGTCTAGAAATATGGGACATAGTTCAGCAGTGTTGACTATGATAGTAGTCTAGAGGCCAAAGTTCAGAAGACTAGTAGGTTATTTTAAATAATCAAGGTTTGTCAACATTGCCACTTAAGCATTGTACACTTTCACCATTAGTTGCATAACTATGTAGGTGAGGGGTGAATGTCTCATATTTTTCTGAAATGTACTTTGATGAGTGGCTTTTTTATTGTGCATTGTAACCTTCCTAATTTCTCACCACAGGTCTTGACATATGCACACCGGCATTATACATCGCAAAGCACCTTGAATGTAAGTGTAAAATTCCAAGTTAAAGCACATAATTTACAATTACACTCTATAAGGGCTAATTAAAACTTTATAAAATCGTTGGAGTAGGTAATTTCCGCGTCAGTAGGTATATTTTGTAGACATTCTAAGAATCTCTAGCCAATCAAGAATTGGATCGAATGTCAAATGGATTTTTTAAATTTTTAAACTCCGAGATTTATAGATTAGGTTGTATCACTACTGTGGTGTCAGGTGTTTCGTATAGCCAGGTAAATAATAGGTGGTTATTTACAATTCTTTGAAAAACGCTTGTTTTTTAGAACATTACTTTTGTTCTTTAAGCATTCTGGAAGAAAATATTTTAGATAACTTTTTTTCAAAATCTGGTCTTTACACTAGGAAGTGGTCATAGTAAGCGCCTCAAGGACACCGATCGGCTCTTTTCTAGGATGCCTATCCTCACTTCCAGCTACTAAACTTGGCTCCATTGCGATTCAAGGAGCAATTGAAAAAGCAGGTGGGTAGTTTTCCTTTTCATTTTTTGTTCCAGGAGCTGTTATAGCAATTATATTGTCTTTAATCAGGAAATATTGGTTATAGCGTGGCTATTAAGAACTTGGTTGTACACTGATCTTAGAGTCCGATCACTAGTGATGTTTGGAGGTGCATTCCTTTGGGGTTTCTGAAGTAACGAGTTTAAAGAGGCCTAAGGCCTCGGTAAACATTGAGTCAAATTAGAAAGAAAGGCAAAGATACCAAACTAACATTTGTCTTGATGATTAGAACTAACATAAACAAAGAACCTGTTCTGTGGGCAAAATCCTGTGGTCAGTAGCAACAAATGTATGATGACAGATTGTCAGTAGGGAGATTGCGAGACTTTTCATTTAAAATGGCAATTTTTGAAAATGGTTAGCATACCCAGGGTGTTTTAGCTTAATATTGAGCACATGGTTTATTTGGAAAATTTGAGTGTAGGAAAGGAAAGCTGAGATGTTGGCAAACCATTTGTATCCTTCTGAGGAATCTTTTTTTCTGCCTAGTGCTATCATCTGGGAGAATGGTGTGAGAAGATCTTTAACTCTCTGGTACACATAATTACTTCTTACTTGTTGCCTGACCATCCCAACTGAGTCATTATCATTATCACTTACTGTGTGCAGAGCAATGTACTAAAACCTCTCAGGAAAGTTCAGTGAAACAGAGTTGATGCGATCCCTGCCCACAAAGTACTCCCAGTACAGAGGGTCACTGTCTAATTTGATTTCTCAAGAAAGGCCCTGTTAAGAAGAGGTTGTTTTGCCTAGCAGGCCTTGGATTGAAGCATAAATATATATTCTTGCAGGAAAAGATGAGTTCACTATGTTTCGCATAGCAGTCTTTCAGTTTTTTGGATAGATATAGGAGGTGGGTTTTAGCTGACTTAGCATCCACATCCCTTGCTACAACTCCTACCACAGTAGTGTATCGGGGATGTTTCAAATACTTAGACCAGGGTGGTGAGAAAGACGCAGATTCGGAACATGTCGAGGAGGAAAAATTGTCAGGATTTAGCAAGACACTAAATCTGAGTGTTGAAAGAGATGAAGGAGACAAGGATAATACCAAGGTTGCAGGCTTCCAAGACAGGGACAATGGTGAAATTGACTTTGGGAGGATAGGTGGGAGAGTGGATTGGGGAGGGAAGATGAGTCTAATTATAGAAATAATGAATTTAAGGTATCCACGTGGAGATAATGAGGTGACGAGGGGTCAAGGCTAGTGAGATAGATTTGGGAGTCATCTTTTAGAGGTCATAGCTTAAGCCTTGGCAGTGTATGAGCCCTCCAACAGAACGATTGTAATCTGAGCAGAGTAGGGGGATCCAGAATAGCTTTGAAGGTCTTCCCACACTATTAGGGGGTAAGGGGTATAGGAGTCAGTGAAGAAAAAGACCAAAAAGGAATGGCTAGAGCTGTAGAAGAGGACCAAGAGAGAACTTTGTGTCAACAGGCTGTCCAGCTGTGGTTTTATCAGCAAAAGAGAGTTATCAAAGAAGGAAAAAATAGAGCAGAGCTGATTAGATTCAACTAGGAGAAGGTCATTGGTGATCTTGGAGTGTGAAATCCCAATGGAGTGAAGGGTGGGGACCAAGTTATAGTGCATCCAAGAAGCCAGTTGGAGGAGAGAAAGTAGAGGTAGCGGGTATAAAACCCATCCAGGAATTTGGATAAGGATGGGGCCGTAGCTAGAGTATGCAGAGGGATCCAGGGGAAGACTGTTTTTGAACAGAGGGGAGGCGAGCATGTTTGAGGGTACAGAAGAAGGCGTCTTCAGAGAAGAGTGAGTGTTTGAAAGTGGCTGTTGGGAGACACAGAGGGTAGGAGCAGATGTTTTTATAAGGAGAGGGGATGGGGTCAGAGGAATTGGATAGAGAAGATGATAAATTTTAAAAGCAGGCGTGAGCCCTCCTCTTGGAAGCTGGGTAAATGAATGGGTAAATGACTTTGTTCTCAGCCTATGCCAGAATGTGTTTTCACTATAGGTTTTGTAATAAACTGGTCGAATTAGGAAAGGTTCTTCCAACAACAATTCAGCTTTCTGGAGTCAGTGTGATGTGATGTTCGGTTGTGCCCAGGGTTTCAGTGTTGGGACAAGGAGAGAGTACTGCATTATAGTACTTGCTACATTATATGCAGTCTCTGGGTCGTAGAAGAATTTGGGGTATGAAATTCCTAAGAACTGCGGCGCCTTGGGTTTCCAAATAATGATCAATAGACTTGAAAACAAAAGTTAAAAGCATTAATAAATAGACCTTCTATTTTATACTCCTGGGAGCTTTATTTGAACAGAAAAATTGTCCTCAAGGACCACCAGTAAGTATTAACTGAACTGAATGCAATATTGACAATTGGTGATTGATCCCGACTGCCATTTTAGGGATACCAAAAGAAGAAGTGAAAGAAGCTTATATGGGAAATGTCATCCAAGGAGGACAAGGACAAGCCCCAACCAGGCAAGCGGTGCTGGGTGCAGGTATCGCTAGTACTTGGTTATTACTGCGGGACTTGCGATAAGATAATCTACCGTGTAAATGATGATATGTAATAGCGTTTGCATCAGAAACGTTGCCGGTAGGCTAATGTGATCTGTGCTCTCCTAATAAAATTAGTAATTGAGGGAGACGTTGGGGTGTGGGTAGATTTTTAAATCCTCTTTGAAGATGGCCTTTGAATACAATCACTATCTGGGGTCTGATATGTTTGGAAAATGTACATGTGTAGGTTTGACAACTACTTAGGTTTTTGGAGTGAAGATGGAAAAAGTAACTAAGTTGTTAAGGAGAGTGTCTTGATTGCTTCTGTCCTAGGTTTACCAATTGGTACCCCTTGCACTACTGTCAACAAAGTTTGTGCTTCAGGAATGAAATCTATTATGATGGCATCTCAGAATCTTATGTGTGGACACCAGGTGAGGGGAATGAGTTTCTTTTAGCAGTGAATACCGTGTTAATCATAGGATTTTAAAAAATGACCTAAATGTGTGTACAAAGTTTAAATTGTTTCATTAAAAAAAAAAAAAAAAGGCAGCCTGACTTTGTAGCCAAAACCACAGTGGTATTGCATCAGATTCCATCTGACTGGATAGGCCAGCCCAAATGAAACTCTTGGGCAAGGAGGAGAAAATCATTATGGTGCACTATGTCTGCTCTTACTCAGATGGACTATATTTTTCCTGAAGGTTTCGTCAGTTCATCTTGAATTGGGGTCTCAAGATCCAATACGTGTGTCTTTACTACATGTTTTGCATAAAATCGTATCGGGGAATGTTATTTCCATGATGCATGTCTATCTGAATATGATGTGATGTTGGAAGAAATGGATGTATGTGACATCAAGGTTTCACTATTCTAGGGTTTTTCAAGAGAACTGACTGTGGATAGGATTTTATATTGTGGTATCTGTCCAGCATTTTGTGTCAAGTGCTGTACTAAGCACTGGGGACGATACAAGATAATCAGATCAGACACGGTCCCTTTCCCACATGGGGCTCAGAGTCTAACTTCCTTACTGTGGTTGAAATCAGGTATCTTTTTTCACTCGTACAGGCCAGTGAGGTTTCAGTCCTCTCACTTCTTCTGAATGAAAGGGTTTACATTTGTATTTTTAATTTTTGTTTTCATATTGTTACGGTTTCTCTGCTTCTGTTTTTTTTTTGGGTGGGAGGGGGGAGAGTAGTGATTGAGAGGAATTAATTTGCCTGCAGCCATTATGTACATTTACTTGCGGTGTTTTTTGGTTGTGCAGGATGTGATGATTGCGGGTGGCATGGAGAGCATGTCTAATGTTCCGTATGTCATGAGCAGAGGATCCACACCTTACGGAGGAGTAAAACTTGAAGATTTGATTGTGAAAGATGGATTAACTGATGTCTACAACAAAATTCACATGGTAAATGCTGACGTTAATGGGGGCGAGGGACATGTAGATCATCAGAAGGTTGGTAACGGACTTCAGTTTCTGTGTAGGAAAACAGTGCTCTAGCCTAAGACGTTAGTACATGGTTATACATTATGGTATAGAAGAACAAGCCTTCGTACTTTTTGTTTCAGGGCAGTGCACTTGAAGAAAACGTGTTTCTCTGTAACAAAATGATATGAGCCTAGGAAATTTGGGGGACATTACTGAGTGCAGAATTGAAAACTGTACTAGAGGAACAGGAGGTTCGTGTCGAGCGAGCGACCTGGGTATGCGACGCTTTTCTTGGTACAGGTGGTCGCAGCCGAGTTGCAGGTCGGGTGATTAGTGTTTCTACTCAGGTACGTTTGGGTGGCGTACAGAAGAGACAGCAGTGATAACTTGCCGTTTTGCAGATAAATTCAAATCCCAGTCCTCTAAAACTTAACGAAAACAGAAAGAAAGCAAATGGACTATGTATCCTGGGTGGAAACTTTAAAAATTGAGAGGACATAATAGTTCTGCAGCCTGGGAATGTTATTATTTCAAATTTGGGCTGGGCGGAAAGTTAGACCATTTTATTCCCCACGTGTAGGGCTCTATCTTGAGCAATTGTGAGTGTACCTTTAACGTTTTGTTATGATACCTGAGGAAATAAGATGAGCTCTTTTCTTTCAAAATAATTTTTATTAGGGTAACTGTGCGGAAAACACCGCTAAGAAGCTTAATATTTCCCGAGAAGAACAGGATGCTTATGCCATAAGCTCTTACACAAGGAGCAAAGCAGCATGGGAAGCAGGAACCTTTAAAGATGAAATTGTTCCTGTCACTATAACCCAAAAAGGTAAAAGCGTAATCTATTGCAAATCTGTCTTTAAGGGTAGATGCCATTTGAGATTTCCATCCAATTTGATCCCAGGAATGAGATATTAGGATTAACGTTGGAAAAAAGATTTGCTAATTGAGTGGATTTATTTTCCAATTCATTGTTATGCTAATAATTCTTTTATATCTTAACTAATAAATACATTGGTACTTTTAGCTTATTTAGTCACTCTTGTTGAAATTTTTCTGATATAATAATAATAATAATGATGGCATTTGTTAAGCGCTTACTATGTGCAAAGCACTGTTCCAAGCGCTGGGGGGATACAGGGTGATCAGGTTGTCCCACGTGGAGCTCACAGTTGTAATCCCCATTTTACAGATGAGGCAACTGAGGCTCAGAGAAGTGAAGTGATTTGCCCAAGGTCACACAGCAGACATGTGGCGGAGCCGGGATTCGAACCCATGACCTCGGACTCCAAAGCCCGGGCTCTTTCCATTGAGCCATGCTGCTTCTCGATGTGTGACCTTTATTTGAGGAAAGAGATGGGCTTGTGACCTTTAACTTTTGTTTTAAGATGTTATATATAAATGAATGAAATGTACCTAATTTCACATAACTGAACTACCCAACTCCAATAAAGTCAAAATGTAATCGAAGTACATTATTCAAAGTTGATTCATTCAATCGTATTTATTGAGCACTTTCTGTGCACAGAGCACTGTACTAAGCACTTGGGAAGTACAAGCCTGCAACATATAGAGACAGTCCCTACCCAACAGCGGGTTCACAGTCTAGAATTTGATGTCATTTGTGGTAGACATTCAGTGTAATTTTACATTTAAAATGCAAATTCAGTTATTAAACTTTTGCAGAACATTATCACAACGTAAACCTGGTAACCAAAATTAGTTGAATTCAGGCATCTTTGTAAATTAGAATAAGTTACAGGATGTACTGTTAGGTGGGGATTTCCGGTAGGTCGAAGAACACGATATTTCTTGTTTTGTTTATGTAATCGTCATTTATAGGAAAACCAGATGTGGTTGTGAAAGAGGATGAAGAATATAAACGTGTTGATTTTACCAAGGTTCCAACACTGAAAACTGTTTTCCAAAAAGAAAATGGTAAGTATTTTTTTTTTAAATTAAGCATCTTATTTCAAATTTATTTCTATGAATTGAATACCTCAGCTGCAAGTTGGCTCCTGAGGCAATTGTCTCCCTCCCCTTTGGCAGTCAGCCCTGAAGCAGTGGTGTGTTGGTGACCCTCTTGGACCAATATCCTGATGATACAGAACATCTAACTTTCTTCCCCCTTCAGATAACCCATCGGGAACCAGTCCTGCATGAATATGTCTAAATCTGTCTTGAATCCATTGCTGGCAGATCTTCCTAAAGTAACAAATTCCATGTGTTGGTTTAAAAAAGCCTTTTCTCTTATTTGTCTTCATTCAATCATATTTACTGAGCGCTTACTGTGTGCAGAGCACTCAAGCTTTAATAGGTGACTTCTGCTTGTGGGATTTGGTGGACAACAGTGCTATGTTGGACCTGTCCCTGTGCTTCTTAATTTTTTTAAAAAAATCTTTTTTTTTTTTGAGTTTCGTCTCATGGAAACTGCTTCCTTTCTCTCATCATCTTAGCTGTCCTTCTTGGTCCCTCTTTCAGCTCTTGTGTCCTTTTCGTGATAGAATTACCTGAACATGATGCAGAATCCCAGCCCATAGTTTTATATACTATTAAACTTACTCTTTTGTCTTCTTCCTAGAGTCTTAACTGCCAACGCCAGGAATGTTACTGGCCTTCTTGGTTGTTGGCACACCTTGGGCTATTTGATTAAGGGAACCATCAACAGTGACTCCAAGATCTTTCTTTAGTCAGGATAAAGATCAGAGAAATGACGCATCCTGATTAATCATCCTGTCCTGCCCAGTTTAGTTCACAACTCCCGGTTGTAGCTCTCATTTATCTTTCCCTTGTACTTTTACACTTTTCCATTTGGTAAAGTAGCCTTTCATCCCTACCCTTTGCTTTATCTATTAGGCAGCTGCTAATCCCCTGATCAGTTGGTTTTGGGGGTGGATCCTTGTCAAAAGCCTTTTGAAAATCTAAGTATAGAGTAACAACTATGACGATGGAATGTTTCCCCTTGCAGATCATCTTGACTAGTCTTTGGTGGCCACTGGGGAGGGTATATTGCCTCTCTCCACTGATGTCTCAGGGCTTTTAGGGTTTTTTTTTTTGTTTTTTTATGGTTTTTGTTAAGCGCTTACCATGTTCCAGGCCCTGTACTAAGCATTGGGTAGGTGGAAAGTAAAAGACCTGCCACTGAGGCAGAACTCCATCTTAGATCCATTGACTCTGTCAACACACCCTTTAGTTCAAATTTTTTAGGCAGCAGTGAGCTGCTCGAGGAGGGCACATACCGTTGGGATACTTCCTGCCCCAGCTGCTGACTTTGACTGTTGGGTGAGATAAGGAAAGGATAAAAATATGGAGTATCCTAAGACTTGCTTACCTCTAAGAGCTCCCCTGCTTACTTCTCTTAGCAGGGGAGAGGAGACCTTAAGGGAAGCACTCTGTGTTCTTTCTCCATTCTGCAGTTGCTGAAATCAAGACTTCACTTGCTTCTTGATCAAACAAGAGTTGGAGTCTGTTTACTTCCACAGGTAGATACACGTTAATCAGGTTGGACACAGTCCTTGTCCCAAGTGGGACTCACAGTCTCAATCCCCATTTTTCAGATGAGGTCACAGAGGTAGAGAGAAGTACAGTGACCTGCCCGTGGTCACCTGGCAGACAAGTGGTGGAGCGGGACTTTTAAATTCTCTGGCTTCCAAGCCTGTACTCTTTCCACGGGCCTTACAGTTTCCTTCCAAATAAGGTTTCCTTTGAATTAAAGCATGCAGGCACACCTTGCTATTCTGATACAATGCCAAGTGAGGTGTTTTTCCTTCAACAGCTCTGAAGAAGGAAGGTTAACATTTACTCTGATCAGCAAACAGTCTTCTACTGAGTGGTACGGTTTTCTGTGTTGCAGGGCTCTTCTGTGATTATACAGAGCTTCTTACCTATACTTTCTGCTCCGACTCAGACTGGAATTTCAAAGTTCTGACTGCGTTGTTCCCCGTTTTTCCCCTCTTTCCCCTTAACGGTCTTAGCAAAGAATCACAGAAGGTTATCGGGGCAGGGCTTTCCCTTAGAAATCACATACCCTTTCCCCACTCAACACTTGCTGGTGTTAATAATGCTACCGATCTGCCAGGCGTAGCCATGAGGTTCATGGTCTGTGCTTCCCAGAATCATCTCAGAGTCCTGCTGAGTATGTGACAGATTCACACTCTAGTCAGAAGTTTGGGAACTTCCTCACTTAATTTCTTCAGAATTCTCACATGGTATTGCCCAGCTTATTATTTTTTTTCCTCCTTACTTTTTCCTCATGGATCTGGTGTAAAACACGAGTGGCTACCACAATCCAGTCAAATTCCTAGAACTACTACCCACATTGCGATGGAACCTTATTAATAACAAGAAGCAAAAAACTCATTGATCAGTTGCCAGCCTCCTCTTGAATCCTGTTTTATGCCAACGCTGATTCCTTAGAGTTTTCTGCTTTTGATATATTTGAAGAAATTTATATTAACTGGCAGCTCTTGCAAAGTGTTGCTTCTAGTCCTTTTAGGCGCACGGATTTTCTCTCTGCCTCAGTTGGGCTGTACGGCTTTGTCCATTTTTGCAGGTCTTTACCGACTCTTTTGCCAATTCACCTTGTGTGGTTATTATTGGCCTGCCTGTTTTAATTCAGGCTTCCGATCCAGGAGCTTGGAACAATCGGTAGGCTGCAGTGGTCCTTCTTGGGAGGCTATTTCATCGGCTCTCTTGGATATTGAAGAAGCATATTCATTCAAACGGATCATCTTAGCAACCGTGCTTACCCTCACATGAGGCGGGATCCCTGATAGTTGAGGATTATTGCTTCTTAATATCTGGCTCCAAGGGCATTCCCCTCCACCCCTGGGGAGAGGGGAAAGGGAGACCTGTCTCCCTCCACCGCTCTGCTGAGGTAGCGGAGAGTAGGATCACCTAGGCTGTGGACCCATGGGCTGGAAACCCATGGCTCTGTTATCAGGCCGAGGGGGAGGAGAGCAGGGCAAAGCATAGCACTGTCACTCATTCTTGAGCACAAATGGAGCTATTTAAGAGCCAACTTGCACACGTAGGCGCCAAACGAAGGAAGGGGCGTATTCCATTTGGAGTGGGGTAAACCTCCGGACCGCTGAGTCTCAGCCGGCCGACGCGATATCGAACTTTCATTTCTCTCAGGAACCGTAACTGCCGCCAATGCAAGCACCCTGAATGATGGAGCAGCTGCTGTGGTTCTTATGACTGCAGAAGCAGCCAGGAGGCTTAATGTCAAGCCCCTGGCAAGAATAGCAGGTAAGAAACATCCTGGGCATGCTAATTCCACCGCCAGTATTGGTATAGAATCCCCAGATCTTTCCAAACTCCTCACAGAGGTGGTCTAGTTTACAGTGCTGTCACAGGACTGAAAAGAGGAAGATTGGAAGGGCCCGTGATTTGATCCTTTCCCCCCCCAATTCCTGTCAGGGCTTTGGTGGTCTTCCAAGGAGTCCTCCTGGGCAGGAGACACCGAGCTGAGTAGGCTAAGCAGTACAGCATTTTGTTAGTATGTTTGGTTTTGTTCTCTGTCTCCCCCTTTTAGACTGTGAGCCCACTGTTGGGTAGGGCCTGTCTCTATATGTTGCCAATTTGTACTTCCCAAGCGCTTAGTACAGTGCTCTGCACATAGTAAGCGCTCAATAAATACGATTGATGATGATGATGATACAGCAGCCCTGAAGTGAATGTCTGTATCTGAAGTCATCACTTTCTCCAATCGGTCCATTGTATTTGTTAAGCGCTTACTATGTGCCAAGTACTGTTTGGGGTAGATACGAGGTATTCACGTTGTCCCCCGTGGGGCTCACAGTCTTAATCCCCATTTTACAGATGAGGGAACTGAGGCACAGAGAAGTTAAGTGACTTGCCCGAGGTCGCACAGCAGACAGTAGGCAGAGCTGGGGTTAGGACCCATGACCTCTGACTCCCAAGCCGGGCTCTTTCCACTAAGCCACGCTGCTTCTTGTACTTTACTAAGCACATGGGAGAGTACGATACACTAGAGGTGGCAGACGCATTCCTTGCCCACAGGGAGTTTATAGCCTAGAAGAAGTTTTATAGCCTAGAAGGAGAAGTTTTGCAGGTTAGTGTTAGCCCTGGTTTACCAGATTCTTGAGCATTAAAGTTTATGAGCCAATACCTGTGGGGTACCAGGCAGAGTTTAACAGGAGCAGGAGACATTCCCAAACCTCAAGGAGCTTCAGTTTGGGGGCTGACAACATTCCAGCCTTTCATTTCTGAGATTAATGACAGGAAGAGGAGGGCAGCCAGCCATGACTCTACCCCCAGGCTATAGGTGCCTGGACACGAAGCGGTCAAATGGTCATTAAACCCTGGTCAAATGGTCATTAAACCCTTCTCAGTCTTCTCCTGTCTGATCAGTACTTTCATTCATTGGGTATAGGCTGATGGGTGAACCCTGCCCCCCTTTTTTTTGTTTTCTTAACCCCAGCTAAATTGGACCAGCATGCCAGTACCCTCCGGCCAGACACAGGTCAGCCATCAGTCACGGCCCTGACCCACACTGTGGCTAGCCCTCGAACAGGAGGAGACTTTCTTTATGGGTTTGGGTTGGTGGCTTGAGAGTAAAGGGGCATACATAGCAGGGGGTGGCAGAACAGCAGAGAGGGGAGAGGAAGGGTGCAGTGCCATCCTGGACCTTATCACGGCATTCTTCAGGTGGCAATTGTGGCCTCATTTTTCACCGACGCATATTTGCTTTCTGCAGCTACTTGGGAAGCCCAGCACAAAGAGGCCGGGGGTTAGGGCTGGGCATCTAATCCCAGCTCCGCTGCTTGTCTGCTCTGAAACTTGGGCAAGTCACTTAACTCCTCACACTCTTTCCCTTCCTGCAGAATGGAGATTAAATACCCATTCCCCATCTCTGTTTCTGCCCGCCTAATCTTGCACCCAGCTCGATGTTTAATATAGTGTTTGGCATCTAAGCACTTAACCACAATTATCATTGTTATTAGTACCCAACGTTTAGAGGTGCAAGTATCTAACCCGAGACTCATCTGAGATCTTTCATAATTTTAAGTAAAAGTACGTAATCTTGTTGGCTTTAGAATATGGGTGAAGAGTTTATTAGTGTTAGTCTACTGTACACTCCCAAGTGTTTACTACACTGCTGTGTACCCAGTAAGTTCTCCAATTCCATTAATTTTAACAGCTCTCCCCAAGGGAAAAAAAAAACTACAAAACTTAAGTGATCCCTCTGAAAGGATCCAACTCTCAGACACCCAATATTTGTAAGGTAAAGAGCCAGGATTGCAGGGAGCATTCACTAAATTCATTTTCACTTTTAGCATTTGCAGATGCTGCCGTGGCACCGATTGACTTTCCGATTGCGCCAGCTTATGCTGTCCCAAAGGTAAGAACAACGGGGAGGGCCTTTTCAAAAGACAAGTACATTGCTAATTGGAGGTAATGCACTGAAAAGCTCCCTCCTCCCCCAATCTAACTTGGTAGGACTGGGCAAGGCATCTTCACCAATCCGGTTGTGAAGTGGAAGAGTTGCCATCCATCCGTTTCACACAGGCTAGGTTTAAGAGGGAGATTCGACTTTGCCGAAGAACGTGTGTCCGATGCTCTTAGCCCTTCCCTTAACCCCTAGAGGTTAAGGTATATTGGGAATGGCATAATCCTCAATGATTGTTAAGTTAAAACAAGTTAGGAACAATTCACAAACAACCCTACAATAGGGAGTGGATTGAAGAGGTTAATTTAGTGGTTTTTAAAGTATTCAAGGCTGGAGTGTTTCCTGTGATGCTGGATTTCCTTTAAGCGGGTTAGATCTCATACTTTACAGTACTTGCCCCACTTCCAAATCTGGGCCATTATTTGGGAAGACCAAAAGCCATAACCATCCATGGCTTTTATTTGCTCATGCCACCTCACCGTCTGCTTTTCTGAGTACGATGGGCCCATCTCACATGGACATTTGCATTAATCACCGGTGCCTGGCTAGCAGTAGCTCAATTTCGGGACTAAAATATCCCTGGAACTCACTCTGGAAAATGGACACTGCCGTCATCCGTTATTTGTTCTCTGATTAGAGGCACTCCTACTTGTTAAAGAGGAGCCCTGCAAAATGCTTACGTTCTTTATCCTGTTCTATTTTTAAAGTCACCTGAAGCATCGCCCAAACGAGTAACAAAACCACAACCTCAGAACCAAGATTATCTTTTCATCCCCGGCCATGCAAACCCTAGTTCTCGCATTTTTTTTAACCCCCCAGGCAAGCTGGCAGGGTCAGTATTAGAAATGTATTTGTTGTGTTTTTTAAATATTAAGCCACTAACTGATCCAACTTGAAAAACAACCTTATGGAGGTTAAGATGTTAATCTCAAGGCATTGCATTGAAAAAGTGAGTAGGAAGGCCTCTCGCTGTCTTTGAAATCCTCTTAAAACTGCTAACCTTTTCCCAAGTTATCTATGCGATAGGTGAAGGGGCTAATTCTTAATCGTACTTCAAGAGGCTTACAATTTTCAGTCATTAAAGGACCACAGATCCACACGTATAGCATTTAATTTGCAACTAGCCCCAATCTAGTTCTGTCCTACCCTAATTCTGGTCACTGGTGCTGTTATAAGCAAAGTCATCATCTGGAAGACCTCTTGGAGACATTCACTTGGCTCAATCGTTTCAGTTGCCTCCAACTTGACAATTGGAATCACGCATTAATGAGAAGCAATTGATTGTAGGGCAGGATACAAATGTTTCTCAGGGTGACTTATTTTAAGGACCTAATTTTGACTGTGAAACAGAGGCCATAGGGTGAGCGGGTGAGAGATGAGACATATGCTTAAGACAAGGGTATTACTTTACAGTTGCTAAAATAATCATCAGTAGTATTTATTGAGCGCTTACTATGTGCAGAGCACTGTACTAAGCACTTGGGAAGTACAAATTGGCAACATATAGAGACAGTCCCTACCCAACAGTGGGCTCACAGTCTAAAATGAGTTGAACAGAGTATAAGAGTATAAGAGACGCTCAGGGCAGCCATACTTAACTTTGCACTTCAAACACTGAGTCCAATTTGAAATCCCCAGAGAAGCATCCTGGCCTAGTGGGTAGAAAACGGGCCTGGCAGCCAGAAGGACCTGGGTTCTAATCCCAGTTCCTCCACCTGTCTGTGCCTCAGTTACTTCATCTGTAAAATGGGGATTAAGACTGTGAGTCCTGCGTGGGACAGGGACTGTATCCAAACTGACTAGCTTGTGTCTACCCCAGCGCTTAGTATAGTGCTTGACACATACCATTAAAAACAAACAAAAAAAAAACCTGCCGGCAAATGAATTGTAGCCAGCAGTGTAAACCTACCCACCAAGCCAAATGCTAACTTGTTCCGGATGAAAAATGAGAACGGTATTTCTGACTTTGCCGTTTTCAGAGATTCGACCCTAACAACCCTGTTCTGTATCTAGATTCTTAAAGATGCAGGTTTGAAAAAGGAAGACATTACCATGTGGGAAGTAAATGAAGCCTTCAGTTTAGTTGCTCTAGCAAATATTAAGATGCTGGAAATTGATCCCCAGAAAGTGAACATCAACGGAGGAGCTGTGTCATTGGGACACCCAATTGGGTAGGTAAAAGACTCACGTTCTGTAACTTAAGCGCGCCCGAGTCCGTAGCCTTCAGACAAAAGCTACAGGAAGGTGCCGTGTGAGTGTTTTTTAAAAGCACAGAGTGTTTCTCCCCTGTTGCCAGGTAATTATGTTCCTCTTGAGTGTTTAGAAATACTCTTTAAAAGGCATCGACTCCGCAAAACTCAACACTTTTCTTAATTTCTAATTGTAGAATGTCGGGAGCAAGACTGGTGGTTCACATGGCCCACGCGTTGAAGAAAGGACAATACGGTCTCGCGGGAATTTGCAATGGTGGAGGAGGCGCTTCGGCAATACTGATTCAGAAGCTGTAGGTTGGGTGGCGATTCAAGCCTTCAATTTATACGATCAGAACGGTCTGACGTGCTCTGCTTAAGGGTCTGATAAGGACACAAGCTAGGTTATTTTATCCTTTAAATCCAGTTAAGCAGCCTTCATTTGGCATTTAATAATACTCAGTGGTTTTTTTTTTAACAGAAAACAAATCATTAAGGCTTTCTGCTGATTGTGTAGGGTGTGAATAAACTCGTAATTTGACTTATTTGAAGACGACAACTTCCTTTCTAAACCTGCAGCTGGTTGAGGAAAGGCCCTTGCCCTGTCTGGCTGGAAGCCGGAGGAGTTGGGATGTCTATCCTGGGGAAGGGAGGGCAAAGAACAAAACCTGTGAAGATGAGGCTGAATATTCAAAATGAAGTTGCTGTTCCTTTTTTTTCTTCCCCTTGGGCAAAACTCAATCAACATTCGGTCTTGAGAAAGCTAGCGGGAAGGAGGGCAGTTAATTTAGAAGGCAAGCAAGACCCTCCTCACCCCTTCCCTAAGCAAAATCATTGCTCAGGAGTTGTTTTAAAGCACTTAATGTAGAAAATAGTTCTGAGTCCTGTCTAACTCTTAAGGGCATTCACCACTTTGGGAAACTGAACCGGGATTTCGTCTCGTAGATTCTAATTTACACTAGGCACCTGACATCCACCCCAAGCCACAGCAAGAAAGGCACTTACCTATGTGATGAAAAAGGGAAGATGAGCCATAGCAACTGCCACAAATTCACATTAGTATCCCTGTGACATATTCATGACCAGAGGAACTACTTTGAATCTCAAAGTTTTAGCCTTATAAGTAGCTACTACAAGGAAACATTACTTTTGACAGCAAGGATATGAATTGTCTTGCACATGAGTTCTTGTGACGACCGGATGATTGCTTGTTCAGCACGTGAATTAGATGTCGGGGAACAGGGGTGCAAAAGCAGGTAGTAGTTAAATAGCAGATAATTTGTTTCCCAGATTTCTAAAGGAGTTATAATGTTGAAGGCAGACCACTGGGAAAGGCTTCACACTTCAGAAATTAACCAAAATATTTATTCAAACCTAACTGCAAGGTGTTACTGAATGAGAAATATATATATTTATATATATAAGCTGCTGCATATTTGGTTTAGAACAAATCCTCATATACCACTTCAACACTGCCACACTATACAGATTTCTTACAAGAAGGTAAAATGGTATGCAGTTAGTTGCAGAAATGAAAGAACACGTGTAAAAAAAAAAAAGGGAAAAGCAGTGCCAGTGACAAGTTCTCAAACGGTGTACCCCTCTGAGATTTTAGAGAAAATGGGGCCTGGGGCAAATTTAAGGCTTGGGCAGTAAAATCACTTTCAGGATAAAGTGAAATGAAAGCCCTAAATAGAGTCCATTTTATGCCACAAAGACTTTGAGGCATAATAAATCAGATTTTTTTTTCTCCTGGAGTCTTTTTGTTCTGGACCTGGTTTGGGCTCCTCAACCCGATAGGGCTTCATGCTTGGAAAGAACAGGTAAGTGATCTCTCATCCACCCTTCTCTTTAGCGTCTTGGAACGGCAGCCACAACACCTTCATTACTGTGGAAGTTTTGACGGACCTAGCGGAGCCAGTTTTGGGGAAAACATTAAAATTCAAAAGCAAAAACAGATTCCCATTTTTAGATTTTATCATTTAGAGGGATGTGGTTCTCTAGAAGAAAATAGTAGTAAATCTTCCCCTAACTCTCAATAATGGGGTAGCATTATATAGTCTCAACACTTATTAAAAAGGCCTTGTTGAATTAGTGCAATTTCAAAAATCCCACTTTCCCACCCCCACACGCATGCAGGAAAAATATGTACACATTTAGGAAAGAACAACAAAAACATCAATGTTTCTATGGCTTGGCAGTCACCATTCAGGATTGTGTAGAAACCTTCAACACCTAATATCCCCACCCCGGATTTAAACACTTATTTTAAACATTTTAAACATGTTCCTGTATCTAGTGGATCACAAGGCCTTTCTGATTGCTCCACCGGCTGGTTTTCCCCCCCTTTAATTACAAGTTTAACCTTTACTGGGGTGAGCAGGGTACAGACTGCGAAAAATTAGAGAAGCAGTGTGGCCTAGTGGAAAGAGCACAGGCCTGGGAAGCAGAAGACCTGGGTTCTAACCTTGACGCGGCCACTTGTCTGCTGTGTGACCTCAGATAAGTTACTTAACTTTGCTGTGCTCAGGCTTCCACGTCTGTAAAAAGGGAATTAAATCCTACTCTCACCTACTTAGCCGGTGAGCCCCATGTGAGACGGATTCTGTCCAACCTGCTTATCTTGTATCTATCCCAGTGCTTAGAACAGTGCTTGGCACAAAGCCAGCCCTTAACAAGTACCATTAAAAAATAAAAAATAACTTTCCCCCAGGACACTGTAACCTATTAGCAAACCACCACCAGTTAAGAGGTTTATCTGTATTACGGCTGGATTTTTTTAAATGGTTACTGGCTCTCTTAAATGGTTTTTTCTTCAGAATTTCTGACTTTATCAGCAAAATCGTCCCCCCGAACCCCACAGAATGATGATCAAAACTTCTCTAGATAAGTAGATCCAGAAGTCGGCAGGAACAGCAGGCAATTCCAAACGTAGGCCGTTAAGAATATTTGGTTGACTGCAACTCAATTTCGGTACCATTCACACTATATTTACAAGACGCAATTGTCATAGCTGTACATTTTGCAAATAATGGCTTTACACTTCTGCAAGTGCTTTTTTCCAAAATAAAAATAGACTAAATCAATTCTATTTACAAACTAGCAAGCTGCTTTGGAAACAGCTTAGTGGGGCTATAAAGTGAAACTTCAGTGCACTGAAAGTGCATTTCACACTTCAGGATTCTGTTCATTTCCTTTTCCCTAGCACAACGGTCTCTGGTTTTAAATAGTTACAGTTCTCGGGACTGAGTTCGGCGTTCTTATTCGTCGTAATGCAAAGATAGCAAAAACTTGTCCACATCCATTCCGGCTGGAAAGGAATTTGGTAGCTTCTTTTTCTGTCAAGAAACAACAACAGCAAAGAAGCCACGTTAATTAAACGTCCTTAATAGGTCCCCACGCATTTGGTTTACCTTGCGGTTTCCCCAGTGCTTAGCCCAATGTGAAGCGCATAGTAAACGCTTAGTAAATACCACCTAGCAGCGCCAACAAGTCGAAACCACAATAGGAGTCTGCTGGGAGATGACAGTAATCTGCTAATCAGCCCAGCCTATGTCTGTCAGTGGAGGGATGAAGACTTCTCTGAAGCGGAAGGTGGTGACACTAAGAGGAAGACTCCAAAATTATTATTATCATTAATAATAATAATTCTGGTACTTGTTAAGCGCTATGTGTTAAGCAGCGTTCTAAACATTGTGGTATATACAGCTTAATTACGGTGGACACAGTTTCTGTCCCCCGTGGGGCTCACGCTCTTAATCCCCATTTTACAGATGAGGTAACAGACCCAGAGAATCAATCAATCGTATTTATTGAGCGCTTACCGTGTGCAGAGCACTGGACTAAGCGCTTGGGAAGTACAAGTTGGCAACGTATAGAGACAGTCCCTACCCAACAGCAGGCTCAGTGTCAGGCCCAAGGTCACACAACAGACATGTGGTGGAGCCGGGATTAGAACCCAGGTCCCCTTCTGACTCCCAAACCCGTGCCCTAACTCCTGAATCACGCCGCTTCTCCAGTGAGAAGCGAGAATTTTTCCGAGTCCACGAATAAATACAAAAACACCAAAAGCGTGCAAAGCCTGTCAGTCCCATTCCACTCTTTTCAGCCACCCGTGCCCCCACAGATTAGGTTTGCTGTCAAAAGAATCTCTGAACTCGTTTTTAGCATCAGTCTGCCTTCTTTCTAGAACCTTCTATTAAAGTATCTGTGCCTTTACACCAACCATTTATTGGTGAACACAGAGTATTTAATGCACAAGAATTTTAACGCTCATTTGGTGGTAAATAATTGCATTCTAATTTAGATGGAGCAGCGTTCTGCAACATCACTCAAGCCTTCGTTTGGGAAAATCTAAAGACTTCCTTCTTCAAATCCCACATAAGCTCCAAGACACTGATGGGTTAGAACCCATATCACTGCACAACTCAGGATCCATATTCTAAATTTTGCCCAACGGTGACTCCCTCGGTGACTTTCTGCATCAATTCCTCCATTTACACACAACGCCACGGGATTACGGGAGAACATCCGAAAAGGCCAGAACGCAGCCCGACGCCTTGTTCTCCGCAAGGGTGGAAATCCGTAGCGACGGCCGCGAGAAGCAGCAACGGGCGTCGAGAAAGTAGGAAGGCAGAGAGGTGAGGATCAAAGGAAGGGAAGGTGCAACCGGGTGGCGGGAACAGGGGCACGGAAGGAGGGAGGAAGGGGGAGGACTCGGAAGGCCACAGGGAGAGAAACTGGAGGGCAGAGGAGGATTCTAGGGGATGGGTGTTGGAGGAGAGGGGTAAGAGAGGCAGTTTTGGAGGAACTGGGTTGGAGGCGGTGGTGGTGACAGAAACAGACCAGAGGGGTTGAAAAGGGTGTGGAAGAGGCGGAGATTGGGAGAGGAAATGAGATGAGCGCTTAGTACGGTGCTCTGCACACAGTAAGCGCTCAATAAATACGACTGATGATGAGATGAGGCCCTCGGGGAGTTGTGGTGCGAAAAAGGAACAGACCTAGAAGGGGGAGATAACGAAGAAGTCTGGGAAAGAGAGAATTCACAGGGATGAGAAAAATACAACCCAAGTGAAGAAAAGGGAGATCCCAGACGGGGTGTAAAGAAGGCCTGCTGGTGGTGGGCGGGGAGGAGAGAACGGTGGAATAAAGGAAGGGGCAAGGTGGGGAGAGACAAACTGGGCAGGGGATGTGTCTACCAACTCTTTTATACTGTACTCTCCCCCAGGCGTGTGGCACAGGTGCTCTGCACACAGTGAAGTGCTCGATAAATACGACTGATTTTATCTCGGCCGCTCGGCGACCCCCCCACTCCGCCCCCAAGTGACATCAGGGTCCGAAACGGGGGCGGTTTTGAGGAGCGGAAGCGGGTGACGTATTTTGGGGGTGGGGGTTTGGACTTCCATGACGAAGGCCGGCCAGCAGAGCCCCTCTGCAGACTTAGTTTGAGCCCCAGCCCTCCAGGGGCAGGGGGGAAGGAGGAGGGCACAGCTTGGGGTGCCCCCGGCCCTGCCCCTCTAGCCAATCCCCACCTGGCTGATGAGCGAACCCATCAGGGCCCTCTGCTGCACTGCCACTTTGCGCTGAATTACCGGACGGCTTGAGCCTACGACACAGAATCTCCTAACTCATCTGCAAACCGCCCTTCTTGTCCTCGGGAGGTGAACGTGAATAATAATAATAATAATAATGATGGCATTTATTAAGCGCTTACTATGTGCAAAGCACTGTTTGAAGCGCTGGGGAGGTTCCAAGGTGATCAGGTTGTCCCACGGGGGGCTCACGGTCTTAATCCCCATTTTACAGACGAGGTCACTGAGGCCCAGAGAAGTTAAGTGACTTGCCCAAAGTCACCCAGCTGACAACTGGTGGAGCCGGGATTTGAACCCATGACCTCTGGCTCCAAAGCGACCGATACCAAACGTGGGCCCCGGAGGACCACCACTCTGAAAGAGGAAGGGCACGGTCGCGAGACTGTAAGCTGGTGGCGGGCAGGGAACGCGTCCGTTACGCTGACGTGTGGTTGTCTCCCAAGCGCTCAGCAGGGCGACCCGCACAGAGTGACCGCTCAAATTACCTCGCCCGACCGACACTGAAGGATCCGGGCACCTTACCTTCATTTTCTTCTTCTTCACCGGCGTCGTGGAGCTCTGAAGATTTTTCCCGGGAGGACGGGAATTCCTCTCCCGCTCCTCCAGGTCTTCCAGTTTCCTTTTTTTAGCCGTCCCCCGGGAAGAGCGAAACTGCTGGGTGTTGTCCTTGAGAGGGGTGGTGCCGCCAGTCCTCGCGATGGCAGCCCGGGAGAGGATCATCAGGGTGTGGGCGGCCATGTTGACGCTGTTCTCGCTGCCCGTTTCGCTGGCCGGGCTGCAGGCGGGCAGGTCCGGGGTGGCGGGCGGGATCATGACCTTGGGCGTGCCGCCGCCGCTCTCTTCGCCGGGACCGCGCCGGCCGCTCGGAGTCCTGCCGCCGTCCGCGGCCTCGTCGGCGGGCTTTTCCCCCGGGGTCCGGGGCCCGGGGAGCTCCCCGTTCTCCCCCGGCCGGCCGCCCACCGGGCTGGGCCACTGCCCGTCCCGCGGCGCCTCCCCAGCGGGTTTGGACGGAGGGTGGGCCGAGCCGGCGTTCTTCCCGCCGGCGGGCGGCCCGGGCTTCTTGGCCGGCTCCGGCCCCCCGGCCGCGGCTTTCTCCCCCCGCGGGCCGCCCGTCTGCTGCCCGTTGGACAGCTTGGGGGCCTCCTGGTTCTTCGGTCTCTCCACGTCCCGCCGCAGTTCGTTCTCCTTATTGGCCGTCGTCTTGTGGAAGGAGTCGGGCGGGAGTCCCGCGAGCGAAGCCTTCTTCTCCGGCTGGGCTTCTTTCCCGGCCGCGCCCCTCGCGCCGGCCGAGTCGGCTTTAGGCGCCGCTTTGGGCGCCAGAGGCTTCTCTCTCTCCTTCCTGCCGGCGTTCCCGGGAGGGGCTCTGCCGGGAGCCGCGGCCGGCGGATCCGGGGGGCCGGGGGGCCCTTCGCTCCTCTCCCTGCTCTGGGACGGCGCTCGGCCCCGAGGGCCCGGCGGGCTCCCCCCCGGGGCGGTCCCGGCGCCGTCGAAGCAAAGGACGCGTCGGTGACTTTGGTTCTGTTTGGCGGCCGGAGCCGGGCCGTCGGGCGGGGGCGGGACCGTGCCGTCCTCCGCTTTCCTTCCGGGTTCGGCGCCCCAGCTCTTGTCGGAAATCCCGCTTCTGCAGAGAGCGAGGGAAAAATATTTCAACCGAGCCAAATCACTTCGTGCTCCAAAACGTACGGCACGCCCATTCTGCTCACCTTTGGGCACGGAAACCGGGCGGCCGGCTCGAAGAATCTCCCAGAACGGATGTTAGCTTCCCAGGAACTGGAATGAAAGTAAAAGAAATGGAAACGCTTGGAAGTTGATGACCCCCGTGCCCCGGAGCGGATAGAGCCAGAAGCTCAGAAGGTCACGGGTTCTAATCCCGGCTCTGCCACTTGTCTGCTGTGTGACTTTGTGAAGTCACTTCTCTTCTCTGGGCCTCAGTTCCCTCATCTGTAAAATGGGGATTGAGACTGTGAACACCACGAGGTACAGAGACTGTGTTCGACCCAATTTGCTTGTATACATCCCAGGGCTTAGTACAGTGCCTGGCACTGTACTACTAGGGATCAGTCAATCAATCAATCGTATTTATTGAGCGCTTACTGTGTGCAGAGCACTGTACTAAGCGTTTGGGAAGTACAAATTGGCAACATATAGAGACAGTCCCTACCCAACAGTGGGCTCACAGTCTAAAAGGGGGAGACAGAGAACAAAACCAAACATACTAACAAAATAAAATAAATAGAATAGATATGTAGATATATAGATATCGGGAGGAGAGAGAGAAGGAAGTTGCATGGAAGGAGAATGGAAGACGGCACCAAGGGACTGTGAGCTCCTTGTGGGCAGGGATCAGTTTTACATTGTACTTTCCCAAGTGCATTGTAGGGTGCTCTACACACAGTAAGCATTCAACAGATATCATTCAGTGACTGATTGATTAAAAGGGTTAGGAACAACATGAAGGTGGACAGAGAGAGAGAGAGAGAGAGACAAACACACACACCCTGAGATATCACGAAAGAAAAGACTGTAGGTGCAGCTTAGGGAAAGAAAATACGTTTATACAATCATTAACGGGATTCCAGGAAAATGGAGTCAGATGTCCATGGAAAAAAAATCACGTACCGGTATTGGGCTTGTGCCTTCCTCCTTGGTTCTTCTGAGATTTCGGAGGGAGAGGGAGTTTAGGTACACTTCTGTTGCACAGAGGAGCAGCTATGGGCATATGCAAGACCTGCGGAGGGAGGAGGGGAAAGGCATCTAATTCCACCCACTCCGAAGAGTTCCTCCGCCTCATTTTACAGCCCCGCCGAACCCCCAGGACGCTTTACCTGTCGGGGAGGGGCCGGAAAGGTATTTCCGCTCTGTCCCACTACGGATACGGGGATCATGCCCACCATTCCCTGAAGAACAGGTTGGACTGGAGACGCAATTATGATAGCGGACCCTAAAACGGAAATTTCCACAAGAAATACAGAACCTTTAGTGAGAACAAATGCGGTCTTAATCATGCCTTCCATGTTACTTCTGCTGACCGCTGCTTCCACTTCAGCTCTTGCAACCTACCTTCCACTTGGAAGCAAACTGAGGATGGCCAAAGTTCAATGGATCTGAACGACATAAAGAGGCATGCTGGAGGACGGGTATTGTGTCTACCAACTCTAGTAAGTTGGACTCTCCCAAGAACTCAGTACAATGCTCTGCATCATCTTTAATGGTACTTCCTGAGCCCTTACTGTGTGCAGAGCACTGTAGTAAGCGCTTGAGAAGCAGCGTGATTTAATGGCAAGAGCCCAGGCTTGGGAGTCAGAGGTCATGGGTTCTAATCCCGGCTCTGCCACTTAGCAGCTGTTTGCCTTTGGAAGTCACTGAACTTTTAGACTGTGAGCCCACTCTTTTAGACCGTGAGCCCACTCTTTCAGACTGTGAGCCCACTGTTGGGTAGGGACTGTCTCTATATGTTGCCAATTTGTACTTCCCAAGCGCTTAGTACGGTGCTCTGCACATAGTAAGCGCTCAATAAATATGACTGATGATGATGATGAACTTCTCTGGGCCTCGGTTATCTCATCTGTAAAATGGGGATTCAGATCGTGAGCCCCACGTGGGATAACCTGATTGCCTTCTCTCCTCTTGCTTGCCTTCTGACCACTATTAGTACAGTGCTCTGCACATAGTAAGCGCTCAATAAATACGACTGATGATGATGATGAACTTCTCTGGGCCTCGGTTATCTCATCTGTAAAACGGGGATTAAGATCGTGAGCCCCACGTGGGATAACCTGATTGCCTTCTCTCCTCTTGCTTGCCTTCTGACCACCATCGAGTGGCCCCGACTCAGGATATAAACAGGGAAGAATGGAGATTTAAAAAAAAAAAAAATCAACTCATCTGAGTTGCCTTATTAGCAATCAGTTAATTGTATTTATTGAGCGCTTACTGTGCGCAGAGCACGGTAGTAAACGCCGGGGAGAGTACAAAAGAACAATATAAAAGACACATTCCCTGCCCACAATGAGCTTACACTATAGACGGAGAGAATAATGGTAATAATGGTATTTGTTAAGCACTTACTATGTGCCAAGCACTGTTCTAAGTGTTGGGGTGGATACAAGGTCATCGGGTTGTCCCATGTGGGGCTCACAGTCTTAATCCCCATTTTCCAGATAAGGGAACTGAGGCATAGAGAAGATGAGTGGCTTGCCCAAATTCGGGCAGTAGACAAGTGGCGGAGCCGGGATTAGAACCCACGACCTCTGACTCCCAAGGCCGGGCTCTTTCACTAAACCACGCTGAAGGTGACACTGCTGGCTCGGAGGAGGTGCGGAGTGTTACCTGTGCTTTTTAAAAAAATCGAGATACCCTGCCTCACGTTAGAAGCGGCGTGGCTCTGTGGAAAGAGCCCGGGCTTGGGAGTCAGAGGTCATGGGTTCTAATCCCAGCTCCGCCGCTTGTCAGCTGTGTGACCCTGGGCAAGGCACTTCACTTCTCTGGGCCTGTTACCTCACCTGAAAAATGGGGATGAAGGCTGTGAGCCTCACGTGGGACAACCTGATTACCTTGTATCTGCCCCAGTGCTTAGAACAGTGTTTGGCACATAGTAAGCGCTTAACAAATACCACCATTATTATTATTTTTTAATCAAAGTTTCAGTCCCGCCATTGAAAAGAACAGACACACTGCAGACCAAGAGCTGCTCCGGAAGGCAAGCGGACGCGCAAACGGGCGGTTACCTTGCGAAAAGTTGGGGGAGACGGCCTGGTTCATGGCATACACGCCGCCCGATCTCGGGGGGGTCTGTAACGGCTGCGGAGGGGGCGGCTGGGAGGCCAGCGGAGCCGAGCCGCCGGGCAAGACGACCACATTGGACTGAGCTGCGGCGGTTCCCAGGGCGGACGGATCGGTCACGCAGGTGGCTATCAGGATGTTACTTGAGCGGGCAAAAGCGGCGCCGGTGGGCGGCATCAGCTGGATGAACCCCCCGTCTTTGGACGCGCCGGGGGGCACGGCGGCCGCCAACAGGCCGCCCTCTTCGTCCTGCGCGTTGCCTCCCGTCGAGTCCTGGGGTTTGAGCCCCACCAGGCTCCGCTCGACTGAGGCCGGGTTCTCGCCCTCGGCCACGACGGCGGCGCCTGGGGCCCCTCCGGGAGCCGGGCCCTCGGCTGCCTCGGGATGCGGGACTGCTGGCGACTTGGACGGAGAGGACAGGATTATGGTGGGCAGGTTTTCTCCGCTGATGCTGGAAACCGCGTTGTTCAGTTCCGTGTCCGCCGAAACGAACGGGTCATCGCTGATGATGATCTTGAGAGATACTATGCTCGATGGGTCCACCACCTCAGACCCATCGCGGCAAGAAACCCCACCACCGCTCTGCGAGTCAGGATTGGGCTCTCCCGTTGATTCCGAAGGTTTCTCGGCAGCGGGCATTCCTTCGATCTCTCGACACCCGCCGCCGCTTTCCCCCGGAGAGAGGAAACCGGCCCCCGCCTCTTGAACCGAAGCTAGAGCTTCCTGTGACTCCATGATGGCTTTTTCCGAGCTTGGCGATCCAGGCGACAGAGTCGCGTTCTCGACGGCCCGGGGGAGGCCAGAAGACGCCCCGGAAGACGGCTGCTCCTCAGAGGTAGCTGACTCTCTCAGCTCCAGCTCTATCTTCCGTTGGCCCGGAATGGCTAAAAGAGTACTTTCAACAGAAACGGGTAAGGCCTCGCCCCGCTCCGAAGAGCCGTTCGGGCAACCCGCCCGCTGGGCCGGAGCCGCGGACAAGACACTGAGAGTTTCCATTTGATCCCGTTCGATTTCATTTACCGTCGGTGACTTGGAACCGGGGAAAGTAGTCTCCAGTCTCGCCGCGTCACCCGGGCTCCCATTTCTGGATGGTTTTTCAGTCAATAAACCATTCTGCGATAAGCGGAGAGCCCTTAACCGAACGTCTGTTGCGTTCCCGTCGTTTGCGATCCCTCCGCCGGGTAAAACCAAAGGCACGGAAGGAGGCCCCGACGCATCGGACTGTAGTCCCGGAACGTCTGGAGCGCCGGGAGGCGACGAGGCCTTTTCACTTTCGACGGCCATCTGGTTTCCGAACAATTCCACACAAGGCTCGTTATACTCGGGACCGGAGTCTGGTCTCTGCGTGGAGTCATTCAGAGGAGGCACGGGATCAAAGGTGATCGACAGGCCGCATCTCTGGTCTAGAGCTGAAAGGCAGGAGGAGGCGGCTTTGAAGGCCTCTTCTTTTTGGATGCTCGAGTCCAGAGGGACAGGCTGCCCCTGGGTTCCCGGCCGAAGACGGTCATCACTGCTGCCGTTTTTCAAGGCACACGACGCTTCTCCAGGTTGATACTCTGGGCAGAATCGGGGCTCTCCAGAATGGTTACCTGTAAAAACAACACCTTTGCTTAAGGACGGCAACAGGTTAAAGAGATGTACTTTCATTCATTCATTCATTCAATCGTATTTATTGAGCGCTTACTGTGTGCACAGCACTGTACTAAGCTCTTGGGAAGTACATGTTGGCAACATATAGAGACGGTCCCTACCCATCAGCGGGCTCACAGTCTAGAAGGGGGAGACAGACAACAAAACATATAAACAAAATAAAATAAGATAATTCTATTTATTCTGACAGTTTTGACACCTGTCTCCATAATAATAATAATAATAATAATAATAAATGATGGCATTTGTTAAGTGCTTATTATGTGCAAAGCACTGTTCTAAGTGCTGGGGAGGTATTAAGGTGATCAGATTGTCCCATGAGGGGTTCACAGGCTTAATCCCCATTTTACAGATGAGGTAACTGAGGCACGGAGAAGTTAAATGACTTGCCCAAAGTCACACAGTTGACAACTGGCGGAGCTGGGATTTGAACCCATGGCCTATTTATTTATTACTCTATTTATTTAGCTTGTACATATCTATTCTATTTATTTTATTTTGTTAGTATGTTTGGTTTTGTTCTGTCTCCCCTTTTAGACTGTGAGCCTACTGTTGGGTAGGGACCGTCTCCACATGTTGCTGATTTGTACTTCCCAAGCGCTTAGTACAGTGCTGTGCACACAGTAAGCGCTCAATAAATACGATTGAAGAAGAAGAAGAAGTAGAATATGTACAAATTCTGTATTGAAGGTACTAAGAAACGGAAGGTGCCCTTGTAAATAAAAGTATCCATATAAAGTATCCATACAAACTGAAATTAGTAGTGCAGTCCCAGTGGGCTGAAATTATTCTGTTGCACATCATTTGGACTATATCAATCCAACGTTCTAGGAAGAAATGAATACATCTAGAACCACTGTACTGTTCCATAGTGAGAAAGCTTTCCATACAAAACGGAGTGGTTGACAGCTGGCTTCAATAGTGGGTGGTTTTGGGCCTTTCTCCTTCATTGTCATGTTGAGCCTTGTCTACTGTTGGGTCCTTAGGGGACAACACCACTTTTCCATTCATTCAGTTGTATTTATTGAGTGCTTACTATGTGCAGAGCACTATATTAAGCACTTAGGAGAATACAATGCAATAATAAACTGACGTGCCCTGCCCCTATCTCCCCTGGAGATGGACAGTCCCATGCCAGGGCCAGTGGGAGGGACTCTTCCCACCTTAGCAGGGGGATAATTGAGTCATCAGCTTCCCGATGTACTTGCCCGATGAAGCGTCTGTAGAGTGAAGACAAGACAAATTTCTGCGTTCTCCTCCCACGATAACCTTGACAACATTGCTCCTCATTGGTTTTTATCTGAAAAGCAAGGTCTGAGGGCCCTTTTCTGCTCGTCTTTTGTAAACTAAAGACACAGATTTTAAAAATACCTATCTGGAGAGTATCTGAGAAGCAGCGTGGCTTAGCGGGCAGAACACAGGCCTAGGAGTCAGAAGCCCCTGGGTTCTGATCCTGGTTCCACCACCTGTCCGCTGTGTGACCGTGGGCACGTCACTTCACTTCTCTGTGCCTCAGTTACCTCATCTGTAAAATGGGGATTGAGACTGTGAGCCCCATGAGGGACACGGACTGTGTCCAACCTGACGATCTTATATCTACCCAGGACTTAGTATGCACTTAAATGCCATGGGAAAAAAAAAAAATTAAGGACTTTGCTTAACAGCAGTCATTACTCAACACTCCACAAAAACGAAAGGGAACCGTGGACTTATATAATACATTCAATATACTACCACGCAGAATTATATCTGAGGGCCCATCATCATAAAATTAATAATGATAATGATGGCATTTGTTAAGTAACAAGCCCTGTTCTAAGCGCTAGGATAGATGCAAGCTAATCAGGTTGGACACGGTCCCTGTCCCACACGGGGCTCACAGTTTTAATCCCCATTTTACAGCTGAGGTAACTGAGGCACAGGGAGGTTGAGCGACCTGCCAGAGGTCACACAGCAGGCAACTAGCAGAGTCAGGGTTAGAACCCAGATCCCGACTCCCAGGCCGGTGCTTTATCTGCTAGAACACATTGCCCCAAATGAGATGTCAACCCAGAAGTGCGGAGGGCTCAGTCTGTGCAAAGGGCGTATTATTTTAGAGGCCACATGACATTTTAAGCTCCTTGTGGCTCAGTGGAAAGAGGACGGGCTTGGGAGTCAGAGGTCATGGGTTCAAATCCCGGCTCCGCCACTTGTCCGCTGTGTGACTGCGGGCAAGTCACTTAACTTCTCTGGGCCTCAGTTACCTCTTCTGTAAAATGGGGATGAAGACGGTGAGCCCCCGCCGTGGGACAACCTGATCACCTTGTATCCTCCCCAGCGCTTAGAACAGTGCTCTGCGCATAGTAAGCGCTTAACGAATGCCATCATTATTATCGAGGAGTATGTCTTTTGCTTCTGTTGTACTTCACAATCTAATGTGGAAGACAAATCAGGATGACAAGTTTACAGTTTGGTAAGAGTGGCAGGGCATTAATAAAAATCCTGGCCATAAGTAATTATTACAGAAGGTGAAACCCGAATGCTGAGGTGACTGACAGGATTGTATGATAGTTCGTTTCCTCTAAAACTAACCCACCCCTTCCCCTCCACCACCAAAACCGAAAAAACCTCTCTAGTCAGTTTTTCACCTCCTCCCAGAAACGATTCGCTAAGATATTAATTCAGATTCCTTTTTCTATTCTGGAATAAAATGGTGGACTCTCTTTTAAAGGCTTCCAATGAAAATTCCTGTTGAAATTGTAAACGACAGAAATCCTTTTCAAACGGCAAGACGCGGACAAGGCATCAGAGTTTCCTGCCCTTTAGCGGGTGACCTTAAAGATGAGGGTTGGTGAGGTGAGATCTGGAGGGAGAAGAACATTTCCTTCAACTTTACGGCAATGTCCTCCACTTGTGGCCAAAAGGCTATTTCTCGGGGAAGTCGATGGCAGAAATCAGCCATCCAATGTTCCTTAATTAGCACACAAATTTCTGAATTAAATACACATCCTGCTTTGGGTCACTGAAAAGGACGGTAAGAGCTGGGGACTGAGTTTAATCGAATGCTCACCGGTCTCTTCGGTTTCAAAGGAGCCTTCCACCACTATGGCAGTTTCGTCTGCTAAGAGAATACTACTGCCAGGACCTGGTGACAGAGTTTTATTATTCTTGGTTTTACCTGTTGCAAGACAATTAGAAGGCAGATTTAACCATTCGATCTTTCTTATTAAACAAAATTACACGCGAGCTATAGAAATGACCGGAAGGAAGAGTAAAATGCCGCTGATATTAGAATCGTAGAAAAACCAATGACCAATGTTTGATGGTCACAAAAAACAAGGTTTAATACTACTTCTACTAATAATGATAATTGTGGTATCTGTTGCATGCTTACTCCGTGCCAATCAGTCGTATTTACTGAGTGCTTATTGTGTGCACAGCACTGTACTAAGCGCTTGGGAGAGAACAATACACCAGAGTTGGTGGTTCCCTGCCTACGAAGAGCTTACGGTCTAGAAGGGAGACAGACGTTAATACGAACAAATTACGGATCTGTACATAAGTGCTGTGGGGCTGAGGGAGGGGTGAATAAAGGGAGCAAATTCAAGTGCAAGGATGATGTAAAAGGGAGCGGGAGAAGAGGAAATGAGGACTTAGTTGGGGAAGGCCTCTTGGAGGAGATTTCTGTGCCGTCGAGTGATCGGCTGTCGGATACGAAGAGGGAGAACATTCCAGGCCACAGGCAGGATGTGGGCGCAAGAGATAAGATTGAGGTAAAGCACCGCTGACAGGCGGTAAGAAGTTTCTGTTTGATGTGGAGGTGGATGGGCAACCGCTGCAAATTCTTGAGCAGTGGGGAAACGTGGACTGAACGTTTTAGTAGAAAATTGATCTGGAGAGCAGAATGAGGTATGGACTGGAGTGGGGAGAGGCAAGGAGGGCGGCAGAGAGGCTGATGCAGTCATCAAAGCGAGATAGGATTAACGCAGGTGGCGGTTTGGATGTTGTGAAGGTTGAACCGACAGAATTTAATGATAGACTTACTATGTGGGTCGAATGAGAGAGAGCAGTCAAGGATAACGCCAAGGCGATAGGCTTGGGAGACAGGGAGGATTGTGATGCTGTCTACTGTGACAGGAAAGTCGGAAAGGATGGGGTTTGGGTGAGCATATGTAGAGTTCTGCTTCGGACAGGTTAAGTTTTAGGTGTCGGCGGGGCTGCAGGGAAGGAGAAAGATCAGGCCAGGAGATGTAGATTTGGGAATCATCCGCATAGAGACAGCAGTTGAAGCCATGCCACGCACTGTACTAAGAACCGGGGGGGGGGCTACGACATAATTAGGTTGAACAGCCTCTGTCCCGCATGGGACTCACAACTTAAATAGCAGGGAGAACAGGTACTGGTTGTTCATTTCAGAGATACGGAAGCTGCAGCCCAGAGAAGCTATGTAACTTGCCCCAGGTCACACAGCATGTGAGTGGCAGATCGGGGCCTAGATCCCAGGTCCGCTAACTCTCAGGCCCCTGCTCTTTCCACCAGGTCACCTGAGTTCTTTGGTTATCTTCTCTCACTCGGCCCCTGGTGCCATCTTTCCCGAAAGGTGGACTGCTGGGGAATACCGGGAACTGATCCCAGGTTTGGAAATTGGCTCTGCCCACCCCGAAGGGCCTAACCTGGGCAGCACCCGCCCAGAGAGATCCAGAAGTAATCAGTCAATCAAGGATATTTGATAATTCAGCACTGTGAAGCCCACGGGGGACATGGACTGTGTCCAACCTGATTATCTTGAAGCTACTCCAGCGCTTAGTACAGTCCCAGGCACAAAGTAAGGGCTTAACAGATACCATTTAAAAATATATATATTTTTTTGAAAGATAGATTCCAGTTGCTCTGTCAGATTGCTTTCAAACTACTGATCTGCTTGATCCTGCCAAAATACTCACGGCCACAATGAGGTATCACAACCCGAGTAATGCCAAAAGTCAGCAAAGATTTCCTTCCACAGCCAAAGCACTTGGAAGTAAAAAGTTACCACCAAAGTGACTAAATAGTGTCCAAGAAAAACCGGGAACTTACTCCAGATTCTCAGGAATGCAATTAGGGTCTAAAAAGATGACAAAAATTGCCACTTTGGGGAAGACAGTAACGGCTATGGATATCTCTAGTCTTTTCAATCGAACCTCAGCTCTCACTCAGAGAAATAATTCAACTGCCAGAAGTTCTGTACTTGCCATAATCAAATAGATCATAGAGGTCTTGAAATGCAGGGTCTGACTCTGTATGCTCCAAGATGTCCCTTATGGCTTCTTCCGACATATGGATTTCACTCTGCGAAAGGAAGTCGAAAGTCAAACACGCCTCGTTTACCATAATGCGGTACTAAGTGAGAAATGCCAATATACAGTGAATGTTCCATTTCAATTTTCTTCTCAAAAAACACAGTTCATCTCGCGAGGACCGAAAAGTGAAAGTATGAAACCAACTGAGAGGAGTCTACTAAAAATAACCAGAGTGTACTCAGATGGCCTATAACGTGGTAATCGTGTTCAGGAAGGAACCTCCACATTGTTGAGCTATTGTGTTACAAGGTCACACCTTGACCAGTGCTATCCTCATGAGCATAACCAATTCTTCAAATGCTACATCTACTTCATGCACCACGGGTAAGCGTGTTTCCTAGAAAGAAGTTCTATCTAAATTATGTAATGGGAACTGGCTGTATATAATTTTAAATCAGTGCTATCAGAAAACATGACGGTGACTGCTGGGTTCAGAGGCATCTTGGTCCCTCTCTCTTACAGACTGAGTTTAGTTCTGCTCGGCATCTTCTTTTAAATTAAAAAAAATGTTCTTTTTTAAATCCACCAGTACATCTACTTGCCCCACTGGCTATTTGCCTGACCTTGCCACCCTCTGTTTCAACGTTTACCATGGGAAGAGGTAATTGGGCCCTGGGGAAGTGCAGAAGAAGAGCGAAACACTAAACATGTGGAATCAAGTCAATGGACCTCGATGTGCAGCCTGAAAAGAGGCAGCAGAACCGTCCCAGAAAGGAGCATCCACAGGCAGCCAAACAAGTACCGTTTTTTAAGGTTGTTTTCAGCTCAATTCTGCTTTCCCCTTTACACACACACACACACACACACACACACACACACACACACCCACCCAAAAAACAAACACCACTGATCCAAACAAAACCCAAAACTGACTATGATTAAAAAAAAAATAGCCATTCTCCCTCCTATTTGAGACTGTGAATCCCTTGCAGGGCAGGGACTGTGTCTGACCCAATTAGCGTGTATCTATCCCAGTGCTTTAGACAGTGTTTGACACACAGTAAGTGCTTAACAAATACCGTAAGAAAAAAAGGAGAGGCAAAAATTACAGGACACGTTTATGGTCCAAGTTTTTTAAATATTTTAGAAATGAATTTTGCTTACACAAATACAATTTTAAAAGAGTGTCTAGTACTCACCTATTGGTAAACACCAACGATTTTTTTTTAATGGTATTTGTTAAGCACTTAGTCTCAGGCACTCTACTAAGCACTGTGGTAGACACAAGATAATTGGGTTGGACACAGTCCGTGTCCCACTTGGGGCTCGCAATCAATCCCCATTTTACAGATGAGGGAACTGAAGCCCAGAAGTGAAATGACTTGCTCAAGGTCACACAGCAGACAAGTGGCCACGCTGGCATTAGAACCCAGGTCCTTCAGACTTCCAGGCCTGTGATCTATTCCACTAGGCCACGCTGCTTCTCCATCCGCCCCGCGCCACGGCCAGCCTCAAAAACCTGGCTACTGGAAGTAGCCACTGACCACTGAAAGTAGCTCTATTATCGTGGGGAATCCTTTAAGAGATCTACACGCAACTCTGTCAGGCTCTGCAGAATCGGCTCTGATAGGACAGACGAGCCTTACGGCTAAGGAAATCTCACACCGTGGTTTCCTTCCGTACTATCCTGTCTCCCCTCACCCCTTTCCCATCCAAGGACCTCACGAGGAGCTGAGGTTGTGGTGGGATGACGGCGGGAGGAGAGAGAAGGGAGCAGGTGGGTCGGACCAAGCCGGCGCCTCACCAATCTACCTGAAATCCCAGGATTTCATCTATCGAGGCCTCTTGTTCCGTCGGGCTGTTATCCGTCTGTTTGGGTGCTTGGGTGATACTTCCATCGCTGAAACAGAGGGAGATATTTAGGGCGGATCTCAAAGCTGGGGCAAAATGCCGCCGGACGGTTCCAATCAAGATTTTACCTTATCAAGAATTTGTTGATATTTTCTGCAAGCTTTTCCTGAAGGGATTTGTTGCTCAGTATTTTCTCTCTGGCATTTTCAATGACCATTTGCTGCGGAAGAAAAACGATTAAGCTGGTAATTAACAGTTCAAATAGAAGAAAGTTTTAAGTCACCTCAAGAGGTAAATGACTACCTCAATACTTTTCAGGGAGACAAAAATGAAAAAAAGCATGGAAGCTGCGTGGCCTAGTGGAAAGGACACTCGAGGAAATTTCCAGCAGTGGTTCTAAAGGACACAATAACCTATATTCCAAATGAAAATAATTTGGGCCACCAGTAGTATGAATTGAACAACTCCTGAACTTCCCGTGAAGCACCTTACTACGCATTTGGGCTACGACAATAATAATGATAATAATAATAGTGATGGCATTTGTTAAGCGCTTACTATGTGCAAAGCACTGTTCTAAGCGCTGGGACAATCAAAGAGATACGTTCCCCCCTTCTCGAGGAACTCACAATCTAACGGGGAAGACAGACAGAGAAGTTATTTATGGTTAGTATTCTCAGCGCGGCTGAACGGGAAGTTGTTCGAGTTTGTCAAGATGAAATAGCCAAGTAATTGAATGCACATATGAGAATCCAAGTTTAATTATACATAACTGCTGAGTACTTATTGAGAGCTCAGAGTGTGAAGTGTACTGAGCACTTGGGGGAAGCACAGTCCAACAGAGTCACATAAAATATGTGACCATCACGGGTGGGTACGGGGAACTATTCTGTGAAAACTTCCTGAAGAAGATGGGATTTTAACAGAGTTGTGGTTTTGGCAGGTTTAGAGGAGGAAGGAATTTCGGGGTGGTGGAACCACAGGAGGAAGGGGAGAACGGTCAAAGGGTGCAGCGAGGAACAGATACAACATGAGCTTCAGAGGAACGCAGAGAGCAAGACAGGGAGGAGCAGGTAGAGAGGTTATTTAGGACAAGAAGAGTTGGTGGAGTTTCACTGGATGTGGAGGGAAATGGGAAGACATTGAAGGCCTTTGGGGAGTGGAATGAGGGTGGGCCAAGTGTTTGGAAGGGAGGATGATTCACATACAGCATGCAAAATAGATTGGAAGAGAAGAGTCTGGCGGCAGGGAAAGCAGCAAGAAGACTGGTACAGTAGTCTAACTGGGCTAGGGCATGAGTTTTGTCCAGTGTGGTAATTGGGTGGAAAGGAAAGGAGATGAATAATGATTGTGGTGCTTTTTAATTTACTCTGTGCCAAGTACTGTACTAAGATTTGCAGGGCAGAAATCAAAATAACCAGGTGGGACACAGTCCCTATCCCACACGGGGCTCACAATCTGGGGAGAGGGGAAGGACAGGCAGTTCTTCATCTCCATGTTACAGGTGAGGAAACTGAGGAACAGATAAATGATTTTTTTTATGGCATCTGTTAGTCGTTTACTGTGTGTCAAACACTGCTCTAAACGCTGGGTTAGTTACATCAGACAGTCCCTGCCCCACATGGGGTTCACAGTCTAAGTAGGAGGAAGAACAGGAATTTAATCCCCATTTTACAGTTGAGCATGCAGAGGCACAGAGGTTATGTGACCTGCCCAAGGTCACACAGCAAGCGGAGCCGGGATTAGAGCCTAGGTTCTCGGTCTCCCAGGCCCACGCTCTTTTCACTAGGTCGTGCTGTTTCTCAGAGCCGAGAAATGGGAAGAACCGGTAAGATTTAGCAGTTGAAGGAAGGTGAAAACTGAAGGACGCCGAGAAGTCAACCACGCCACCAAAGTAGAGGGCTTTAGTGACCGAAGACTGTAATATCGTTGTAAGCTCCTTGTGGGCAGGGATCATGTCTACCAACTCTCTTGTACTGTGCTTCCCCCGAGTGCTCAGTACACTTCACACTCGGAGCTCTCAATAAGTACCACTGCCTGATTGAGGGAGGATGGTGGCGCATTATTGCCAGACACATGAAAGTTAGGAGAAAGCATTTAAGAGGGGACCAAGTAGTTCAAGTTTTGAGTTTGAAATGGCGGAGGGATGTCCTAGTGGAGAGGACCTGGAGGCAAGGATAAATGCAGGATTTTTTTACATCAGATGAGGGGTGGAAGTGGATCTGGGAGCCATTCACGAAGAGGTGGTACCTAAAGTCCTTGTCAGCTTCACGACTGGGGTTAAAGCTCAAATTATCCTATCCCAAGATGATAGCTGTTTGGATGGAAAAGAAGGGGTGGGTCTGAGAAACCGTATTTAGCGAAAGACTGAATGCAGCAATAAGTAATGCCTCTAATCCCTCTTTATTTGGTAAGAATGCAGAGCAGCAAAGAATATTAACAGGGATTACGTCCTCTTACAGTGACTAGCACGTTTTTGATAGTGCCAGAGGCAACTAGAATTGTGCTTTGCATCCAATAGGTGCTCAACAAGTACTTAATGAGGTCAATAATTAAAACTGATTTTCTCTATTATTCTAGTCTTGATTGTACCCTTAAAGGAAAAATCATCGACAGGCTTTTCATTTTTGTTTTTAAGAGTTCACTTACTTTTTCTACTGTAAACGTATTGGAGTCCTGAAAATTTCGAATAGTCGAATGAGGTCCAGACAACACAATGCTTTTCCTCTGGGATTCGCTGAAACATTTCAGAGAGAGATTTGTCTTTTAGTGATGAGGCGTTCCAAAGTGCATGAAATAGCAAAGTCACAGTTGGTGGTGTAAATGATAAAACAGCCGTGAAAATGGGCTCTGGCGCTGTGGGAGTCAAAAACGAGAACCGGGGACGAGACAGAAACCATCTTCTTTAAAGGGAGAGTAAAGATATGGGATATGGGGTCCAAATCTGAAGACAAAGTCTGGGTATTTAGTGCTGCAGGCTTTAGAGATAGAGATCAGGATTTCATACTAGCTAGCAGGGAGAGCATCAGCAGTGATTTGCCAGGGTCGCGGAGGGCATGGCGATTTTTACGACGCCACTCCAAAGACAGCCAACGACTGGGTGGCACTTGCCTGAGAGTGTGGGTACTTTATTTGAGGGGTAAAGAATTAGAAACAGCTTATTTTCCAAAGCAGTCTTTTTTACCTTTTCCGTCTTCCGGGAGACAGCAGACTGGCGTTAATTTTCCGGTCTTGGGGTCCAGGAACTACAATTTGTAGAGATTCTCCGGCTTGGAAGGGGCGAAGATAAAAATATTAAAGGAGTGTGGTATAACATTTTTAAGATCCTAAGAGAACAGAGTAGCTAGGTAAACAACTTGAGCTCTTCGGAAGAAGAACGGAACTCCAAAATACATAATTATTCTATCTTCTGCCGTAGTGGAGGGCTGCAGAGATGAAAGAACAGCGAGCACAACAACAATAATGATAATATAACTGAGATTAATAATGGCATGTGTTGCCCACTTACTCTGTGATGAGCGGGGTAGTAAGTAATGGGGTAGAAACAAGATGATGAGGTCAGACACAGCCCCTGTCCCACATGGGGCCCCCACTCTAAATAAATAGCAGAGGTATGTATTAAGCATTTACTCTGAGTGGGCTTTGTACTAAGCGCTGGGAAAGAATATACGGGTGGAAATCGGACTACGTCCCTGGCCCTTGAGGTTCTCGCCATCTAAGACGGGGAAGGAAGAAAAAGTATTTCATCCTCATTTTACAGAAGAGGAATCTGAGGCCCAGAGATTAAGTGATTTGGCCAAGCCATATAGAAGGCAAGTGGCAGAACCAGGAGTAGAATCCAGGTCTCCTGACTCTTGGGCCCGGGCTCTTTCCACTAGGTCATGCTGCTTCCCAACTAAATCTCATTTCCTATCTCAGTCTCTGCTCATTCATTCAATTGTATTTATTGAGCGTTTACTGTGTGCAGAGCACTGTACTAAGCGCTAAAGCTCCCCCATCTTCATCCCTGTTCATGGCCTTCCCACTGGCTACAATTCCCCTCGCTATTTATTTTACTTGTACATATCTATCCTATTTATTTTATTTTGTTAGTATGTTTGGTTTTGTTCTCTGTCTCCCCCTTTTAGACTGTGAGCCCACTGTTGGGTAGGGACTGTCTCTATATGTTGCCAATTTGTACTTCCCAAGTGCTTAGTACAGTGCTCTGCACATAGTAAGCGCTCAATAAATACAATTGATGATGATGATGATGGCCAATCTGCTAGACCGCATCCCTTGCTAGCTCCCCAAGTTTCCGGCAGCTCAGAGCTGCTGGGGGGAAATTCAGAAACCAAACTTCTCCCACTCCAACTTTCCCTTCCCTTCTATACAACTTCGCCCTCTTTTGCTCTAAAATTCCCCCTCCCTAGATTGCCAAACCCCACTACCAACTATCCCAAATCATCAACCAACCTGATTTGCGTGTATTCAGTCCAGCGCTTAGTACAGTGCCTGGCACATAGTAAGCGCTTAACAAATACCATTATTATTATCAACTACCTCCTGAAGCCCCCAAAGCTCCTCCCTCTGCTCTCATAACCTCACTGGTTCTTTTACTGGCAAAATAGAAAATCTGGTTTCAGCTTGGTTTTTCCTCATCCTCTAATTCTAGAGCTGGTACCTCAAAATCCTGTTACAGTCATGACTCGCTAGAATTTGTTTCCTGGGCAACCAGTCTAATCCCAGCATACGCTTCTTGTCCTAATCCCAGTTATTTCCTTTGCTACCCTTACTCCGTATTGGAATTTATAATGGGAATGGAACTTTAGCCTGCATGCAAATAAAAATAGCCACATATTTTGCTTTTAAAACTTTATTGAAGAGATTCTCACTGCAACTAGCGCCCAGCTTTATTTAGAAGACAAAATATTTACCAAAATGCACAAATTATTTTAGAAAACGGTGTCAACAAAATGTGTTGATCTATATAAAATCTGCATATCCCTAACTGTATCTGGCATGCTCAAAACAGCTTCACATACCCCACTCCAGGAGAACTCAAGATGGCTCCTGCTGTAATTAAATCCTTCACTCTTATTTTCTTTAAAACCACAGTAAGATGTTCGTTGGGTCTGTTCATTTCAATGACTACTCCATTTATGACAGAACGTCCTGGAACCTCAATCTTGTTATAGTATCATGCACAGCCTGGTCCTTGAGAACAACCCTTGGCATGCGAGCTCTGAGGAAACACTTGTTATTATACTCTCCCACCCTATTCATCTCTTGGTCACTTGGTTCTTGAGATAAATAGGTTCTATTCTATTTCATAAATAGGTTCTATTCTATTTCTTTCAACAAGATGCACAGAATCAGAGCAAAATAGAAACGTTTGTTCCAGCAACTTGCCTTCAGATACAAAATAATAAAACTATCCTTGACGGAGAGTTGCCTACTCTTTCCTTCGAGCTAACCAACGATAGAGATTTCACAAACCCTCAGCCGCTAAAGCCCATTTTTCACCCTGATAGTAATGAAGCTCTTCCTGAGGATCAGAGGGAAAAATCTCCCTTGCTTTATTTAAACTAGTTTCGTCCCCTTAAGAACTGTCTGCATAACTGAAGACACTGTCATCCACAGCCTTCTCTTATTTAAGCCAACAACCTCAATTCCTCTAACTGTTTCTCCCAAAATGTATCGTCCAACGCTTTCATCATCTACGTCAATCTGTCTCTGGACTCTTTTCCCATTTTCTACAGCATTAAAAAAAAAAAAATGACCCAAACTGGACACTTAAAGTAATAAGTCTGTTTTGTTGGCCAAATTGAATCTTGCTGGCTTCTCTCCATAAGCCTCTTCTTGATGCCAACCTGAGACTTTGTCTTAAATGGCCCCGTATTTTTGCTAGTGCTTACGACGTCTGCTTTGTACGCCGTGCTTTATTTTCAATCTTGCAGGTCGCAGCCCCGAAAAGCTACCGTTCCTGATAAAAGCTCTAGTCGTATCACAGCTAGGCCATTCTATCTCCCTCCTTGGTCTCCCTGCCTTTCCCCGCTCCAACCTTCAACACATGCTGCTGTAGGAATCATCTTGAAATGTCATTCAAAACATCCCTCTGCTCTTCAAACCCTTCCGGCAGCGCCCGGGATCCCTGTACATCAAGCAGAAATTCCTTACAACTGGTTTCCAGGCGCTCAACCTGCTTCTCCTCAGCTTGCTTTCTTTGTACTTCCAGAGTTAACATCTGACGGTACCTCACTCCTGATTATAACCATTAATCTACACCCTGCTTACCTGACTGCTGTGGATGTTTTTCCGTGGCCCGTGTAAACTCTCTGGGGTCAGGGAACATATCCCTCTGTTTTGGGCTAGTGGGTGCTCAATAAATGCCACGTCCCCTACCACGCAGTCAACGAGGACGCAAACACAAAAACAGCACCCTCTTTTTCTGTGCACAATTCAGCTGACACTGTGGCAAATGTCACCACCGAGGGCATCTTAAGAGTACAGAGATCAACGTGGGATGCACAATTTTAACTTACTGCTTATACTGCTGTCCTGAGAATGGTTGACAAACACAAAACTTTGTCTCAGCTGTGGTGCCGTCTGAGTAGATTGTCTGATAACTTGCGTTGTTGCCAAGTGGGAAGAAGCGTGCGGTACTCCCTGGGGAGCGATGGGCAACGATTCGGAACTCGAAGAGGCCGCCTGAGACGCAATCTTCCTCTGCCGCTTGATTTCTGCGATTCCACTTCGTGTACGGGCTGCAGAAAACGGAAAGTAGGAAAATGAGGCTCACCTTTAATGATGACTCCGAAATAGGTACAAGATATCCTCCCACTACGTTTTGTACGGCATTTGTTAAGCCCCTGCATCCTCTCCCTGCATAAGAATATACCTACTCAATCCCTAACAGGAAATGAGCAAGCATACGCAAATTAAAATAAGAGTTCTGTACCATTATTTTAGTTTACCATGCCTACCTCTTTGATTAGCAGCAAATCCGGCAGAAGTCTGCATGCTCCTATAGAATAAAACAATCAACGTGAAATGTTTATTTCACAGTCAAACCTAGTTTTCACATGGGTTCAAAAATGACAGTCGGAGAAGGAATCAACCACACATTTTCGGTGAGAGGAACTGGGCATCACTTGGGGGCAAAGAGTTGACTTGGCGGTCAATTTTAAGTCACAAATTTTACTGCAATCCAAGTCAGCGGACTACAATGAGCCTGATTTTGGCCTGGGGGAAAAAAAAATGAAAACTACAAAAATTATAGTCTTTTTCAGGTGGTTTCAAGACCAGTATTAACCACAGCTCTTCACCCCACTACAAATGTCAGTTTCATGTCACTTGGTAAGAATTATGTTCACTTTAACTACAACTGTTCCCATTTGTATTTAGATTTATGTGCATCCTTATTAATGATATAATAATGATGGTATTTGTTCATTCATTTATTCAATCGTATTTATTGAGCACTTACTGTGTGCAGAGCACTGTACTAAGCACTTGGGAAGTAAAAGTCAGCAACGTATGGAGACTACCCAATAATGGGCTCACAGTCTAGTGCTTACTATGTGCCAAGCACTGTTCTAAGTACTGGGGGAGATACAAGGGGATCAGGTTGTTCCACGTAGGGCTCACAGTCTTAACCCCCATTTTCCAGATGAGGTAACCGAGGCCCACAGAAGTTAAGTGACTTGCCCAAAGTCACACAGCTGACAAGTGGCAGAGGCGGGATTAGAACCCACGACTTTTGACTCCCAAGCCCGGGCTCTTTCCACTAAGCCACGCTGCTAATTATTACCTGACTTGAGAAAGTGTGTAGTCTTTTTATCAACCAGTATTAAGCACAGCTCTACACCCCACTACTAATGTCACATGGTAAGAATTAGGTTAAATTTAACTCCAATTGTTCCCATTTGTATTTAGATTTAGGGAATTCTTAAGCACATTTTGACCGCGTGCATCCTTATTACCTGATCTGAGAAAGCGTATAGTCTAGTTTCTTCCACAGAGATGACATCATTGCTGGAACTTCATTTGTTGTTTCTAAAACACCGAGAAAACAACTGCCACTTTAACCTGTAGTGGAAAACTTAAATCTGAATTGACAATCACGGACACACAAATCAAGAAGGCAAACTTCTATAACCCCTTTCTCCAAAACACAAATCAAGAAGGCAAACTTCTATAACCCCTTTCTCCAAACAGCAACATTACTTAAGTTGGGAAATTAAGAAAAGAAATCGTCTCGCTGCAGGATAGAAAAAGCCACAGTAAATTTACAACGGCTCCAGGTACTGGCTACCCTCCTCCCCAGAGAAATTTAAATATCCTTCGATCAGTAAAACCCCTTTGTAAGTTTCCTACACACCATCATGTCAGTTCCATTTTAATAATTCACTGCAAATAGTTTCAAACTTCAAGGACACAACTCACCCGAGGTCCTCAAACAGAGTTCCAGGACAAGGCTTCTCCCTCAGCACTTGGTGGCTAGAGGGGGGTGTGTGTTAAATCAATCAATCAATCAATCGTATTTATTGAGCGCTAACTGTGTGCAGAGCACTGTACTAAGCGCTTGGGAAGTACAAGTTGGCAACATATAGAGACAGTCCCTACCCAACAGTGGGATCACAGTCTAAAAGGGAGTCTTTTGGCCTAGAGCTCTCCGGGAATTGTAGTCTCGGGCAGGGTGTAGGAGCGTGGCAATTTGGAGCTACGCTAAACGTCTCGGCTCCAAACCCCAGAAGTTTGGGGTGTGTTCGAAAACCAAGTTAGAGAAGGGGTCCCGAAACCCTGCTGGGTCACCTGGGCCCCTGAGACGCCCAGCCCGGCTGCTCCGTGGCATTTCCCCCTCTGATCCGGAGAGATGGTTGGACTTTGCCTCTAGATTCCAGGCAAATGCCCCTAAAACTTCCAAGGTGATGTGTATTTCATTATTAATTGCCTCTAGGGATATGCCACTTCCTCCCAGGGTAGCTTAGTCTCCCTAATGATCAATTTTCGGTAGCTAGATTCCTGTAACTGAGGGGTCAGTAAGTCATGCTAGTTGCTCAAAGATCCTGGAATTATGCTGGGGTAATTCCCTTGTATCAAATTCACGCTTTTCTTTGCCCAAAAACCCATGAACCAAGAGAATAAGTATTATATGGCTGCACCCTGGAACATTTCTTTGAAAACTACCACTTTGGAAACTAGAGGACACCTCCTAATAAACAATTAGGATGTAAGTTTCAGTACAGCGGTTTTATTATTATTTTTCTAACCCCGATGGTGAACACTTTCCAACTATCAGGTTTCACTGTAACGACTGCAACTAGCTCAGGGACTATGGTAGGTTCCCTTCCAGTGCTTAGTGCAATGCTCTGCACACAGTAAGCACTTAATAAATACTATTACTAAAGACACATGGATTACATTGTTGTGTCAACTAGATCTTTGGCAAGGTATAGAATTAAGAGTTCAGATGACGTTATAGTTTAGGCTTCAGAAGTCGGCGCTCCATCAGCATTGCTAACCTCAACTTGAAGAAACCCCTCTTCAGAAATCTACGTCCTACTCACTCTGCTGCCCAGCATATCAACTTGGAAAAATCCAGCCCGTTCCTAACATCTGGCCGACCAGGACTAAGGTTCTTCTCTGATTAAGCTTGCTTCCGTTCTAATTGAGCCTTGTAGAGTAACTATGCAGGTACTTCCTTGAAAGGATTTAAAATTCTCGCGGCATCAAGACATATGAAATAAACGCCGTTAAGCCAAAACTCAAATCTGAACTTCAACTCCTACCTTTCGCTTTCATGGCTACGTACTCGTTCAGAATTGTCGTCAAGTTTTTTCCAAAGAGGGACTGCAAGGGAAAAAAAAAACGGAAATGAACGTCACAGGACCGGCAGAACCGGTCTCTCGGCTCTGGACCGTTCACCTGGTAGCGTTATCCTTCGTTCGGAAGACGAGGCTACCAACAGTGAGCATCGCTCAGATGCCAGAGGTCAACAGGAGAAAGATACTGCCCTGCCAGCAATCAATCAATCATATTTATTGAGCGCTTACTGTGTGCAGAGCACTGTACTAAGCGCTTGGGAATTACAAGTTGGCAATATATAGAGACAGTCCCTACCCAACAGTGGGCTCACAGTCTAAACTCCAGCAGCAGGACAAGAGCTGGAGTTAATTCTGCTGGAGTGATTATAGTCTGTCTGTGCCCAGTTACCAATACTATCAGGAGGAACAGAAGCTCTTTGAGATTGCACCAGCAATTAATGGCATTGATTGAGTGCTTATTATGCACAGAGTACTGTTTTAAGTGTTCAGGAGAGTTCGCTGCCACAGAGTTGGTAGATATAGTTCCCTGCCCACAACAGGCTTACAGTCTAGTGGGGGAGGCAATCATTACCACGCTTATAGAGACGAACGGCAAACAACCCCATGCCCTCACCCATCTGGCAGGACATCGTCGAGTTTGATACTCAGATGGGTTTGTTGCGGTTTAGAGGGAAGGTGAAGAGAATGGAGTTTTCCATTTTCTTTTGGAAACCAAGGGAAAAGCAAGAACAGAAAAACAAATAAAATAACAAAGACAGATTTTTTTTTTTTTTTTTGAAGTTGGCGCTTGCACAAGGAGCTAGACCGGAGCTGGAAGACAGCATGAGCATCAGAGCAGGTAAGGGCAGTGGAACATCACCCGATTTTTGCTTCCGAGGAGATCTGAAGGTCTGATCCCAGCGATCATCTGACCACGAGACCAGCCCATCAGCTTCGATGGGGAGGAACTGCTCCCAAAGGAGGAGGAACCAGATCCCATCTTCCCCCGGCCTCGCCCAGCACTGTAATGGAGCCTCCAAAGGAGACAGGTAATAAAAATGGTATTTGTCATGTGTGCCAAGCAATGTTCTAAACACCGGGGTAGATGCTAGGTAACCAGGTTGGACAGAGTCCCTGTCCTACGGTGGCTAACAGTCTTAATCCCCACTTTACAGATGAGGTAACAGGCGCAGAGAAGTGAAGTGACTTGTCCGAGGTCACACAGCACACAAGTGGCAGAGCCAGTATTGGCTACCTAACCCTACGTCTCAATACACTCATCTGCAACTAGAAGCACTACAAAAAGGTTAAGGGGGGGGGGAGTTAAAAAGGAGTTCTTTTTTTGATGACTAACAGTGGATTTCATTCATCCATATTATTTCTGTCTTCAGTTACTCTGTGTTGACTCTATGCCTTAATCTAGTTGACACTGATCGAATTCCCTACGAAGGACAAAATAAGAATGAGAAAATACCAATAAAAGAGGGAATATATGTAATATTTATCGACCTCTCTGGTGGGAAGGTGCAATTTGAATCCATTTTTAAAAAATATGTTATAGGACCTGACATTCTTTACATTGACAACACCTCAAAGCAAAGCAAAGTTCACGTTTTTAACTTCTGATAAAGTGCGTTGAAGAGTTTATTCCAATGGAATACTATATTCTGATAAAGTGCATTGAAGAGTTTATTCCAATGGAATACTGTATTCCTAGACCAAGGGACAAAAATCACATTTTAAATTCTACACACATTTTGAATTACTTACACATATTCCACCACACTACAGTCCTCAAAAACAGGGATAATATCATGACTGGCTGAAATCACAGAGTACATTTCCTCACAGACTTAAAAGGCTTAAATTGGGCTCAGTTCCCAAGGCTCTGGAAAAATATGATTTCCCTCCACGCGCAATATGGACAAAAGAAAGAAATGACACATTCTCTGCCCAAAAGAGCTTATATTCTAATATATTACTACTGAAAGAGCACCCAAATCAGTCACATCAAATTTGAAATGATATAGAATTGGAAATTATAAAAAAAACTGTGAGATGCAGAGGCAAAGCTGAAAAACAACAATAGGCTCTAATACCTCCAAAGCCCTCCTCCAAAATAAAAAACGCATACCTACAATCTAAAGGATGGTTTCAGCGTGAGTGAAGCGTGGAGAGGATTCCTGGGCTTATAAATGCTGTTATATTTGTCTTCTCCATCACAGTATTTGCTCCTTATGGGAAAGGAGCCCGTTGCTTGCTTGTTTGGTCCTTCCCAAGTGCTTAGCACAATGCATCCCTCATAGTGGGTGCTCAATAAATGCTATTACTAGTACTGACCACATATCAACTCACTGTGGGCAGGGAATGTGAACGTTTACTGTTATACTGTACCCTCCCAAGGGCTTAGCACAGTGCTCTGCACACAGTAAGCGCTCAATCAATATGACTGACTGATGTCAACTGTATTAATAATAATAATAACAATGATGGTATTTGTTAAGCGGTTACTATGTGCAAAGCGCTGTTCTAAGCGCTGGGGAGGTTACAAGGCGATCAGGCTGTCCCACGGGGGGCTCACAGTTTTAATCCCCATGTTACAGATGAGGTAACTGAGGCACAGAGAAGCTAAGTGACTTGCCCAAAGTCACACAGCTGACAGGTGGCGGAGCCGGAATTTGAACCCATGACCTCTGACTCCGAAGCCCGGGCTCTTTCCACTGAGCCACCTCATCGGCAATACTTTCAGTTGGGACACTTTAAGGCATTTAAGGACAATTAGGTACACAACACATACAAACGCATACAAGGGCGCAAAACACAATTAAGCATCCTTCTAAAAAGGGCTTTTCAAAAAGCAAAAAAAAAAAAACCACTCGGTTTTGGATGTGTCTGGGGAGAGGTAGCACACTCACCAATAAACAGGCGGGAATAAAACCTTCGTCCGTACAGTGTTCCGCATATTCTTTCAAATCCGAGCTTTCCAAGATGAATGCTTGGCAAGTGGAGATGAGGTTTTCTTGCTGTAAATAGCCTGAATCAGAGAAAGCACATTTTATACATCTCGGTTGTGCTCCCGCCCGTTGTTCTGTGGGCAAGTCGCAGTTAAATTAAAATAAAAATTTTAATTTTAATAGAAATAAGGACGCACTATTCATAGAAAAGCTGAAGATGATGTGATAACCGCACAACTTATACAAAAGCTCTGCCGGGTTATTTTTAGTGTCTAGACCTTTCGTACAAACCATCCCGTGGCTATTTGAGACTCTTTGGAAAACATTTCAACTCTGTATGCTCTTCTGGGACCACGGGGTTTCATTTTAAGTTTAGGGGTGTTCTACAGAGTAAGTGCACCAATCATCATCATCATCAATCGTATTTACTGAGCACCAATCGACACTGTTGTCCACCCCCTTTTCCTAGAAACGACATCCAACCTCGGCTTCACCGATACTGTTCTCTTCTGGTTCTCCGAGTTTTTTTTCTCTCTCTCCCTCCCTCTCCCTGCTCATTCTCAGTCTCCTTTGTGGGCTCCTCCTCTTCCTTCCACCCCCTAACCGTGGGAGTCCCTCGAGGCTCAGTTCTGGGTCCCCTTCTATTCGCCATCTCCACCCACTCCCTTGGAGAACTCATTCACGCCCCTGGTTTCAACTACCATCTCTATGGGAAGCAGCGTGGCTCGGTGGAAAGAGCCCGGGCTTTGGAGTCAGAGGCCATGGGTTCAAATCCCAGCTCTGCCAATTGTCAGCTGTGTGACCTTGGGCAAGTCACTGAGCTTCTCTGTGCCTCAGTGACCTCATCTGTAAAATGGGGATTAAGACTGTGAGTCCCACACGGGACAATCTGATCACCTTGTATCCTCCCCAGCGCTTAGAACAGTGCTTTGCACATAGTAAGCGCTTAACAAATGCCATTATTATTATTATTATTATGGGGATGATTACCAAAGCTTCACCTCCAGCCCTGACCTCTCTCCTCTGCAGTGCCATATTTCTTCCCGCCGTCAGAATATCTACAATCGGATGTCCCCACTGACACCTCAAATTTAACACATCCAAACGCCTCATATTCCCATCCAAACCCTAACGTCTCATATTCCCATCATCATCATCATCAATCGTATTTATTGAGCACTTACTATGTGCAGAGCACTGTACTAAGCGCTTGGGAAGTACAAATTGGCAACATATAGAGACAGTCCCTACCCAACAGTGGGCTCACAGTCTAAAAGGGGGAGACAGAACAAAACCAAACATACCAACAAAATAAAACAAATAGGATAGATATGTACAAGTAAAATAAATAAATAGAGTAATAAATATGTACAACCATATATACATATATACAGGTGCTGTGGGGAAGGGAAGGAGGTAAAATGGGGGGATGACAATCATTCATTCACTCAGTCTTATGTATTGAGCGCTTACTGTGGGCAGAGCACCGTACTAAGCGCATGGAAAGTAAAACAGTAATTATGGTATTTTAATTAAGCAATGTGGTATGGTATTAAGTAATTATGGAGAAGCAGCGTGGTTCCCATCCAAACCCTGTCCCGCCTCTGCCTTTCCCATCACTGTAGACAGCACCATCACCGCCCCTGTCTCACAAGCCCACAAACTTGGCTTAATCCTTGACTCATCTCTCTCATTTAACCCATATATTCAATCTACCACCAAATCCTGTCGGCTCACCCTTCACAACACTGCTTGATTAATACTACTACTAATAATAATGGCATTTATTAAGCACTTACTATGTGCCAAGCACTGTGGTGGTTAAAGGGGATCAGGTTGTCCCACGTGGGGCTCACAGTCTTCACCCCCGTTTTACAGACGAGGGAACTGAGGCCCAGAGAAGTGAAGCGACTTGCCCACAGCCACACAGCCAACAATTGGCGGAGCCGGGATTTGAACCCATGACCTCTGACTCCAAAGCCCGGGATCTTTCCACTGAGTCACGCTGCTTCTCCGATTAATGTGCTAGCAGTCTGGACGGAGGCGAAAGGGTAGATTTTAGCACTGATCCTACCCTGCCGTGATTATGGCATCAGCCTCCTCATTGACTGCCCTGCCTCTTGTCTCTTCCCAGTCCATTCCGTACTTCGCTATGCTGCCTGGATCATTTTTCTACAAAAACGTTCAGTCCAAGTTTCCCCACTGCTCAAGAACCTCCACCTCTGCAGTGAACAGAAACTCCTTACCTCCACACCTCCTCCAAGAGGCCTTCCCTGACTGACCCTCATTTCCTCTTCTCCCGCTCCCTTCTGCACTGCCCTGATTTGCTCCTTTTCATCCCTCCCCCATTCCCACAGGATTTATGTACATAGCTGTCTTATCCCTCTCTCTCTCTCAAACTCATTGTGGGAAGAGAACACACTTACCAACTATTATATTGTACTCTTCCAACCACTCAATACAGTGCTCTGCACATAGTAAGCACTCAATAAACACGACCGATGGATCGATTGGGAGAGTACAATATAAGAGCTGGCAAACATGTTTCCTGCCAACCCAGACCTTTTCATACTTCACATCAAGGTTTACCTAAGACATACGTGCAATTTCATTTTTACGAGTCCTCATTAAAAAGAAAACTGGTGTTTTTCAATCTGAAGTGTTTAACGAGGAATACATTGGGAGGGGTGGATAGTTTCAGACACTTACAGAAAGGAGGTGGTTGGGAAGAGAATATGAAGGCAAAATCCAGACTTGGCCCAAACCGGGGCAGAGAGACATGGCATAAATCAGGCTGCCCAAATGATGACGTGGGAAAACCTCAGCCATGAGAAAAATGCATCTTACTGCCCAAAGATATGGGAATATTTTGAATTTTAAAAAATGGAATAAAAGGCGTCTCCTTGGGACTGAGGGGATGGCTAGAAAGAACTTGTAGAGAAAGGCTCAACTCCTCTTGGGAAATGGAACAATAACGGGCAATGAAAGTACTAACGAACAAAGAGTTCAGTCATCTGCCTCAGATTTGGAAGAGACCTTCATTTACGGTAAACCACAGTTGCCAGGGACTAGAGATAGCTAGTTTTTACGGCATAAAAATATCACCATGGCTGTCTTGCTCTTAAAGACGAACCCTAAGCCTCTAGAAAGCAAGAGAGGAAATTCCTCAGGAAAAGCCTTGCCTCTTCCCTTTTGCCTGAACCACAGCTGAGAGAATTGGCCAATTTTCCAGGATGTTCTGATTGCAAGGACGGTTTAGCTAGACGTTACAGTTTTTCCTTTACTGTGTGTTTTAACAGCGAGGATTTATGTTGTATTGTGTCTCATTCAACTAACCCATCTCACTACTAGTTGTGATTTTCTTCTTATTCTTGCCCTTGAAACACTAAAATGTTGAGCAATGATTACTGGGTCTAATTTCTCACTGGATTCCAGTTTGCAAACGCATTCCGGAAGTACTGAAATTTTAGAAATGGCTTAAAGGAAGCTGTTTCCAGCGTATAAAATGGTGAAGACAGACACAGTGGGCCTAAATGTAACTCCTCATGACAGGAGGAGGATAATTAAGGGGACTCTGAGAATAGAAAACAGACATGGGACAAAGTAAACAATGGGCTTAAACTTGAGAAGGCAGGTGGGGAATAAAGCCTTACAGCTGCTATCTGCAAAAAAGCAGAAAAGCTGGAAGGATTAAGTGGTAACTGTCCAGATGATGGCTGACCAGGGCTCAGGCTCGGTGGGATAGAAGAAAAGGGAAGAAACAACAGGTCAGAGGCCACAAAAGCACAATTTAGCAACTGTTTATCCACTCTAGTGCTAAACACTGGATGGTAAAGAATCTTAAATGGGTTTTGCAGTTTATCGTATAGTAACCCTCCCCCCAAAACCCCCCAAAAACCATCACCTAATTTGGTGAATTTTGGCTGCTTCTTGCGTTTACTGTTTTGCTTCCAAGGCAAAAAAAAAACCCCAATCACTATATAAAGCAAAACTACTTTATACATAAATGTTAAGGCAACTGATCGGGAAGGAGGGGAATTTTTTGCAGGGTTCCAGGGGACGGAGGGGTGGATTTTGGTGGGGTGGGGGCTCCAGAGAGGCAGGCAAAAAAACAACGTGAGCAACAGGTCAGAGATGGGAGATATGAGGAAGCTCTGCCTGATCAGATTATCTTGAATTTACCCCTGCTAGGGACCGAGTAATCACTTAACTGCCATAATTAAAAACTAAAAAGGCTTGCTTGGGAGGAGTAAAGAGCAATCGATCCGTCTGGTATTTACTGAATGCGGGGCACTGTACTACGTGCTTGGGAGAGTACGGTACAATAGAGGAACTGGGATGTAGCTAGCAAAGAGCTAGATGAGGTGAGACGTGGCCGACTGGAGAATCTTAAAGCTAGCGTGTAAGAATACGATGATGATGATGATGATGATAAACAGGCAGCAAATGATAAACGGTCACGGGTGGCTACAGAGCCAGATGCAAGCACCCTTTTCTGAATACCATCTGATCTGTTTTGCATTTCTTTATTTATAAGCTGCTGCTTTTATCACTTAAACCCCCCCATCTTACCTCCTTCCCTTCCCCACAGCACCTGTATATGTTTGTACATATTTATTACTCTATTTATTTATTTATTTTACTTGTCCATATCTATTCTATTTATTTTATTTTGTTAGTATGTTTGATTTTGTTCTCTGTCTCCCCCTTTTAGACTGTGAGCCCACTGTTGGGTAGGGACTGTCTCTATATGTTGCCGACTTGTACTTCCCAAGCACTTAGTACAGTGCTCTGCACACAGTAAGCGCTCAATAAATACGATTGATTGATTGATTATAATTCCTCCGATGTTGGTGACATGACTAGTATTTAAGCACGGGTGTGCCAAGCGCTGTGAGCGATTACATGTTTACAAAACTGGGCAGGGCCGCTGGTTCTCAAGGGACCGCAGTCTAAGGCTTCAGGGCGAAAGGGAATCGGAGGAGAACCGAGAAGGAAGGAAAAAAGAAATTCAGCGATAAGAACACACAATTAACTGAGAGAGGAGGACAGGGGTGAGTACAAAAATAAAGCAAAATACAAGCCACCGGGCGCCGAAGCCAGAGGAGCAGAGTTTCAGGCTTCCCGTGGCTTCAGAGTCCAACTGGCCCAGTCACAGCCACTGTATCCACTCTGGCTAGGGCCTTCCTGGCATTCCACGTTTCTGGGAGGTGGCACATGCCGTCCTTCCCGCCGGGATGATCCGCGGACGGGAATGGGGACAACAGGCCACTGGCACAATAGCTCGGCTACCTGGTGGATCGCAAGGCTCAGGTGCGCGCTAAGGCTGCTCCTCTGGATTAAGCCCCGTCTACCGCCTCTAGGCTTGCTGAAGCATTTTAAATACCCGGTGCTGCATTCGCGGAGAAACCGAGGATTCGATTTCCTCCTGTTGATCCCATCTAGGGTGCATTACGTAGGGCCTTGGAAGTTCATTTGGCATTTAGGAGAAATTTCATTTCTGGACTATCGAGAGGTGTCACACTAGAAAAAGAGGCCTGTGGGTGGGCGAGTGTGACACTGAAAGATAAAACTAGGAGCCACAGCCTTGAGACACACAGACGCTCCTTTGTACAGTCGTATTCACTGCGTGCAGCAACTAGCACCGTTTTCTTTTTTTGTCTACTTTTACCACAGTCTTCTCAGAGTTTTGGCTCAAAAAGAACCTCTTCTTTCTTAACTAAAAGAACCTCTTCTTTCTTAACTGCAACACACGGATCAGCACGGAGCACTGCGACCAACTGCCTTCTGGCTTTCACTTGCTATGCCATATCGTCTGAGGTTTCACTTTATTGCCATCCCTAAAACAGTTCCTCGATTCTTTTGGTTTTTGACACCCAACTTCAGCTCACCATTGTTTAGGTATCTGATTGTCTGACATCTCGGTTTGCCCCTTCCTGCTGAATAAAGGCCTCCAAGTGACCACGATGGAATTATTCAAGAAGTCGGATGTGGTGTCCATGGTGCAGCTTCCCACAGGATAATAATTACGGTTTTCCCTCTTGATTGGATTTAGCGTGGACTGTATGTACAGAAGTCAGGACCAGATAATGCTCAACCACTTCCACATCTACTGAGCACAAAATGTCATCACCGGGTAACTCACCAACAAAATCCTACCAAGTGAACTATTCTAAGGATGTTTCTTTGCTCAACTACCAGTAAAAAAGCAACAACTATCTGCAGTTGGAGTAGAGCCCACTGGGAATCAACTCGGTTGGGAATTGTCACAGACTCCAAGTATTTGAATCAGGTAGTGGTCAAATCAATCAATCGTATTTATTGAGCGCTTACTGTGTGCAGAGCACTGTACTAAGCAATTGGGAAGTCAAAGTCAGGGTTAATGGTTAAACTGGAGAGGTCAAAGGTTTGCACAGGTCATTTCAAATATGATATAATATAAAAGTGTAATTACTAACCAGCAGAAATACAACTATAAAATCAGGACTGAATGATTTTAGTGCTCTGCACACAGTGAGCACTCAATAATAATGATGATGGCATTAGTTAAGCGCTTACTATGTGCCAAGCACCGTCCTAAGCGCTTGTGAAGGACAACTCGGCAACAGATAGAGACGGTTCCTACCCAACAACTGGCTCACGGTCTAGAAGGGGGAGACACACAACAAAACCCAACATCGTTCATTCGATCGTATTTATTGAGCGCTTCTTGTGTGCAGAGCACTGTACTAAGCGCTTGGGAAGTCCAACTCGGCAACTTATAGAGACGGTCCCTCCCCAACAACGGGCTCACGGTCTAGAAGGGGGAGACAGACGACAAAACAAGTAGACAGGAGCCTAAATCATCAGAATAAATAGAATTAAAGCTCTATGCACAGCCTTAATAAAACAGGGGCTGCGCCCAACCGGATTGGCCCTGCCCCGGCGCTTAGTACAAGGTTTGGCACCCGGTAGGTGTCCAATAAATACGATCCAATGAATGAATGAACAAGCGGATGATTGTCTCTCTCTGCAGAGTGGCTCCGTGGCCAGAGCCCGGGCTTGGGAGTCAGAGGTCGTGGGTTCTAATCCCGCCACCGCCACTTGTCGGCTGTGGGACTTTGGGCGAGTCACTCCACTTCTCTGGGCCTCAGTTACCTCATCTGGAAAAATGGGGATGAAGACTGTGAGCCCCACGTGGGCCATCCTGATCACCTTGTGTCTACTCCGGCGCTTAGAACAGTGCTTTGCACATAGTAAGGGCTTAAGAAATACCATTATTATTGTTATTACGGCTCAGTAGAAAGAGCACGGGCTGTGGAGTTGGTTGATGTTGGGTCACGGGTTCTAATCCCGGCCTCGCCACTTGTCAGCTGGGTGACTTTGGGAGAGTCACTTCACTGGGCCTCAGTTCCCTCCTCTGGAAAATGGGGATGAGGACTGTGAGCCCCCGCCCCGTGGGACAACCTGATGCCCTTGTATCTACCCCAGTGCTTAGAACAGTGCTTGGCACATAGTAAGTGCTTAACAAATGCCATCATTATTATTATTTGCACATAGTAAGTGCTTAATAAATACCATGATTATTATTTCCATATAGTAAGTGCTTAATGAATGCCATTATTATTTGCATATGGTAAGTGCTTAATGAATGTCATTACTATTTGCATATAGTAAGTGCTTATAAATGCATTATTGTTTGCATATAGTAAGCACATTATTATTTGTATATGGTAAGTGCTTAACGAATGTCATTACTATTTGCATATAGTAAGTGCTTATAAATGCATTATAGTTTGCATATAGTAAGCACTTAATAAATGCCATTATTATTTGCATATGGTAAGCGTTTAATGAATGCCATTACTATTTGCATATAGTAAGCACTTATAAATGCCATTATTATTATTATTTGCATACAGTAAGTGCTTGATAAATGCCATTATTATTATTATTTGCATATGGTAAGTGCTTAATAAATGCCATTATTATTATTATTTGCTTATAGTAAGCGTTTAATAAATGCTATTATCATTATTATTATTTGCATATAGTAATTGCTTAATAAATGCCATTATTATTGTTATTAGCATATAGTAAGTGCTTAATAAATGCCATTGTCATTACTATTATTTGCATATAGTAAGTGCTTAATAAATATCATCATTATTATTTGCATACAGTAAGCACTTCATAAATGTCATTATTATTATTTGCATACAGTAAGCGCTTAATAAATGTCACTGTTATTATTATTTGCATACAGTAAGTGCTTAATAAATACCATCATTCTTATTTGCATACAGTAAGTGCTTAATAAATACCATCATTCTTATTTGCATACAGTAAGCACTTAATAAGTATCATCATTCTTATTTCAATCGTATTTGTTGAGCGCTTACTGTGTGCAGATCACTGTACTAGGCGCTTGGGAAGTACAAGTTGGCAACATATAGAGACAGCCCCTACCCAACAGTGGGCTCACAGTCTAGAAAACACATAGTAAGCAGTTAATAAATGCCGGTATTATTATTATTATTTTCATATAGTAAGCCCTTAGTAAATGTCATCATTATTATTTGCATCTAGTAAGCGCTTAATAAATGCCAGTAGTGTTATTATTTGCATACAGCAAATGCTTAATAAATGCCATTATTATTGTTATTAGCATATAGTAAGCGCTTAATGAATGCCGTTATCATGATTGTTATCTGCATCTAGTAAGCGCTTAATAAATGCCAGTACTGTTATTATTTGCATCTAGTAAGCGCTTAGTAAATGTCATTATTATCATTTGCACATAGCAAGCACTTAACAAGTGCCATCATTATTGTTATTAGCATATTGTAAGCACTTAATGAATGCCATTATCATGACTTATTTGCATCTAGTAAGTGCTTAATAAATGCCAGTACTGTTATTATGTGCATCTAGTAAGCGCTTAGTAAATGTCATTATTATCATTTGCACATAGCAAGCGCTTAACAAGTGCCATCATTATTGTTATTAGCATATAGTAAGCGCTTAATGAATGCCGTTATCATGATTGTTATTTGCATCTACTAAGCGCTTAATAAATGTCATTATAATCATTTGCACATAGCAAGCGCTTAACAAGTGCCATCATTACTATTAGCATATAGTAAGCGCTTAATGAATGCCATTATCATGATTGTTATTTGCATCTACTAAGCGCTTAATAAATGCCAGTACTGTTATTATTTGCATCTAGTAAGCGCTTAGTAAATGTCATTATTATCATTTGCACATAGCAAGCGCTTAACAAATGCCATCATTATTGTTATGAGCATATTGTAAGCGCTTAATGAATGCCGTTATCATGATTGTTACCTGTATCTAGTAAGCGCTTAATAAATGCCAGTACTGTTATTATTTGCATCTAGTAAGCGCTTTGCAAATGTCATTATCATCATTTGCACATAGCAAGCGCTTAACAAGTGCCATCATTATTGTTATTAGCATATAGTAAGCGCTTAATGAATGCCATTATCATGATTGTTATCTACATCTAGTAAGCGCTTAATAAATGCCAGCACTGTTATTATTTGCATCTAGTAAGCGCTTAGTAAATGTCATTATTATCATTTGCACATAGCAAGCGCTTAACAAGTGCCATCATTATTGTTATTAGCATATAGTAAGCGCTTAATGAATGCCGTTATCATGATTGTTATCTGCATCTAGTAAGCGCTTAATAAATGCCAGTACTGTTATTATGTGCATCTAGTAAGCGCTTAGTAAAATTATCATTTGCACATAGCAAGCGCTTAACAAGTGCCAACGTTATTGTTATGAGCATATTGTAAGCGCTTAATGAATGCCGTTATCATGATTATCTGCATCTAGTAAGCGCTTAATAAATGCCAGTACTGTTATTATGTGCATATAGTAAGCGCTCAGTAAATGTCATTATTATCATTTGCACATAGCAAGCGCTTAACAAACGCCATCATTATTGTTATTAGCATATTGTAAGCACTTAATGAATGCCATTATCATGACTTATTTGCATCTAGTAAGCGCTTAATAAATGCCAGTACTGTTATTATGTGCATATAGTAAGCGCTCAGTAAATGTCATTATTATCATTTGCACATAGCAAGCGCTTAGCAAGTGCCATCATTATTGTTATGAGCATATTGTAAGCGCTTAATGAATGCCGTTATCATGATTGTTATCTGCATCTAGTAAGCGCTTAATAAATGCCAGTACTGTTATTATTTGCATATAGTAAGCGCTTAGTAAATGTCATTATTATTTGCACATAGCAAGCGCTTAACAAGTGCCATCATTATTGTTATTAGCATATTGTAAGCGCTTAATGAATGCCGTTATCATGATTGTTATCCGCATCTAGTAAGCGCTTAATAACGACCATCCGTAGTGTTATTATTAGAGAAGCAGCGCGGCTCAGTGGAAAGAGCCCGGGCTTTGGAGTCAGAGGTCATGGGTTCAAATCCCGGCTCCGCCAATTGTCAGCTGTGTGACTCTGGGCAAGTCACTTCACTTCTCTGGGCCTCAGTTCCCTCATCTGTAAAATGGGGGTGAAGACTGTGAGCCCCCCGTGGGACAGCCTGATCACCTTGGAACCTCCCCAGCGCTTAGAACAGTGCTTTGCACATAGTAAGCGCTTAATAAATGCTATTATTATTATTTATTATTATTATTGTTGTTAAGAAAAGCCGTACGGCGCTATGGGAGGGGCTGGCCGGAAGGGGGCGCTGCGGGCGCTGAAGGCGGGGCTGGCCGCCAGGGGGCGCTGAGGGCGCTGCAGGCGGGGCTGGCCGCAAGGGGGCGCTGAGGGCGCTGCAGGCGGGGCTGGCCGCAAGGGGGCGCTGCGGGCGGGCGGACTGGAGGGCGCGGCTGGGCTCGACTCGGTCCCCCCCCCCCCGGTCCCCCGCCGCTCACCCAGCACCAGGCGGGCCACGTCGGACGGCAGCAGCATGATGGCACCGGGGGCCGAGGATCAGGCTCCACAACGGCATCGCCCGACGCCTGAGGAGGAGGACGAGGACCGAAGAGGAGGGAGGCCGCCCCGTCCCTCCCGGGCCTCCGCCGTCCAATAGGCGGCCCGCACGGAGAAAGGCGCCGAACGTCGTCACTTCCGCCCCCGGCTTCGGGGAGGGCGGAGCCTGCGCACGGCGTCGCCGCGGGGCCGCCGATGGACGGCCTGGGTGCGGGCGCGCATGCGCGGCGGCGTTAACCACCCGCCCCCCGCCCGACCTGCGTGTGGGTGGGTGGGGGTGCGCGGGCGCGCATGCGCCGCGGCGTTACCCCACCCTCCCCCGCCCGAACTGTGGGTGGGGGCGCGCATGCGCGGCGGCGCTACCCCGCCCGACCTGTGGGTGCGGGTGTGAGCGCGTGCCGCGCGGGGGCGGGAGGGAGTGTGTCCAGGTGCGCATGCGCGACGCGGGGACCGGAAACGGAAATGAGGCGGCGCGAGGGGGGAGGTGCCAGCCGTCGTCGTCGCCTCAGCGACCCTGGGGGAGGGTAAGTGTCCTCCGGGCCCCGCCCCTTCTCCGCTGGCGGGGGGCGGGGGGGCCTTCGCCGAGTAATAATATTAATAATAATAGTAATTAGGGCTTTTATTAAGCGCTTATTATGTGCCAAGCACTGTTCCAAGCGCTAGGGAGGTTACGAGGTGATCGGGTTGCCCCACGTGGGGCTCCCAGTCTTCATCCCCATTTTACAGGTGAGGGAACTGAGGCCCAGAGAAGTTCAGTGGCCCGCCCAGGGTCACACAGCAGCGCACCTCTTCATCCCCGTTTAACCGATCAGGGAACTGAGGCCCAGAGAAGTTATATGGCCCGCCCAGGGTCACACAGCAGCTCACATCTTCATCCCCTTTTTACCGATGAGGGAACTGAGGCTCTGAGAAGATGGTAAGAATTAGTAATAATAATAGTGGTATCAATAATGATGACATTTGCTAAGTGCTTACTGTGTGCAAAGCACTGTTCTAAGCGCTGGCGAGGTTACAAGGTGATCAGGTTGCCCCACGTGGGGCTCCCAGTCTTCATCCCCATTTTACAGGTGAGGGAACTGAGGCCCAGAGAAGTTAAATGAATCGCCCAGAGTCACACAGCAGCGCACCTCTTCATCCCCGTTTTACCGATGAGGGAACTGAGGCCCAGAGAAGTTAAATGGCCCGCCCAGGGTCACACAGCGGCTCACCTCTTCATCCCCGTTTTACCGATGAGGGAACTGAGGCCCAGAGAAGTTAAGTGGCCCGCCCAGGGTCACACAGCGGCTCGCATTTTCATCCCCGTTTTACCGACGAGGGAACTGAGGCCCTGAGAAGATAGTAAGAATTAGTAATAACAATAGTGGTATTAATAATGATGACATTTGCTAAGCGCTTACTGTGTGCAAAGCACTGTTCTAAGCGCTGGGGGAGATACAAGGTGATCAGGTTGCCCCACGTGGGGCTCCCGGTCTTCATCCCTGTTTTACCGATGAGGGAACTGAGGCCCAGAGAAGTTAAATGGCCCGTCCAGGGTCACACAGCAGCTCACATCTCCATCCCCGTTTTACCGATGAGGGAGCTGAGGCACAGAGAAGTTAAATGGGTCGCCCAGGGTCACACAGCAGCGCACCTCTTCATCCCCGTTTTACCGATGAGGGATCTGAGGCCCTGAGAAGTTAGTAATAAGAATTAATACTAATAATAGTGCTATTAATAATGATGACATTTGCTAAGCGCTTACTGTGTGCAAAGCACTGTTCTAAGCGCTGGCGAGGTTACAAGGTGATCGGGTTGCCCCACGTGGGGCTCCCAGTCTTCATCCCCATTTTACAGGTGAGGGAACTGAGGCCCAGAGAAGTTAAATGGCTCGCCCAGGGTCACACAGCGGCTCACATCCTCATCCCCGTTTTACCGATGAGGGAACTGAGGCACAGAGAAGTTAAATGGGTCGCCCAGGGTCACACAGCGGCTCACCTCTTCATCCCCGTTTTACCGATGAGGGAACTGAGGCCCAGAGAAGTTAAATGGCTCGCCCAGGGTCACACAGCAGCTCACATCTTCATCCCCTTTTTACCGATGAGGGAACTGAGGCTCTGAGAAGATAGTAAGAATTAGTAATAACAATAGTGGTATTAATAATGATGACATTTGCTAAGTGCTTACTGTGTGCAAAGCACTGTTCTAAGCGCTGGCGAGGTTACAAGGTGATCAGGTTGCCCCACGTGGGGCTCCCAGTCTTCATCCCCATTTTACCGATGAGGGAACTGAGGCCCAGAGAAGTTAAATGAATCGCCCAGAGTCACACAGCAGCGCACCTCTTCATCCCCGTTTTACCGATGAGGGAATTGAGGCCCAGAGAAGTTAAATGGCCCGCCCAGGGTCACACAGCGGCTCACATCTTCATCCCCGTTTAACCGATGAGGGAACTGAGGCCCAGAGAAGTTAAATGGCTCGCCCAGGGTCACACAGTGGCTCACATCTTCATCCCCGTTTTACCGATGAGGGACCTGAGGCCCTGAGAAGTTAGTAATAAGAATTAATACTAATAATAGTGGTATTAATAATGATGATATTTGCTAAGCGCTTACTGTGTGCAAAGCACTGTTCTAAGCGCTGGGGGAGATACAAGGTGATCAGGTTGCCCCACGTGGGGCTCCCAGTCTTCATTCCCATTTTACAGATGAGGGAACTGAGGCCCAGAGAAGTTAAATGGCTCTCCCAGGGTCACACAGCGGCTCACATCTTCATCCCCGTTTTACCGATGAGGGAACTGAGGCCCTGAGAAGTTAGTAACAAGAATTAATAATAACAATAGTAGTATTAATAATGATGACATTTGCTAAGCGCTTACTGTGTGCAAAGCACTGTTCTAAGCACTGGGGGAGATACAAGGTGATCAGGTTGCCCCACGTGGTGCTCTCAGTCTTCATCCCCATTTTACAGATGAGGGAACTGAGGCACAGAGAACTTAGTAATAAGAATTAATAATAATAATATTGATATTAATGATAATAATGATGGCATTTGCTAGGCGCTTATTATGTGTTAAGCGCTGGGGTAGATACAAGGTGATCAGGTTGCCCCACGTGGGGCTCCCAGTCTTCATACCCAGTTTACAGATGAGGGAACTGAGGCACAGAGAACTTAGTAATAAGAATTAATAATAATAATATTGGTATTAATTATAATAATGATGGCATTTGCTAGGCGCTTACTGTGTGTTAAGCGCTGGAGTAGATACAAGGTGATCAGGTTGCCCCACGTGGGGCTCACATCTTAATTCCCATTTTACCGATGAAGGAACTGAGGCCCAGAGAAGTTAGGAATAAGAATTAATAATGATAAATTTGGTATTAATGATGATGATGGCATTTGCTAAGCGCTTACTATGTGTTAAGCGCTGTTCTAAGCGCTGGGGTAGATACAAGGTCATCGGATTCATTCATTCATTGAATCGTATTTATTGAGCGCTTACTGGGTGCAGAGCACTGTACTAAGCGTTTGGGAAGTACAAGTTGGCAACATATAGAGATGGTCCCTACCCAACAATGGGCTCACAGTCTAGAAGGGGGAGACAAGACAACAAAACAACACATATTAAAATAAATAGAATAAACCTGGACAAATAAAATAGAGTAATAAATGTGTACAAACATATATACATATATACAGCTGCTGTGGGAAGGGGAAGGAGGTAAGGCGGGGGGAGGGAGAGAGAGGAGGGGGAGCCCCACGTGGGGCTCCCAGTCTTCATCCCCATTTTACAGATGAGGGAACTGAGGCACAGAGAAGTTAATAATAAGAATTAATAATGATAATATTGGTATTAATGATAATGATGGTGGCATTTGCTAAGCTCTTACTGTGTGTTAAGTGCTGTTCTAAGCTCTGGGGGAGATGCAACATCATCAGGCTGCCCCACATGGGGCTCCCAGTCTTCATCCCCATTTTACAGATGAGGGAATTGAGGCACAGAGAAGTTTGTAATAAGAATTAATAATAATAATATTGTTATTAATGGTAATAATGGTGGCATTTGCTAGGTGCTTACTGTGTGTTAAGCGCTGGGGTAGATACAAGGTGATCAGGTTGCCCCACGTGGGGCTCCCAGTCTTCATCCCCATTTTACAGATGAGGGAACTGAGGCACAGGGAAGTTAGTAATAAGAATTAATAATAATAATATTGGTATTAATGATAATGGTGATGGCATTTGCTATGTGCTTACTATATGTTAAGCACCGTTCTAAGCGCTGGGGTAGATACAAGGCGATCAGGTTGCCCCACGTGGGGCTCCCAGTATTCATCCCCGTTTTACCGATGAGGGAACTGAGGCACAGAGAAGTTAGTAATAAGAATTAATAATAATAATATTGGTATTAATGATAATGATGATGGCATTTGCTATGTGCTTACTATGTGTTAAGCACCATTCTAAGCGCTGGGGTAGATACAAGGCGATCAGGTTGCCCCACGTGGGGCTCACATCTTAATCCCCATCTTACAGATGAGGGAACTGAGGCCCAGAGAAGTTAGTAGTAAGAATTAATAATAATAATATTGGTATTAATGATAATAACAATGGCATTTGCTAAGCACTTACTATGTGTTAAGCACCGTTCTAAGCGCTGGGGTAGATACAAGGCGATCAGGTTGCCCCACGTGGGGCTCACATCTTAATCCCCATCTTACAGATGAGGGAACTGAGGCCCAGAGAAGTTAGTAGTAAGAATTAATAGTAATGATATTGGTATTAATCACGATAATGACATTTGCTAAGTGCTTACTGTGTGCAAAGCACTGGACTGAGTCCCCAGACTGAGCCCCCTCCTTCCTCTCCCCCTCCTCCCCCTCGCCCTGAAATGAGTATATTCCTGAGGAGGAAGAGGAGACGGGTCAGAGCGCAACGAAATAGTAGAGGCAAATTCTCCCTGGGGGGGTGGTGAGCTGATTTCTTGAAAGTTTCCTGAGTGACTGTTGTTTGCAGCACTTTGGAGCGGGCGATGTGAGAGACGCCCGTCTCAAGCGCTCTCACATTTCTTTTTCTTCCCATCTCCTTCCCTCCTCCTCCTCCAGACTAATGAAATCGACACAAAGTAGGAATTCAAGAAATATTCTTGAGGGCATCCAGAGTCTTCATTGCTTGTTCCCGTTTCGTTTTTGTGGACTTGAAGTGCTCGCTACACGCCAGGCGCTGTACTGAACGCCAGGGTGGATGCAGTGAGGTCAGGCAGAGGCCCTGTCCCCCACGGGGCTCCCAGCCGTACCCCCCCATTTTACAGAGGAGGGAGCGGAGATCCAGAGAAGTGAAGTGACTTGCCCGAGGACCCGTAGCAGGTAAGCAATAAGCAGATGTTGTTGTGAGCGCTGAGAAATCGTCATGACCGAACTCCTTAAAATCAGCCTATTTCCTGAGAGCTTGCGTAAATCTGTAAAGTCAGCTATTTACTGAGCGCGCCTGAATCCGTAAGATCCTCCTGTTTGCTGACCGCTTTCGGAAAGCGTCCTATTTACTGAGCGCTCGTAAATCCCTAAAACCGTAATGACTGCGCACTTTCGGAACTTTTTAAAATCAGCCCATTTACCGAGCGGTCTCGTAAATCCCGAAAATCAGCCTGTTTGCTGGACGCTTTCATAAATCCGTCAAATCGTCCTGTTTACTGAGCGCTCTCGTAAATGTTTTGTTGTCTGTCTCCCCCTTCTAGACGGTGAGCCCGTTGTTGGGTAGGGACCGTCTCTATATGTTGCCGACTTGTACTTCCCAAGCGCTTAGTACAGTGCTCTGCACACAGTAAGCGCTCAATAAATGTGATTGAGTGAATGAATAAGGGGCGGAGCCGGGATAAAACCCAGGCCCACTGATTCCCAGGCCCGGGTTCTTTCCACTCGGCCCCGCTGCTTCTCTACTCCCATGTCGATCATCAACAGTGACATCTTTTAGAGTTCTCCGTTCAACACAGTACAACCCTTGTCATGCTTTTGAAAAAAAGTATTGGCCTGATAATAATAATCTTCTTTTTTTTCTTATTCACAGATTGTATACTGAAAACTTGAATCATGAGTCTTGCACTCAATGACCTGCTTCTTTGCTGCCGTCAACTCGAAAATGACAGAGCCACAGAACGGAGGGTGAGTTATTTCAGCGTATCCTCGCGTGAAGCGTCTGAAGGATAATCAGTTTAGTCTATCCTAGTGCGACACGCGGGTGCGTATAATAAACCCCAGTTTGAATGTGTTTTCAGAAAGAAGTTGAGAAATTCAAGCGGCTGATTCGTGATCGTCTCACAGTCCAGTGCCTGGATCGGAATTCTGATTCCAGACAAGGAAAACAGTTGAATTGGGATGCCATTTTTAGGTAGTATATTTTAACTTCTTTTGTTGGTTTCTGTTCTGCATCTTCCAAGTGCTTAATACAGTGCTCTGACTGAGGCCCTTCCTTCCTCTTCCCCTTCCCCTCGTCCCCCTCTCCATCCCCCCCATCTTACCTCCTTCCCTTCCCCACAGCACCTGTATATATGTATATATGGTTGTACATATTTCTCTCTTTATTTATTTATTTATTTTACTTGTACATATCTATTCTATTTATTTTATTTTGTTAGTATGTTTAGTTTTGTTCTCTTTCTCCCCCTTTTAGACTGTGAGCCCACTGTTGGGTAGGGACTGTATATGTTGCCAATTTGTACTTCCCAAGCGCTTAGTACAGTGCTGTGCACATAGTAAGCGCTCAATAAATACGATTGATGATGATGATGCTCTGCACACAGTAAGCACTCATTACCTGGGGCAGTGATTTTTAGAGGAAACGTTGCCGTAGCTCTTTTTGTGACTGAAGCATTTTGAAGCCTCCCTGCCCTGCTCTCTACTTTTCTCCACTCTTTCTGCTCAATTTCTCCCAACTAGGCTTCCTCCTTCTCTAATATTTCCCCCAAGTGCTTAATACAGTGGTCTGCAATCAATCAATCAATCAATCATATTTATTGAGCGCTTACTGTGTGCAGAGCACTGTACTAAGCACTTGGGAAGTCCAAGTTGGCAACATATAGAGACAGTCCCTACCCAACAGTGGGCTCACAGTCGAAAAGGGGGAGACGGAGGACAAAACCAAACATACTAACAAAATAAAATAAATAGAATAGATATGTACAAGTAAAATAAATATGTACAAACATATATACAGGTCTGCACACAGTAATCAGTCAGTGTACCATATAATAGAGTTGGTTCCCTGTCCACAATGAGTTTACGTTCTAGAGGGGGAGACGGAGAACAAAACCAAACATACTAACAAAAAATAAATAGAATAGATATGTACAAGTAAAATGAATAAATAGAGTAATAAATATGTACAAACATATATACAGGTCTGCACACAGTAATCAGTCAGTGTACCATATAATAGAGTTGGTTCCCTGTCCACAATGAGTTTACGTTCTAGAGGGGGAGACGGAGAACAAAACCAAACATACTAACAAAATAAAATAAATAGAATAGATATGTACAAGTAAAATAAATAAATAGAGTAATAAATATGGACAAACATATGTACAGGTCTGCACACAGTAATCAGTCAGTGTACCATATAATAGAGTTGGTTCCCTGGCCACAATGAGTTTACGTTCTAGAGGAGGAGACGGACATTAATATAAAATCGTAGATGTAGTAATATATTATATGGTAGTATATGTAAGTAGAAAGTATATGTAAATAGTAATCGTGATCATTGTGATATTTGTTAAAGCAAGTACTGTGTACCAAGCTCGAATAGACACAAGATCATCATCAATCGTATTTATTGAGCGCTTACTGTGTGCAGAGCACTGTAGTAAGCGCTTGGGAAGTACAAGTACAAGATGATCAGGTCTGACATTCATTCATTCTTTCAGTCGTACTTATTGAACGCTATGTGCAAAGCACTGTACTAAGCGCTTGGAAAGTGCAATTCGGCAACAGATAGAGGCAATCCCTATCCAACAACAGGCTGACAGGCTAGAAGGAGGGAGAGCAGGTATTGAATCTTGATTTTGCAGACGAGGAAACTGAGGTCCAGAACAATTTAGTGACTGGCCCAAGATCACACAGCAGGCCAGTGGCAGAGCTGTGATTAGAAGCCCAAATCCCCTGACTTCGAAGCCCGTGCTCTTTCTTACAAGGCCGCACCGTTTCTTCCCGACCAACCTATTTATTTATTACTCTATTTATTTATTTATTTATTTATTTATTTATTTATTTATTTATTTATTTGCTTACTTATTTATTTTACTTGTACATATCTATTCTATTTATTTTATTTTGTCAGTATGTTTGGTTTTGTTCTCTGTCTCCCCCTTCTAGACTGTGAGCCCACTGTTGGGTAGGGACTGTCTCTATATGTTGCCAACTTGTACTTCCCAAGCACTTAGTACAGTGCTCTGCACACAGTAAGCGCTCAATAAATACGATTGATGATGATGATGATGATGATGACCGACCTTTCTGCAGTTTGCAGTCCCCAATGCCTCCTTCCCTCGCCGTCCCCACCCTGCACCAGGAAAGCCTGGGGAAGCAGTGTTGCCTAGTGGATAGAGCATGTGCCTGGGAGTCAGGACCTGAGTTCTAATCCTGGCTCTGCCACTTGTCTGCTGTGTGACCTTGGGCAAGTCCCTTCGCTTAGAGAAGCAGCGTGACTCAGTGGAAAGAGCACGAGCTTTGGAGCCGGGGTCGTGGGTTCAAATCCCGGCTCCGCCAGTTGTCAGCTGTTTGACTTTGGGCAAGTCACTTAACTTCTCTGGGCCTCAGTTACCTCATCTGTAAAATGGGGATTAAAACTGTGAGCCCCCCGTGGGACAACCTGATCACCTTGTAACGTCTCCAGTGCTTAGAACAGTGCTTTGCACATAGTAAGCGCTTAATAAATGCCATTATTATTATTATTCACTTCACTTTACTGGGCCTCAGTGACCATATCTGTAAAATGGGGATTGAGACTGTGAACCCTGTGTGGGACAGAGATTGTGTCCAACCTGATACCTTGTATCTACCCAGCGCTTAGTATAGTGTCTGGCACATAATAAGCGCTTAATGAATACCATTTAAAAAAAACCACTTCACTTGTAATTCTGGTTTCACCAGTTGTCTGCTGTGTCACATCTTATTTTTGCCTCAGTTTCCTCATCTGCAAAATGGGGATTAAATACCTGTGCTTCTTCCTACTTAGAATGTGAGTCCCATGTGGGACCTGTTGATCTTGTACTTACCCCAGCACTTAGTACAGTGCTTGACACATAGTAAGCTCCTAGCAAATATCACAATCATCATTGTTATTATTATCCTCATTATTACGCCTCTGGCTTTGAGGAGTCTGTGAAAAGAACTAATACACACCCAGATCCTTTTGTTGATATCTGTTTAATTTGTTCGTATTTTATTAGGGGTACATGTTTATATGGATCATGTTCTCAACTGTAACTGTTGAGTTTTTAATCATTTTACATTTAAAGTCCTTTTTTTGGTTCTTGGAAATGCATTAATATGCTTTACCTGATTTCTTATGGGCAGTTGAATTTCACCTAGCACTCATTCACTTAATATTATTTTCGTGGAGCCAATTTAAGAGTGCTAGTCAAGTTTTGCAAGAGTGAAAGATCACCTGTGTTTCACGGGGCTGATAAATGATCGATAAAGGAATCATCTCCGTTGTTGGGTAAGGACCGTCTCGGCGACATATAGAGACGGTCCCTACCCAACAACGGAGATGATTAAGCGCTCAGTAAATACGATTGAATGAATGAATGAATCCAGAATGCGTAGTTCAGTGATGTGCCTCTGAAAATAGTTTTGAATTCTTGCAGGTTTTTACAAAAGTATATCCAGAAAGAAACAGAATGTCTTAGGACTGCCAAACCCAATGTATCTTCCTCAACACAAGCCACCCGACAGAAAAAGATGCAAGAAATCAGCAGTTTGGTCAAGTACTTCATCAGATGTGCAAATAAAAGTTAGTAATCATATTATGACCGTCTAAAGAATGGCTGAATTCATTACGACAGGAAGTCGTCGACTTCCAACATTTCGAGTTGACGAGTGGTTCTTACATTTCCAAATTTCAATCAGTCAGTGATATTTCTTGTGTGATGACTGTGTACAGAGCACTGTAATAAGCGCTTGGAGTGGACACTAAAGTAGAGTTGGTTGACACAATCCCTGCCCTTAGGAGGCCTAACATCCTCAACTCCGCAGCACTTTTATCCATATTTATAAATTATAAATTAAATATGATAAATGATTTATTTATATCAATGCCTAGCTCCCCTCTAGACCGTAAGCTCATTGCGAGCAGGGCACACATCTGCTAAACGTTGCATTGTACTCTCCCAAGTGCTTAATACAGTGCTCTGCACATAGTAAAAAAATCAGAAAATATGATTGATGATGATGAGTTCTAATCCTGGCTCTGTTGTCTGCTGTGTGACCTTGGGCAAGTCGCTTCACTTCTCTGGGCCTCAGTTACCTCATCTGTAAAATGGGGATTGAGACTGTGAGCCCTAAGTGGGACAGGGATTGTGTCCAACCCGATTTGCTTGTATCCACCCCAGCGCTTAGTACAGTGCCTGGCTCATAGCGCTTAACAAATACCGCAATCATTGTTATTATCATTATTATTATTATTCTGTTTCAGGTTTATACCTGTCATCTCTACTGCCCAAACTCCAGGGGCCTGGGCAATGGATGGTTTGTTTTCTTTATACTAGCTCCTCATGCTTGATTTTTTTCATTCCTTTCTTCAAAGGAGCCCCCAGGTTAAAATGTCAAGAACTCCTAAATTACGTCATGGATACAATAAAGGATTCGTCCAATAGTGCTGTATACGGAGCGGACTGTAGCACTATTCTGCTCAAGGAGATTCTTTCTGTGAGGAAATATTGGTGTGAAATTTCAGCTCCTCAGTGGGCAGGTAAGCGGGGTTTCATCAGGCTGTTCCTAAAGGATCTGTATAAGAAGCAGAAAGACATCGGTATAAGCCTTCTAATTGAGGGCACGAATTTTGCCCTTGGCAAAATTCCTCAGAAGAAAATGATTCCCGCATTTTCCCAACGTTTGAGTGACTTTGCGGTGTGCCGCATACCATGGCCCAGCCCCAGTAGTGGTGTATATAATCAGTCACCTGTCACTCCTTAAGGAAGACTCCATCGCTCGTGAAATACATTTGCAAACTAAATAACAGTTACTAGAAAGTGCCGATTCTCCCCTTCAAATAGTAAAGCGGTAATGCTGCTTTTTTTGCTCTTATAACCTGTTACTCATTTTGAAATTCGTTACAGAATTATCGACCCTCTACTTCAGATTGTACCTCAAACCGTCCAAAGATATTAACAGAGTTGTGGTGGCCAGAATAATTCATACGGTGACCAGAGGATGCTGTTCCCAGACTGATGGATTAAATTCCAAGCTTTTTGACTTATTTTCCAGAGCCATGCAGTGCGCAAGGTAATCTCTAGAATGGTTTTTACCCTCTTAAATGATCAGCTGCAGGTAACAGGATGGTACTTTGCGGCGGAGGTAACCAAATGTATCCCCAAACTCGAAAATGTAGAGACGGCATAGTGTGAATTCTCTGTACATACCTTCGGTAAGCGTCTCTCCCTATTCTTGAGAGGAAGGGAAACTTAATGCCTGACCTTGTCTGCTTCACAAAAAATGGCATAAGGATAAAATGGGGTAATATGTGAAAAAACACTCAGGTAATGCAAAGTAGAATCACTAGCGTTAGAACGGCACAGAATGGGACCGTTTTTTGACAGCAGTTTTAAATGAGAAAAATAGGGTTAGCTATCATTCCGCCATTCAGTCGTATTTATTGAGCACCTTCTGTGTTCAAAGCAGTGTACCAAGCTCACGGCTTTGTGGTCAGATCCCTTTCACGCAGAGGCAGTCACTGCATTTTTCCTTTATGGTTCCCCCAACCTGAGGTTCCGTGGTTCACCTCTTTCAGAGTGTAAATTGAATTGCGTATCTGCCCCCAAAGTGATTTTACTTTCAAACAGAGCATATTGGTTGGCTTCTGTTGCAGGCAGGAGAAGAGCTTTGCGGGTATGAATTATATTCTAGCAGCTCTTAATATCTTCCTCAAAATCTTTGCGGTGAACTCTCGCTTGCGGATTTGCAAATTGGGAGAAGAAATCCTGCCAGTCGTGCTTTATATCTGGACTCAAAACAGGCCAAATGATTCCCTGAAGGAAATAATTATGGAGTTATTTCAACTGCAAGTTCATATCCATCATCCCAAAGGAGCCAAAACCCAGGAAAAAGGTATTCAGGAATCATTTCCTGTCAGTCTCCACTTTAAATTTTAGCAGTTGTGGAAAGCATTAGCTCTAATAGGCAACATTGTTTCCTGTCAGGATGTAAACGTTTCTCTGAACCATTGGCAATATTCCTGGCTGCCACCAAATTTGGGTGGATTGTGCAGCCTTGGGTGTTAAATTCACAACTTTAAACAGATGCCAAAAAATCCAATTACAACTTTCCTTCAAATATCCCTATTTAAATTTCAATCAATCGGTAGTTCTTACTCTGTGAAGAGCAGTGTACTGAGCGCTTAGGAGCGTACAGTGCCACAGAATGTGCATTTCCTTCCCCCAAGGAGCTTACAGGTTAGAGGGGAAGCCAGATTTTAATAAATTGTGACAGATATTTATGGACATCTCCATAATCACTATATATATATAGAAAGGGTTGGTTTTGTGACTATCTACTGATTTCAAATTTATATATGTACCAAATGGCTTTATGACCATCAGCCATTTTGAGGCCTTCATTGAAAATGCGTACATTTTAGATGTCAGGAATAGAACCCAATCTAAACTGCTGTTTATGTTTTTGCAAAAATCAGGTGCTTGCGATTCATCCAAATGGCAGAGTATCTTGTACAACTTGTACGATTTGTTGGTTAGTGAGATAAGTCAAATAGGAAGCCGAGGAAAGTATTCTTCTGGATCTCGCAACATTGCTGTGAAAGAGAACCTGATTGAATTAATGGCAGATATTTGTCACCAGGTAATAGCATGCGGTGTTCATTGGAATTATTATGCTCTTATCGTCCTGGGTCACAAGAGGAAAAATTGGGCATGCAGAGGTGAGGAATGTCAGAGGCCTTTGCCTGTACGTCCCTAGACTTTAGAAGGGGTATTCCGTAGTGCATAACTGTCACTTGATTCTTCCAAGCGACCTTGGGCCACATTTGATGACAAAGACTGAGTTGGATGACGCGCTGGTCTGGTCCAGCGTTTGCCTTCTGTTGTCCTTAACCGGAGGTATGCTATGAAACGAGCCGCAGTTATCTTTCCTTCTTTCTCAGGGAGAAAAGACTGACTCATTAATCAGCACTCAATCAGTGGCACTTACTGAGCGCCTACCATGTGCAGAGCACGGCATTAAGTGCTTGGGGGACTTAGTATATATATATAATATATATATATATATATATATATATATAATATATATATATATAATATATAAGCAGACACATTCCCTGCCCACAACGAGGGTACAGTCTAAAACAAGACCTTATTCGCTTCAACGTTTCCTTGTGAAACTTCTACTTGGCTGAAGCCAAGGACCTGTAAAGTAATGTGAACCCCAGAAAAATGTTTATCGATCGTACAGTCACAGTTTTGCCCTAGCAGATAGAGCATGGGCCTGGCAATCAGAAGGACCTGGGTTCTAATCCCAGCTCTGCCACTTGTCTGCTGCGTGACCTTGGGCAAGTCACTTAACTTCTCTGTTCTTCTGTTACCTCAGCTGTAAAATGAGGATTAATGCTGTGAGCACCACGTGGGATGTGGACTGTGTCCAAACTGATAAACTGTAATTCCCCAAGCACTTAGAGCAGTGCTTGGCACATCGTTCTAAGTGCTTAACAAATACTATTATTATTATCATCATTATTATTGTCATTCAATAATAATTCAATTCAGTGGAAGACAGTGCTATTTCACTATTAACTTATATTCACAATTTCAAACCAGTCAAATTTATTGAGTGCCAACTCCGTGGAGAGCACTGTTCTAAGTGCTTGGGAGACTACAATAGAACAGAGTTACATACATTTCCTGCCCAAAGAAGCTTATAGTGTAGATTTTTTTCCAAATAAAAATCTGTTTTGATATTTTGGAGTGTTCAAATGCTATTTTCAGGATAGTCATGTACTTGGCATAGTTTTTTACTATAGTTTTTTTTCTTTAAGCCCAAAGATTTGGTTTTCTTTCCATTAGAGAAAAATCGTTTTTTTTTCCTCTTTTTGACCATAAAATTGTTTTTCCAAGGGAAAATTGCTTAACAGAGAAGGCTATTGCTACACGTAAACTAGCACTCAATTAAAATGTTGGTTTAGTGAAAAAAGTGATGAACAAAGTAGTTTCTCATAGGAAATAATGTGAAGTGCATTCGGCCAAGCATTATAAATATGTCAAAAAAGTGATAAAATATGGTTATATGATCAAATAGCAGTCAGTACATACCAACGTGAAAGACTTTGTGTATCCTTCTTAGTTTTCAAAGCAACATCTTGCACGCCTGATTTTGCAAAATGGCACTTTGTGCAAACACACTAGAAATGTCATTTTCTAAGTGGTTCTACCATTATATCTGTTAAATTGAACTGGGCAGTAATCACTCTATCAGTCAGAATACTTCACATGGAGGGCAAGGTTTACTTAAGCCAAAGTAAACTTTGCTGCCTTCCTGATAGTAATGCCATTATTCCAATTCAGTAATGCTGTAATACAAGAGTCCTGGTTGTCATAGAGATTGCTGTATTTTACTTGTGCATTTTGTTTGTTTTCAAAGGTCTTTAATGAAGATACCAGAGTCCTGGAGATTTCTCAGCCCTGTGCTACAAATTCGAAAGAATTTTCCAATGGTGGCACACCATGTAAAAGAAGAAAGATAGAACTAAGCTGGGAAGTAATTAAAGATCACCTTCAGAAAGCCCAGAATGATTTTGATCTTGTGCCTTGGTAAAATTCCTGAACTTTTTTCATGTATTCCTAGAAGATTTTAATCTGAATTGAAGATTCAATGTACTGTATTTAGTGGACAAAATATACTTAATCAATCAATCAATCGTATTTATTGAGCGCTTACTGTGTCTAAAAGGGGGAGACAGAGAACAAAACCAAACATACTAAGAAAATAAAATAAATAGATATGTAAATAAATAGAATAGATATGTAGTACTTCTAGACTGTGAGCCCACTGTTGGGTAGGGACTGTCTCTATATGTTGCCAACTTGTACTTCCCAAGCGCTTAGTACAGTGCTCTGCACACAGTAAGTGCTCAATAAATACGATTGATTGATTGATTGGTGCCAGCTAATGAAGTCCTTGGTTGTGGTGTGGCCCTGAGCTTGAAAACAGCTTTTAAGTCAATCTTTTTTTTTTTTTTTAACCCCCAAGGTTACAGATTGCAGCCAAATTAATAGCAAAATATCCTTCCAGCCTACCTGCCTGTGAGCTAGCTCCTTTACTGATGATCCTCCACCAGCTGTTACCTCAGCGACGTGGAGAACGCACACCGTACGTGCTGAGGTGTCTGATAGAAGTCGCCGCGTGTCAAGGGAAGAAACCAACCCTGGAAAGCTCGCAAACGGCAGATCTGCAGAAACTCTGGATCAAAATTTGGTCCATTACCTTTCGCAGCATCAGCTCTCAAGAAATAGAAACCGAAAGCTTTGGCTTACTTGGAACCATAATTCGAGGCGGCTTGATTGAAACCGACCGAGAACTCTGGAAAATATTTACAGGATCTGCCTGCAGGCCCTCGTGGTAAGAAAAGAGTGAAGCAAAGAACTTATTTCGCTATCTAATAGCGGTAGTTTTATTTTCCGGCAGTCAATCAGTGGTATTTACCGAGCGCTTGTTGTGTGCAGAACACTGTACTAAGTGCTTAGGGTACAAGTGAGTTGGTGACACGTTCCCGCCCAGAACGAGCTTACAGCTTATTTATCCCGGGATAAATATTGTGGTGCTCTACACGGGGCTTGAAAAAGGGTTTCCTTCTGAAAGAATCTGCATTTGTTGGAGAAAAATTTGGATTCCCAATGAGAAGCAGCATGGCCTTCTGGAAAGAGCACAGGCCTGGAAATCAGAAGGACTTAGGTTCTAGTCCCGGCTCTGCCACTTGTCTGCTGTGTGACCTTGGGCAAGTCACGTCACTTCTCGGGGCCTTTTACCTCATCTATAAAGTGGGGATTGGAACTGTGAGACCCACAAGGGATAGGGACGGCGTCCAACCCGATTATCTTCCCGCACCCCTCTGCTTAGTACAGAGCCTGGCACATAATAGGCGCTTAACAAATACCATAAAAAAGGAGACTATGGCCCTCAGAGAGACTTTAACATTTTTTTCCAATGGTTTTATACCTGTTTTACCAAACCTGGAATTCACTAACCTTCACTCAAATAGCAGTCAGACAATCCTCCAATTTTCTGTGCCACTTTGAACCGGGGCATCATTCTCATTTGCATTACCCTGTCATTTTTGCCTTAGAGACCCTGATTTAGGCCGTTTCAGCTGTCGCCGTAGATAATGGGGTCAGAACCAAGAAACACCTACTATTAATTTTGGTTACCAATGTGTCGCTTTTCTTTACTACTTTACTTTTTAAATGTAGTCCAAGACTGGTCCTCATTACCTGTCATTTCTTCTGTTGAAGTCCTGCAGTATCCTGTCTGACATTAGCTCTGAGTACTTGCGGGGTTCCAGAAGCGGTGAAAGTAGGAATGGAGCAGAGCGCTTGTGAAGTAAATAGAAGTTACACATTAAAAGAGGCAATAATGAAGTGGCTACTGTGTCATCCATTGGAGAATGAAATGGAGGAAAGTGCAGAGCTTCCTCCAGTTCTCTGCAGGTAATTTCTTTTCTTTTCTTTTTTTTTTTTTTTAAGGATACTTGGGACCTTCCCTGATGATGCCTGAGAAAATTCCATTGATTTTTAGGTGTTTCCTAAGATGCATATAATGGAACCCCTGTTAATGATGTAATTTTATGTACTTGTATCTGTCATTTTATATATTTGTACTGATGTCTGTCTTCCCCCCTCTAGACTGCAAGCTCATTTTGGTCAGGGAATGTGACTGCTTATTGTTGAATTATACTCTCCCAAGTACTTAGAACAGTGCACTGCACACAGTAAGTGCTCAATAAATGCACTTGAATGAATGAATGAATAATATAATAATAATGATGGTATTTGTTAAGCGCTTACTATGTTCTAAGCACTGGGGTGGTTGGACACAGCCCCTTGTCCCACTTGGGTTTTGCAGTTTCAGTCCCCATTTTCCAGATGTGGTAACTGAAGCCCAGAGGTCACACAGCAGACAAGTGGCGGAGCTGGATTAGAACCCATGACCTTCTGCCTCCTAAACCCGGGCTCTAGCCACTAAGCCATGCTACTTCTACAGCCTCATGTTTCTACTTTGTAGTTTTTCTCTTTCATGTCTTCACCCATTTAGCCAGATAGAGCATTCTCAATTAGCGGGCAAGTCTTGGTAGTGTCCTGGCTTTCACTTCAGGTAGCACTTTTGGTGAGAGTTTGTGATTTAAATTAAATTGAGAAGCATCGTGGCCGAGTGGATAGAGCACGGGCTTGGAAGTCCGAAGGACCTGGGTTCTAATCCCGGCTCCGTCACTTGTCTGCTGTGAAATCTTGGGCAAGTCACTTCACTTCCCTGGGCCCTCTGTAAAATGGGGATTAAGCCTGCGAGCCCCATGTGAGACATGGACTTTATTCAATCTCATTTGCTTTCATCTGCTTCAGCGCTTAGTACAGTGCCTGGCACATAGTAAGTACATTCATTCAATCGTATTTATTGAGCGCTTACTGTGTGCAGAGCACTGTACTAAGCGCTTGGGAAGTACAAGTCGGCAACATATAGAGACGTTTCCTACCCAGCAGCGAGCTCACGGTCTAGAAGTCACACTCCAAATACCATAAAAAAAAAAAGATCAACACTTGGTATTTTTTAAGTCCTCTCCTCACCATCAGTAGAAGCAGTGTGGCATAGGGAAAGAGCTCAGCTCGGGAGTTAGAGGTCGTGGGTTCTAATCCCAGCCCCGCCTCTTGTCTGCTGTGTGACTTGGGGCAAGTCTCAATGACCTCATCTGTAAAATGGGGATTAAGGCAGTGAGGCCCTCGTGGGACAACCTGATTACCAGCTATCTACCCCAGCACTTAGAACAGTGCTTGGCATGAAGTAAGCACTTAATAAATACCATAGTTATTGTTATTATATGACAAACAGATGAAGATCTAGGGATCGGAGTACATCCTGATCGGGGAATTCTGTTCTTCCTATCGCCCGCCTTCCCGTCAGCTCTCCCAGTCTCTTGGGGCTTTGTAGGAGTGGGTGGGACAGTGAGGTATTGGGGGAAGAAGAAGCCACCATGGCAGATTCTCATCCCTGCAAGCCACTGTCACTTTGGAGCTGCGTGAACAGGGTGCAGAATATGTGCAGAAAGATGCACGTGGTGCATTTACCCAAAGTGGGTCTTCCCAACACGTTGCTGGAGTGGCACCAATGGCGTTTTTCTCCCCACTGCTAAAACAGAAACGGTCCTTAGAAATCGGCCGCAGAAACCGCCGAAATTGAGTCATTTGAAAGTCTTTACCAGCTGTTCAATGAAATGGGCACCTTTCCTTTTCTTTCTCAGTGACTTCCCTCATCTAGTTCTGGAGAAAATCCTCGTGAGCCTCACTATGAAGAATTGTAAAGCCGCAATGGAGTTTTTCCAGAAGGTTCCTCAGTGGTACGTTCATTTTAGGAGCTTATATGTTGTTGTTAATAATAATAATAATAGCATTTATTAAGTGCTTCCTATGTGCAATACGCTGTTCTCAGCACTGGGGAGGTTACAAGGTGATCAGGTTGTCCCACGGGGGGCTCAGTCTTAATCCCCATTTTACAGATGAGGTCACTGAGGCCCAGAGACGTTAAGTGACTTGCCCAGAGTTACCCAGCTGACAGTTGGCGGAGCCGGGATTTGAACCCATGACCTCTGACTCCAAAGCCCGGGCTCTTTTCCACTGAGCCACACTGCTTCTCGCTGTTGTTGGAAACAGAATCGTAGTAGCAAAGGTATTGTGGACAGCAAACTAATAGTCATAGTCGGTAATAGAAATTATTTGGTTAAAATGCCTACCCATGTGAAGAACTGTCTCGTACACACTTTTGTTGAGTCTCAAATTTTTCGTCAGCCTTACCCAATCCCTCCTTAGTGTCATAACATTAGATGACAGTGGAGGAGCTGATAAAGTTAAGCATGCACACCCTAAGTTCAGTTCCCATCCTGAGAAGCAGTGTGGCTTAGTGGTCAGAGCATGGGGCTGGGGGTCAGAAGGACCTGGGTTCTAATCCCAGCCCTGCCACATCTGCTGTGTGACCTTGGGCAAGTCCCTTCACTTCTCTGGGTCTCAATTGCCTCATCTGTAAAATGGGGATTAAGAGTGTGAGCCCCATGTGGGACAGGGACTCTGTCCAACCTACCCCACCACTTAGAACAGTGCTTGGCACATAGTAGGCGTTTAACAAGTACCATGATTAATTAGGTTGCCTTCAGTTTGTATTAAAACGTTGACTAGCGCACAGTCGGGTTTCTTACGGGGCCTACCTTTTTCTTTCAGGCTTGGGCCTGTATGTAATACTAATTTATACTGCAGTGCTAAAGGATTTTTAAGAGAAAAATCCCAATTAAGTAGGAAGCTGCCTTCAGGAAAATCTAGTAGAGTAGACTTTGAACTACTTTACTTCTCTCTACATCTTCATAACTCACTGTTTAATCCACCTTCTCTATGAAGTCTGTCCAAAGCGGATGGGAAATTATCCCACGTTGTAAGTATAATATTCCCAAATGAGGGTCATAGGAATGAAAAAAAATCATAAGATGTTCATGTAGTTATTCTGGTAGTACTAATGCCTAACGTAGTGTAGGGTCTTGAGATGTATTAAATCTATGAGAATTCTGTTCAGTATGTTTGCCAAATGTGATGTTTTTGCAAATATAGTAGGCGTTTAACAAGTACCATGATTAATTAGGTACTGAGAGTTGCCTTCAGTTTGTATTAAAATGTTGACTAGCCCACAGTCTGGTTTCTTACGGGGCCTACCTTTTTCTTTCAGGCTTGGGCCTGTATGTAATACTGATTTATACTGCAGTGCTAAAGGATTTTTAAGAGAAAAATCCCAATTAAGTAGGAAGCTGCCTTCAGGAAAATCTAGTAGAGTAGACTTTGAACTACTTTACTTCCCTCTACATCTTCATAACTCACTGTTTAATCCACCTTCTCTATGAAGTCTGTTAAAAGCAGATGGGAAATTATCCCACGTTGTAAGTATAATATTCCCAAATGAGGGTCATAGGAATGAAAAAAAATCATAAGATGTTCATGTAGTTATTCTGGTAGTACTAATGCCTAACATAGTGTAGGGTCTTGAGATGTATTAAATCTATGAGAATTCTGTTCAGTATGTTTGCCAAATGTGATGTTTTTGCAAATATAGTAGGCGTTTAACAAGTACCATGATTAATTAGGTACTGAGAGTTGCCTTCAGTTTGTATTAAAATGTTGACTAGCCCACAGTCTGGTTTCTTACGGGGCCTACCTTTTTCTTTCAGGCTTGGGCCTGTATGTAATACTAATTTATACTGCAGTGCTAAAGGATTTTTAAGAGAAAAATCCCAATTAAGTAGGAAGCTGCCTTCAGGAAAATCTAGTAGAGTAGACTTTGAACTACTTTACTTCTCTCTACATCTTCATAACTCACTGTTTAATCCACCTTCTCTATGAAGTCTGTTCAAAGCGGATGGGAAATTATCCCATGTTGTAAGTATAATATTCCCAAATGAGGGTCATAGGAATGAAAAAAAATCATAAAAAGATGTTCACGTAGTTATTCTGGTAGTACTAGTGCCTAACATAGTGTAGAGTCTTGAGATGTACCATTCAGTATGTTTGCCAAATGTGATGTTTTGGCAAATATAACAGATGGCAGGAAATGTCTGTGAAGTGAATTTTTTGAAGTGCTGATAAATATTTCTTGGTCTTTACCTCTGGAAATGAAAGGATACCATACTTTTCCTCAGTTATTATAAACGGAATGATCAGTTCTTGAATAATTCAGATTGCATCTTAGAATTGTAACACTTTTTTTTTTTGTTATGCATCACTGGTTTAAGATGTCCATATAATAAGGATCTCCTCATTTTTTCTTAAAGTAAGCAGCACCTGAAAGGCAGAGGAGAGACTACTTTTTCTGAAACTGAAGAACTGTACCTTCAAACAACCTTCGATCAGATGGATTTTTGTACCAGCATCATGAAGAATGTTCCAGAGGAAACCCAAACCAATGCAGGTCTTTCTGTCAACCAGAATCTGCGAGAAACGCTAGAACACTGTCTCCTTGGAATAGCGGAACAGCTTCTAAGTGGTTACTCCTCAGAGGTTGGTTTTAAATCAGTACCTAAACCTGCATCTGTGTATTTTTATCAAGAAATGCTTCTTTTCTGGACCAGGATGTCCTATTTATAATTTACTCTATACTCTCCCTTAAACAAACTCAGTTTATAATTTATTTTCAGATTTTCCATAAAAACTGCTGAACAATTGTGAATTTATTACACTCCAGGAGTTTTTGATAGCCACTGAAATAATGCTATTTTGTGTCATTCTCTCCTGACCCAAAGCACGACTTTTTTTGATTTGCTAGAACAGTGCTTTGCGGGTAAAGTTTTGATACATTTAATTCCTTGTTGGCGCTCTTGAATATAAAACCAGAGTCTGTGAAACCAATAAAAGTCTGAAATACAATAATTCTGGTACTTGTTAAGCGCTTACTATGTGTCAAGCACTGTTCCTAACTGGGGTAAATCCAAGTTAATCAGGTTGGACACAGTCCCTGTCTCTCATGGGGCGCTCAGTCCCAATCCCCCATTTTCCAGGTGAGGTAACTGAGGCTCAGAGAAGCGAAGTGACTTGCCCGTGGTCACGCAGCAGACGAGTGGCAGAGCCGAGATTCAAACCCATGGCCTTTTGTCTCCCAGGCTTGTGCTTATAAAACCAGAGCCTGTGAAACCAATGAAACTATGTTCCGACTGGGAAAATAGTCACTCCTTTAAGGCTTCCCGGTGAGTTGAAACTGGATCCTGTTCTTAACTATTCCAAACAGATGATCATCAGGGAAGCAGCGTGCCTGAGTAGATCATTGTGGATAGAGCACAGGTCTGGGAATCAGAAGGACCTGGGTTCTAACCCCGGCTCTGCCATTTGTCTGCTGTGTGACCTGTTTGAGCAAGTTACTTCATTTTTCTGGGCCTCAGTTACCTCATCTGTAAAATGGGGATTCAGATTGTGAGCCTCGTATGGGACAGGGTTGGTCTCCAACCTGATTATTTTGTACCTACTCCAGTGCTTAGGACAGTGCTTGGCACATACGAGGTGCTTAAGTACTGTAATTATTATTATTATTATTATTATTCAAATCACAGGAAAGGAAGTCTGAAGCTTTTTATGTTTATTAAAATGGCGTTCAGGGAAAAATGTTCAAGTGATTTTCTAGGTCACAGGAATGATTTTTGAAAAACCACAAAGTCAAGCTCCACGAGAGTGCACCTCTTTTCACCCTGCATACAGTAAGCCCTCTGGAAATACCATTGATTGACTGAGTGCTGCCTCTTTCCTGGCAACCCACTTTGTTCTCAGCTACTTGATAAAATCAAGAATTTGCCAGGCCTTAGTCCTGGCCATTGTCACGTCAGAAAAAGGCTGTAAAAATTATTCTGCATCATCATTTTCATTGAAAAAAAAATAAATCAGCACTGAAACCATCGTTCTCAATCCCAGAAAAGAATACAAAGGATAGGAATCCAGGGAGCATATTGTTTTACCACAAACTGCATTATCTAACTTTGGATTGCACTGTGTACACTGTATTTATACGTGTGTTTGCTTGTTTTTTTCCAGACGACAACTTCAGAAACTCTTGTTCGATGTTCCCGGCTCTTGGTGGGTGTCCTAGGTTGCTATTGCTATGCCGGTGCATTTGCCGAAGAAGCGGCGTTTACCTCAGAGTTGTTCCAGAAAGCCAAGGTAGAAGAATATTTGAACTGTTGGAAACATCAAATCTAATGGGGAACTCAACTTCTGGAAAATTCTAATGCTTTTAAGGCGTGCTGTATGTAGGAAGCACTGACCTAAGTCCTGCTTAATTCAGGATGAACTATGTCACAAGTGACCTATTTTTGTGAGAAAGTTGAAGGTATTTAAAGGGGAAAATACTTTAAATGGAGAAAGAGAGTAGGGAATAAAGTCACCTAAAAATATAATTTTGTATTTTATTTTCATTCATTCATTCAGTCGTATGTATTGAGCGCTTACTGTGTGCACAGCACTGTACTTAGCGCTTGGGAAGTACAAGTCGGTAACGTATAGAGACGGTCCCTACCCAACAACGGGCTCACAGTCTAGGAGGGGGAGACAGACAACAAAACAAAACATGTAGACAGGTGTCAAAATCGTCAGAACAAATAGAATTAAAGCTATATGCAAAGCTGTATTTATTTCCAAATAAAATCGTAATATTTAGTATTGCCTCTGGGCTATCGATTTTATTTTTCTAGTTAACCAGAGGCCAAGAACTGTTTAACTGTTACATAAGGCGAATTTGTTTATATCATCATTTTTCCCTGGGAAGGCACCAACCTCACAAGTATCCCTATCCTATTTTTCTGCCCGAGTCCTGAGAGAGTCCATGAATTGGACGAGAGGGCTGGGCTATGTATTTTTTTCCTTTTCGTTACCTCCCTTATTTGGTAGAAGAGTATAAAAGCTTGTCATGGTCATTGGTTTTCCTTTTCAGCTAGCAAATACAGTTATAGGAGCAGTCATCTTCATTGCAAAAACGTGTTGCATTAGGTTGAAAAAATCCTCCCCCATGCTGTAGAATTATTCCTGAAAGGGTTTCTGCGTTGGACTTGTTCCTTTTCTGTTTATGCAGTCGTTAATGCAGTGTGCTGGAGAAAGCATCGCTTTTTTTAAAAGTAAGGTAAATGAAGATTCTAGGATCGCTCCTCTGAGGACTATGATACTGCTGTGCACAAACTGCTTGTGTAACTGCACCAAGGTAGGATATTTAGATTTCTGTCTTGTTTGCTCATCTTGGAAGTTAGGGACAAGATTTGTATTGCTTTCCTATTCTGTTTCCTTTTTATTTCCTATTATTTCCCCAGTTTCAGTTGAAACTTCAATATGAAATTCAGCTCCCAAATTTGAAGCTTGATAGAATGGAAATAAATATCTTCTCTCTTTATAACTTTATAGCTTGTCTAATATGGCAGCACCGTACAGATCAATTAGTGGCATGTATCGATCAGTCAGTGGTATTTATTGAACACTTAGCGTGGAAGTAGGACACAAATACCAGCTCGATCCAGATAAATGCTGTTGGCAATTTTATTGGAAGATAGCTCCCAAAAGCAGCTGAAACTGGCCCGTTTATTCATAGGAAAGAGAGTTTGGTGCTGTGTGATAAATCATTTATATTGATTAAAGCTGCGATTTCAAGGCCAGCGCTATGTTACGGTGTTTTGCAAATATATCTACCGTGCTGAAATTGATTTTATGTTAAAATGTTGCTTTCTATCACATGAGAATATTGATACCCAGTCAGCGCTGCAATTTTTTGTTCCGAATAGGGATCCCAACCGCCTGAGGAAAGCTGTGGTTTGGTTCGGGTGGAAGGCTGTGGCCATCTTCTCTGTGGTTCATGGTGCTACATTCTCAAAAACCACAAATAGGACTGTTGGGATCATTATTTTTAAAGTGACTTGAGTTCTGTGGAGAGAGATTCTGTATAGCTGAGGAAAATGATAATTTGTTTAAAAGGGGTTTCTGGACAAAAGGGTCAAAATACTAATATTGTGGCAAGATGCCTTACCCGTAATATTGCGCTCTGAGACATATTCTTGATTTTGTGGCAAGTACCATTTAAAAACTAAGAAGGGAAAGGATGCTATAATTCACCTATCATTCTTTTTTCTAGAACAACCCAAATAAGATGGTATCGGGCTTTTTTTTACGTTTATTAACATCCAAGCTGATGAATGACATGGCTGACATCTGTAAAAATCTAGTAAGTATGATTCTGAGTATTCTTTTGGTTTTAAAACAAATGAGAAATTAAAGGTAATGTATATTCATTATGAAAACCACACCATTGACATTTTCCTTGAGCTCATATTTTGCATTTTTTCCTGGAAGCAGGCAATCATTTACTGCTTTTCTAACATGTTTGGAAGCTGCTGTTTCTTAACTTCCCTTCCTCATCCCCAATAAAGGTTCTTTGGCTGACTAACTTCTTAAAATCCGTCCCACAGCATTTTGTGCCCTTTCCCTCCTGTCCTCTGGAGCTGAAATGGAAACAGCTGTTGTGTCATTGTGCACTTTGGGTGCTTAAAGTCTCCTTTCATCTCCCTCTTTTTCCAGCGCCACCCCCCCCCCCCCAAAAAAAACCCAACCAAAACTAAAAATCCCTTTCATTCAACCTTTCCTCACAGGTTTTATTTTCTAGTCTATTTTTTTATTGCTTTAATCTAGGGCCTCTCTGGATTTTCCATACTTTGCTCAAACCATAATCTCATCTATAGTTATTAAGTGTATCACTTGCAGAACACTCTATCAGGCCTCGGGGAACATGGAATTAAACTAGAATATTCGGTCCCTGTCCTTGAGGAGGTTTCTATTTAATAGTCTTGGAGCCTAAAATTGTACGCTGGAGTAGTGCTGAGCCCATTGGGAAGATTATCTCACAGCTACTGCATTTTATACTTCTGTTTATGTACCAGTATCATATTTCCCTTTTAAACTCAGCACTGCATTGCAGATTTATTTTTAGCGTAGGCTGCACAGTAACTTCTCTCTCTCAGTTCTCACCAAAGTTGAATTTTTACCTTTTTGGGGGGTGAAAGTTGTAGTCTGTCTTACAGCGAATTATCCATAGGGTACTTTTGAGTCTCAAATTCTGCATTTTAGCGAGGTCATTTCTAATTACATCACCTATCCATTTAGCTTGTGGTTGTGGCTAATTTAAAAGGCTTTTCATTGTTGTGTCATTTAAACCATCGTTAAAAATATTAAATAATACCAGATCCAGACCAAACCCTTTGGTATAGCCCTTCATTCATTTAGTAGTATTTATTGAGCGCTTACTGTGTGTAAAATACCTATTTATTGAGCGCTTACTGTGTGTAAAATACCACTTGATTTGTGTCCTAGGCTTATACTGAACTGAAACTGTTCTCTGAGTATTGCAACTCCTTGTTGTAAAATTTAAACATTTTACAAAACAGGAATCATATAAAATCCTTCTGAAGATACCCGCAAATTGAATAGGGAGTAGTCTAGAGACAGGATACTAGGTTCTCCTGAGAAACACTTGCTTCATGACAGTCTAGTAGACAAGTGGATGTATAAAGTCCCCTGGGATGAACAGTACTCAAACCTTGAATAAATTAAAGGCAATCATGAATAATATTTGTGTCTGGCACATAGTAAGTGCTTTATAAATACTATGATAATCATATTGTCTTCATCTAGAATATTGGAAAAGAGTTTCAAATTTAACACAATTCAAAGGCTGGGAAAGATAAATAGACGGGAGGTTGAAGCAGCGTAGCTCAACGGAAAGAGCATGGGCTTTGGAGTCGGAGGTCATGGGTTCAAGTCCCAGATCCACCAATTGTCAGCTGTGTGACTTTGGGCAAGTCACTTAACTTCTCTGTGCCTCAGTTACCTCATCCGTAAAACGGGGATTAAGACTGTGAGCCCCCCGTGGGACAACCTGATCACCTTGTAACCTCCCCAGCACTTAGAACAGTGCTTTGCACATAGCGCTTAATAAATGCCATTATTATTATTCATTCATTCATTCAATCGTATTTATTGAGCGCTTACTGTGTGCAGAGCACTGTACTAAGTGCTTGGGAAGTCCAAGTTGGCAACATATAGAGTCGGTCCCTACCCAGCAACGGGCTCACAGTCTAGGAGGGGGAGACGGACAATGAAACAAAGTATGTTAACAAGATAAAATAAATAGAATAGTAAAATATCTGATGACCTTGAATGTCCCCAGTGCCCAGGCACACAGTATGAGCTTCCGTTCGATTACAGTTATTAATAATAATGATGGTATTTGTGAAATGCTTACTATGTGCCAAGAAAATGGTGTAGGGATCATAGCCATTAAAGTGAATGAATCAGCAATATATTGCTGTTATTAAAAAGCCAACATGGTAGTGGGCCATATCAATGGGAGTATTACAAGCAAGAATCAAGAAATAACCCCCTCTATTACACATCAACCATTATTAATTAAAGTGCTTTGCACATAGTAAGCGCTTAACAAAAGCCATTATTATTATTAATAACCAGTCCCTTTTTGGTGGTTTGGGGTGCCCCATTACCATCACCTCTCTTCTAAAAGAATCTGTAGAAATTGGAGCGATCCAAAGAAGAGCAGAAAAAATGGTTAAAGTTTTGGAAAATACGCCCTCTGCGAAGAGATGAAAGGAGTAAGGGTTTTTTAACCTACAGAAGAGGTCTTCCTTTATTTGAGTTACCGATGTCTGCCACAAAACTTGTGTTAAAAACTTTTCAAATAAAAGTGTTCCCTTTTTTTGCCTTCTTTTCTAACCCTCCTCTTGTTGTGACAGCCTTTAGTCTTTGCTTGTACTCTTTCTGCTCTTAGATTCCTTACTTTCCCCTCATTTCTCCCTAAATTTTCCCATGGCTTCCTTATTTGTTGATCTTGCTTCTTATTGCCGTCCCAATCCTAGTGCGTTTAATATGTTTCCTTTAAATAGTTTGATCTCGTTGATCTTGCTTGTTATTGATGTCCCGATCTAGTGCATTTAATATTTGTTTCCTTTAAAGGTTTTTTTTTTCTTTAAAAGCCTCATTTTACTCTTTTTGGATGACCCCCTGGATGGCCTTGAAAGTCTTCTGACCATCCTACTCCCTTTTGATGATACAATAAAATCTCCTGCCCTTTTCTACATCCTCTTGGCCCCTAAATCTACCTCACTAACCCCAACGTCTCGTCTGCTGTGTATTTCTACCATCCCCTGCTTGCAGGGCGTCTCCATATGAATGTTATGCTGGCACCTCGAACTCAACTTGCCTTATCCTAAGCTTTTCATCTTCCAGATGAAGCCTACTCCTCTTTCACCGTCCCATCTCTATCAGTAGCACCGCTGTTTTCCTTGCCCCTGAAACTTGCTACCTTCGTGTCATCCTTGTCTCCTCCCGGTCCTGCCTGCAGCTGTTAGATCCCTGCCATTTCCTCCTCCTTTAAATTTCCCACCTCTGCCCCTTCCTCACCGTCACAAAGAGCGAACACCCTTGTCCTTGGTGTTTCCAAATCATGCTTAGACCCTATCGACCTCACTGGTCTGGCTGCCTCCAGCCGCTCCCCATTTCAGTCTATAAAGTCTGCTGCCCAGATCGTCTTTCCAAAAGGTTACTTGACACCCATTTCTCCACTCCTCCCATTTCCCCTTGCATCCAGTAAAAATTTCTCAGATTTCAAGCCCCTCCACCAGCTCTCCCCATCTTAAATATCAGCCCTCTTCATCTTTGACTTCCTTGTTTGCACTCCTCATCTTTTCCCAAGCTCATCTCCTACCTGAACTTCATGTTCAACTCTCCTACCCCCAACCCCTTGCTCAGATCGGTCCCCCACCCTCCAATCCACCAGACCGTTGCTCTCCCCATCTTTAAAGCCCCCCTGAAATCCCACCTTCCACCAAAATTCCCCGATCAATTCATAGGACCCCAAAGTGCATAAACTTAGCATCCATCCTTAGCACTTACATATTTTATTTCTGTTCTTAGTACTTAGGTCTTTATGAGTATTCAGTTATAAATTCAACCAATTCATCTTGACATATTCATGGTACAAACTTGTATTTTTTTTTTATCTTCCTGCCCCCACTATTTGATTGTAAGTCTCTTGAGCTTTGCACGTAGTAAGCACGAGGACAGGAAATGTATGTCTTGCTGTTGTTCTAAGCTCCCAGTAAATTCCACTGACTCGTGCTTGTTTCTGTTCTTCAAAGGCATCTTTTATTAAAAGATTAAGCGAAGTTGGGGAAGTAGAACTAATAGAAGATGAAATTGATGAGAATATAATGGAGGTGGGGGATCAGTCATCCATGGACCTTTTTGATGATCCCGATGTCTCTGATATTAATGATGCTAATGAAGCGGGAGATGTACAAAATGTAATTGGTAGGTGAAGATTAATGTTTGGGTGTTTTTTTCATGTATACTATGAATGAGAGTTACTCTATTTTACTTGTACATATCTATTCTATTTATTTTGTTAGTATGTTTGGTTTTGTTCTCTGTCTCCCCCTTTTAGACTGTGAGCCCACTGTTGAGTAGGGACTGTCTCTATATGTTGCCAACTTGTACTTCCCAAGTGCTTAATACAGTGCTCTGCACACAGTAAGTGCTCAATAAATACGATTGATGATGATGATGATGATGAGAGGCTGAGAGTGAATAATTTTCTTTAAGAAATAAAACTTTTATTTTAATATAAATCTTTCTCAGCCCGTCATACACTGGAGTTCCCTCTTCTAAATTATTTTTTTTGTGGTACTTGTTAGGTGCTTACTATGAGTTGAGCACTATTCTAAGTGCTGGGATAGATACAAGTTTATCAGGTTGGGCAGTCCCTTTTTCAGAGGTGGCTCACAGTCTGGTCATCCTTTGAATTTGAATAAGCTTGGAATTGGTAGATTTTGAAAGAACCAAAGATCCATCATTTATTCTATTTTTAGGTATGTTTCTCTTAGTATCACCATATACGCCGCCAACTATTCTGGGATTTTAGCTAATGGGAGAATATTTCCTCCATTAAAATGTACCTGCAGCCTCAACCTGCTGAACTGTAAACTCCTTGAGGACAGGGATCACGTCTTCTAAATTTGTTGCACGATTTCAAGCGCTTACTGTACATAAAAACAATGTCGGTATTTGTTAAGCGCTTACAATGTGCCAAGCACAGTTCTGAGCGCTGGGGTAGATACAGGGTAATCGGGTTGTCCCACGTGGGGCTCACAGTCTTAATCCCCATTTTACAGATGAAGGAACTGAGGCATGGAGAAGTGAAGTGACTTGCCCCAAGTCACACAGCTGACACGTGAGGGAGCCGGGATTAGAGCCCATGACCTCTGACTCCCAAGCCTGGGCTCTTACCACTGAGCCACACTGCGATAATGCTAGTAACTGTGGTGTTTGTGAAGCATTTACTGTGCGGTACTAAGCGCTGAGGTAGATACAAGCAAATCAGGTTGGACCCAATCTCAATCGCCATTTTCCAGATGAGGTAACTGAGGCCCAGAGAAGTGAAGTGACTTGTCCAAGGTCACACAGCAGACACGTGGCAGAGCCCGGGATTAGAACCCAAGACCCAAGCTCGTGCTCTATCCACTATCCCATCCTGCTTTTCTTAGGCATTCCGTTAAATACTGCTGGATGATCGCAGATGTTCTTTTCAGGTGCCTTGAGCCCTCTGGCTGAAGAACATCTGACAAAGCAAGATTTACTTCTCCTGGATATGCTGAAATTTTTGTGCATGTGTGTAACTACAGCCCAGAACTATACAGTATCTTTTAGAGTAACTGACATACGGAGAAAACTGTTAATGTTAATTGACACGAGTACACTTGACACATCTAAATCCCTTCACCTTCACATGGTAAGTAAGGACTTTTGGGAAACTCCTCGGTGTCTCTTTATGTCGCTTTATTGTCGGGACTGCTGTTCGGTGGTGGATGGTAGACTGGTTCGTTTTGTGGAAATAGATACGGAATCCTTCCGTTATTTGAAATCGCCTCCTTGAGAAATAATCCGCGGGGTGATCTTAAATTGCACCATTGCTTTTAACTCACCTTGGCCGATCCTGAACCATTGGGCAGGGTCTTCTTGTCACCTAGTGCTTTCCCCAGGTGTTTACATTGATATATACGTAGTGCCTGGGAGGTGACATGTAGACACGGACCCCGTTTCATGTAGCTCCCGTTAATTGTGCAATTCCACGTCGTTGAGTCGGGGATTGGATTTGGCGCCTTCCTCTTGCTGCTTTCCTTTGACGAAAAGGGAGGTCCCAAAACGCTAAGGATATCATGGCAAATAATGTGATCTATACAGACATCCAGAACTGTCCTCGTACAGACGCTCGCTCTATATCGGCAACAAACCTGTAAGCGTAACTCATCTGTTTCCTTGTACGTTAGTATTTGCTGCTTTTAAAAGAACTCTCGGTTGAAGAATGTCCACTCCCCATGGAAGACGTTGTTGAACTTCTTAAACCCCTTTCGTAAGGAACCATATTTTTTTCAATCTATTTTAATTTGAAAGCCGGTTGCCATCTGTGGTGCCGATTTACAGTTTTTTTCACTTTTTTCTCCCATCCCAGCAATGTGTGTTCTCTGTATCGTCGAGACCAAGAAGTTTGTGCAGCAGTTTTGAAGCCCCTTCTTCCGATAGTTGCCAATCTTGGACAGACCAGTGCAGATCTTGAAAACACCAGGGAAGCCCGCGGACAGTTCCTAACCGTGATTGGGGCATTTTGGTAGGCGTTACCTGTTTGTTGATTGCCTATGTTTTGAGACTGTAACTCTACAACTGCAAAGGGAAGCCATTTATTATTATTATTAATCATAATAATGATAGTTCATTCATTCAGTAGTGTTTATTGGGTGTTTTCTGTGTGCAGAGCGCTGTACTAAGCACTTGGAAAGTACAGTTCAGCAACAGAGACAATCCCTACCGAACAACGGGTTCACAGTCTAGAAGCGGGGAGACAGACATTAAAACAAGTAAACAGGAAGTAAATAATAATAATGGTGATGGTATTTGTTAAGCGCTTACTATGAGCCAAGCACCGTCCTAAGCGCTGGGGGAGATAGCCAGGTAGCTAACAAGGTAGCCAGGTTGCCCCAGGTGGGGCTCAGTCGTAATCCCCATTTTCCAGTTGAGGTAACTGAGGCATAGAGAAGTGAAGTGGCTTGCCCAAGGTCACACAGCATACAAGTGGCGAAGCCGGGATTAGAATCCTTGTCCTCTGACTCCCAAGCCCGGGTTCTTTCCACTAAGCCATGCTGAAAGCAGAGGAAGATTCCCTTGTGTGTTTCTCTCCTTATTCATTTGAAATGCTTTTATATAAATTTCCGTTGAAAAAATCGAGAGCACTGCACTGGAAGAAAAATAGCTCAAGCGTGCTTTTTCACCGATCCATCTTTCAATTTAGACTGTAAGCACCCCTCTAGAATAGAAGTTCATTGTAGGCAGGGTACATGTCTACCATCTCTATTGTATTGTAGTGTCCCACGTGCCCAGTAAGCACTCAAATATCGATTGATTAGTTGTTTTGAGAATTTTTTTTTCCCAGCTAAATAGCAGCAACCATTTTGCCTGTGCAGTGGCCAAAAAATGGCCTAATTTTCCACAATTGATATTTCTGTCCTCCCAATCTCTTCCATAGTGGGGCCCCAGTGTATTTAAAGTGTAATCTCTGGAATTTCTATTTCCGAGACTGCTGAGAGGCAGTGGGGCTTAGTGGAAAGAGCCCACCCTTGGGAGCCAGAGGACGTGGGTTCTAATCCCAGCCCTGCCACTTGTCTGCTGTGTGACCTTGGGCAAGTCACTTAGCTTCTCTGTGCCTCAGTTACCTCATCTGAAAAACGGGGATTAAGACTGTGAGCTCCCTGTGGATACCTTGTATCTACCCCAGCGCTTAGAACAGTGCTTGGCACATAGCGCTTAACAAATATCCTATTAGTAATACTTATTATTATTTTCATGGCTGAGTGACAGGGAAGATTGGCAGGTAGTTCACGTCCCAATTTCCATCTGGTGGGGCTTAAAAGTTTCCAAATCTATAGAGTTCCTGCAACTCCGTTGTTTATTTCACCCCAGGCTCGAGAATAACTTCCACTTCCCACATTTTGAACCTGTACCAGGGTTGTACTTAAACCACCAAGCACTGTTAACCCACCTCCAGATGTCAGGATCGCTATCATTTATGCGTTAGCACAGGAATGGGGCCAAGCCACTCGGAGCAGGTTGGGCGAAACATGTTTTCATCCCTGAGAAAATGGGCAAAGATGAATGAGGTCCTCTGTAAGAGCAAGCCTTTTCTCAGTTCTATTAGCCCAAGTGTATTTTTTCTAAAGGAAAGACTTAACAGTTTTCAGAGAGTGCATACAGTAGGAAGTCACTTCTTCAAACGATGGTTGTATAAATCAGCTGACCACGGCAAGGCTGGTAGGGATAAATGAAAGAAGTGTTCAAGAGGCCAAACACAATTTGGTGTGTAAGTGATGTAAATTGGGTTTGGTCTGTTCGCTTCTCTAAATTTCCAGTGAGCCGAACTTGATTTGGTTCCATTTGGGTCATATAATATTTATTATAGTGTGTTAAAGGAACTCCTTTTCATTTCCATTAGGCAACTGAAGACTTTGGGATAAGTCAGGAAATCATTGTTGGCATAAAGGAAAATCTCATTTGACTGGGAAAGATTATTTAGTGACAACCAAGAAGTTGTACAAATTACCATTAAAAATCCTTCAATCTAGATCATTTTTCCAACTTTGTTCTTGTCTAATGCTAAAATTATTTTTTTTGTTGTTTTAGGCACCTCACAAAGGAAGGGAAATGCACATCTCTCGTAAGAGTGGCGCTACTAAACTGCTTAAAAACCCTGCTTGAGGTGAGTTGTGTATTTCAGTGTTATCGTTGCACTCGGAGATTGTGCTCAAGTACTGCTAAAACATTTCCACTGATTAATTTATTTTCTTTCAAGTGTATATGCTGTACTAATGGAACCCAAATATTTAACTTTGAATTGTTTGGTGATATTTTTTTTTCTTTTTAAAGGCCGATCCTTATTCAGAGTGGGCTGTTCTCAGTGTAATGGGTAAAGACTTATCCGTGACTGAAGTTTTTCCCCAGTTTCTTGCTGATAGCCACCATCAAGTTCGCATGCTTGCTGCCAAGTCAATAAACAGGTAAGGCATAATATTTGTAAAGTTTGTGGATCCTACCTGTGTAGTGAGAAATGAGTCAGTCAAGCAGTGGTATTTATTGAGCACTTTCTAAGTGCAGAGCATTGTACTAAGTGCTTGGGAGAGTACAACAGAATTGGTAGACACATTTGCTGCCCATAACGAGATTAAGATGAGAGAACTAAGTAAGTGCAGTACTAGCCACACGAGAAGTAAAAGAATTTCAAGTTTGAGCTCCATCTTGCAAATTCCAAAGACTCCTACCTCATCCAAATCCTCCTCAACCTTTCTGCTGCCCTTGACACTTCTTCTGGAAGCATTATCCAACTTTGGCTTCACCGACATCGTCCCCTCCTGCTTCTCCTATCTGACCGCTTCTTTTCAATCTCTTTCATTGACTCTTCCACTGCCACCTCCTCTCTTAACTGTAAGAAACCCTCAAGGTTCAGTCCTGTGCCCCCTTCTATTTTCCATGTACACCCACTCCCTCGGAGAACTCATTCAGTCCCATAGCTTCAATTACCATAATAATAATGATGGTATTTGTTAAGTGCTTACTACGTGCCAAGCATTGTTCGGAGCTCTGGGGTAGATACAGGGTAATCCGGTTGTCCCATGTGGGGCTCACAGTCTTAATCCCCATTTTACAGATGAGGTAACTGAGGCACAGAGAAGTGAAGTGACTTGCCCAGAGTTTAGGATTAGGAAAGCTTTTCAAATGAATATATTCATTCATTCAGTCGTATTTATTGAGCGCTTACTGTGTGTAGAGCACTGTACTAATTCGGCAACAGATAAAGACAATCCCTACCCAACAATGGGCTCACAGTCTAGAAGGGGGGACAGACAACAAAACAAGTAGACAGGCGTCAATACCATCAAAATAGATAAATAGAATTGTAGATCTATACACATCATTAATAAAGTAAATAGAACACTCTAGCAACCAGATTAGGACTTGAGTCTGGAAAGACGAAGACTTAGAGGAGATTTCTCTGAAGCCTGCAGAATTACTAAGTTTGATAGAATTATAGATCTATACACATCATTAATAAAATCAATACAACATTCTAGCAACCAGATTAGGACGTGAATCTGGAAAGACGAAGACTTAGAGGAGATTTCTCTGAAGCCTGCAAAATTATTAAGTTTGTGGGCAGTTTGACTACAGAATGGTCATTCCTTAAACCCTATAACAATAGAACTGGTAAACATTCAATGAAGCCTGAAGGTGGTAGAATTGAAACAAGCCAAAGATATTTTTTTTTTTAATGAAGTAGTAAGCATTTGAGATTCATTGCCATAGAAGTTTGCAGGGACAGAAAATATCAACAAGCTCATGAAGGGTTTGGATACATTCATGGACTAATGATCCATAATGAAATACCAGAGGGATATTTTTTCTAGCCCTTTGTAAACAAGGTGGGATCGTAGGAAGTTTTCTTATTGAGATTGATGGCCATAAAGTGTTACTGAATCCAGATTTGCCTCCTTGGCCGAGAAAGGCATCCAAATCCGATGGTTTGATTTTACTTTTTAGGAGCGTGTTCATCTAGGGTGCAGTGGGCACCAAATGAATGGGGAAGTTAACACACGATTGAAATAGATGACAGTCAGAGTATAGAAATCTGTGTGTGGAAGTACATGGCAGAAAGAGGAATTAGTTACCTCTCCAGGGTATAAATAGAGGGATGGAGTGGGGAATAGTTGGAGACTAGGGAAGTGTGGTAAGTTTGGAGTGACTTATTCAAGTCACACAAGCAAGTGATATTGCAGGTGATACTTAGGATGAAGGGAATCAACTACAGGGTCTTCAGGCCATCCTGAACATAATATTAATAGTAATAATAATTATGGTATTAGTTAAGCGCTTACTACGTGCCAAACACTGTTCGAAGCTCTGGGATAGTTACAAGGTAGGCTGGACCCAGACCCTGTCCCACATGAGGCTCCCAGTCTCCATCCCCATTTTACAGATGAGGTAACTGAAACCCAGAGAAGTTAAGTGACTTGCCCAGGCCACACAGATGACAAGCGGCGGAGCCGGGATTAGAACCCACGATCTCTGACTCCCAAGCCACTAGGCCATTCTGTTTCCCCCTGTCATTGTGCCCCCACTTCATTAAGAATGCATGATTGCTCTACTGTATTGTTAGAGGATTAGGGAATGTTCAATTTATAGCACGGTCCTTTTTGGAAGAAACAACTGGTACATGTTCGTGGGACCCTGGGTGGGACCCCGTGAATTTTTCCTTAAAATGGAGTTTGGTGAAAGCACAGGCTCAGTGTTTTGAGATCACTGGGTGTGCTTAAACTGTCTTGTCGCTGCTTTAGGTTATTCCAGGATCTTCGAAAAACAAATTCTTCTGGGCCATCGAAAGCGCTTCCCTTGAAGTTCCAGCAGACTGCTTTTGAAAATGCGTACCTGAAAGTTCAAGAAGGAATGAAAGAAATGGTAATCTTGGAATTCATTAAACTTGCTCATTTCTGGGTGGGACTCAGAATCTAATTCATTTGCAGTGGGATGGCAAATAATATCACTTGATATTAAACAACTTAGTATTTATGCAGCGTACTGTATAATGATAGGTATCTGAAGGGCTGAACAGAATGGGCAGAAGTTATCCAGATGGATATTTTTTTTTTCTGCCCACTCAAGACGTCAGTCCTATTTTCCTGCCCACAAAAGGGACCTTCTCGGTCTGCGGGGAGCTTACTGTCACAGTCAATATGATATTTTTAAAAAAAGTAAGATAATTCTCTTTTGACCCTGTTAATGCCACTTCGATCATTAAGCCCGAATAACTAATAATTTTTAGTTTCACTTCCCATGGTGACGGCGATTCATTTTTGTGTAACTTCAATCAATCAATCAATCGTATTTATTGAGCGCTTACTGTGTGCAGAGCACTGTACTAAGTGCTTGGGAAGTTCAAGTTGGCAACATATAGAGACAGTCCCTACCCAACAGTGGGCTCACAGTCTAAAAGGGGGAGACAGAGAACAAAACCAAACATACTAACAAAATAAATAGAATAGATATGTACAGGTAAAATAAATAAATAGAGTAATAAATATGTACAAACATATATACATATATACAGGAGCTGTGGGGAAGGGAAGGAGGTAAGATGGGGGGATGGAGAGGGGGAGCACCAGTTTTCCATCGTGTGCTTGTCATCTCCTGTCCCCTGAACTTTCAGAAACAAATCACATCTCTCCACCATAGGAAAAAAACTGTCGCCCCATTTGTTTTAAGATTCATTTCAGACTTTGATGAGGATTTTGAAGAGTCTTGCAAAAAAATCTTGCATCGTAACTGCCGACATTGCTAATATAAATGGCATTTAATGGATAAACTTCTATTAAGTGGAATGTTTTCTTTTTCACAAAGAAAGTAAATTTTTAGACTTAGTGGAATATTAATTGGTACTGTTGAGCACATAAAGAGTTGCGGCACATTATCAAGGGAGAATCGTAGACTAAGAAATTCTCCTTTTTAGACCACACTTTGTGCGTTTTAGGTTTGTTTGAACTTTTGTGATACCTGGAAGTCTTTTTCCTTTGTGCTCACCCGTGTATATCCCCTCTGTACCGCGCTTGAGTTCTAATGTAGAAGAGGATTTCATTTCTGGCTGCGTTTGTTAAATGTGCTGAATTTTCTCCCAGAGCAGCAGTTTCTAAGCTCCCAAACTCTCACCCTCGATGAGACCTTTATGACTGCTTAAGGAAGACGCCATCTCAGGTTAATCCTTCTTTCTGTAGCAGTGCAAAATATTCGACGGTGAGCCCCGTGTGGGGCAGGGACTGTGTCCAACTTTTATCTCCCCCAGTAAATCGGGTTGGTTGGAGTCCCTGTCCTGCATGGGGCTCCCAGTCTTCATTCCCATTTTACAGAGGAGGGTAACTGAGGCACAGAGAAGTGAAGCGACGTGCCCGGTGTCACTCAGCCGAGGAATGGCAGAGCTGTAACCATTACGCCACACTGCTTCTCTACTGCTACATCTACTAATAATCGGTGATATTCCAGAAGTCTGCTTCCGAACACCATTAGCCGATTGGTAACGTTCAAAGGATGTGCTTACCGTGATCTGCCATATTGAAAGCATTCTTTGGTTTCTCCCGATAAAGCCTCCTGGTGCCGTTTGTCCCGAGGAGCTCCAGGATGAGCGTTGTAATCGGAAAGCCGCCTTACTGACACTGATAGCCATGATTTTATACTGTAGCCCCGTATGTGAGAAACAGGCTCTATTTGCCATGTGCCAGTCTGTGAAAGAAAACGGACTAGACCCGCAGCTTATAAAAAAGGTAAGTGATAAGTGGAATTCCTTTTTAAATATAAAGTGCAAGTATGCCAGAACATCTTTTTTTAAAATGGGTCAGTTTTTGGTACTATCAGTATACAGTTAATTTTAATTTTCTATTTTCATTATAATATTTTGGGTAAAGATGACTAATTAAAGTAGAGGCTTTCTAGTTCACGGTATAAGGCATGATTAAAGTGTTAACATTTGCATAGTGTTGCTATTATTTTCAACAATGTAAACTATTAAAAAAAGCAAGCTTGAATATAGTAGAAATTCTCATTTCATATAGCTGTTGTAAATTTGAATGCATAGACTTTCTCATGAGCAATTCAACAAGTGATAGTCTTTCCAATACGCCACCTAAGATGTATTATCTCTGACCGCTCTTTTAAAATATGGCTTATTTTTGGATTGCCCAGGTTTTGGAGAGAGTGTCTGAAAGTTTTGGGTATCAGCGTTTAGAAGACTTCATGACTTCTCATTTAGACTATCTGGTGATGGAGTGGCTGAAATTACAAGATACCGGCTACAGTTTATCATCTTTTCCTTTCATTTTATTAAACTACAAAAATCTTGAGGAGTTCTACAGGTATATTTTTAATTTTTTTTTAATAAAATCTGAGTTGCCTAGGTCGTGTGAGGTTCAAAATCATTTTCCTTTGGTTAATGGATCCTAGTTTAATAGCCTGTAAGCTCCTCATGGGCAGGAAACATGTCTACCAACTCTGCTATATTGTACAAGTTATTCCCCAATTCACTGTAGGCTTTTTGAGGGCAGTAATTTTGCTTTTTCTCTGGATCCAATTGGAACAGAGTTGTCGAGACACAAAGGGCACTTTCAAAGTAATGTTGGCATCTCCCTTAACTCTTCTGTATTTGTTTCCCCATTTGTAAAATATGGTCAGCTTATTTCTTATGAAATACTGACTTTGAACGTTAAATTGTCGTGAGATTTTTGGAAGGCCATCTTTTGTAATCCTTTATTTGTATTTGATCATTTGCAGGTCTTGTTATGAGGTTTTAATTCCCCATCTTGTAATTAGAAGTCAGTTTGATGATGTGAAGTCTATTGCCGATGAGATTCAAAAGGATTGGAAAAGTCTCCTGACAGATTGCTTTCCCAAGATCCTCGTAAACATTCTCCCCTATTTTGTCTACGAAGACGTGGGAGACCCGGACATATCACAAAAAAGAGCTGTAGCTTCTAAAGTCTACGATATGCTTAAAGATGAAAACTTCTTAGGAAAACAGGTGTGGTTAGATTTTTGCCCACGTGTGTTTGTGTGTAAATAATCCATTTAACATTCAGAGAGCCAGGTTACTTTGCAGCTTTTGCACAGACTCCTAATATAATTTTAAATTCTGTTAAGGGTAGCTCAAGGAATGCATGGAAGGAATTTGGCTTGCCTCTCCTTGCTCCCCTTTCTTTCCTAAATGATATCATCAACCACTTACTCTGTGATGGCTCCTTCCCCTCCCCAAGTTTGTCTCCCCTGTGCTGATAAAAATCTTGTTTCTGCACTGTCCAATCTTACGCCATCTCCCTGCTCCCATTCCCCACCAGACTCCATGAACTGCTGCCACCACTTCCTCATCTCCAAGTCCAACCTGGAGCTCCTGCAGTCTGGTTTCCACCGCCATCCTGCCACTGTGATCGCCCTCTCCTCTCTCATTCTAAACTGGCCTCCTCCTTTTCAAAACTAATGGTCGCTCACTAATCTTCCCCTGACCTCTTTGAAAGAGTCGATCACTCCGTTCTGTTTTTCCTAACGTAATTCCCTTTCGATTCTCCTACTTCAGTGCCTGCTTCTTTTGCTACACTCTCACTGGTTCCTCTTCTGCCTCTTGCCCCTCTGCCTCTTGCCCCTTCACTGGGGTTTTTTACTCTGTTGGGGGTTTCTTACTCTTCACAGTTTACACTCCCTCTCTCGGGGAGCTCATCTGCTCCTATGGTTTCAGCTACCACTTCTGGGTGGATGACACCTACATCTCTCTCACTAGTCCCAATCTTTCACCTCCTCTGCAACCTTGCATGTCCTTTAAAATTCCTGACATCCCCTCATGAGTCTTCCTCTAGCACCTTCGATTCGCTGCGTCAAACTTGTGTTCTCTCTCAGATACTCTCTTCTGCCTAACCATCACCATCCTCTCCGCCTCCATCACCCACCATCTTCTAGTCATTTGGGTTTTTCTGCCACATTTTCCCGATCTGCGGATCTGCCTCTTCTTCTCCAACATTAAATGACTACCGTCATTGTCCAGGTGCTTGTCACATGTCAGCCTGCTCGCTGGCCTTTACCCTCTACAGTCCAAACTTCATTCGGCCACTGGATCTTTTTTATAAAGCGTAGTTCAGCCCCGTTCCTCAAAGGTATTCAATTGTTACCCGCGCCTCTTTTCATCCAGCAGATCATTGTCCCACTCTACACCTCAGCTCGCCTTCTGTTTCTCAAAAGCTAACCGTTTCATTGTGCCTCATTCTCAACTCTCCCTATTCCGATTCCTTGCTCACCTCCTCCCTCCCTTCCTCTTCAGAACCACCCAAACCACTCTCCTGAAATTCTACCTCCTTTAAGGAGACTTTCTGTAGCTCATTTTTGTTCTCCGCCAATCATATCCTCCTAATTACTGTCAGTCAATTAATGGCATTTATTGAGCACTTACTATGTGCAGAGCACTCGTAGACTTAGGCGTGATCCCTGCCCCCAGGGAGATTGCATTCTAGTGGGAGAGAAAGATGCTGAAATAAAGGAGTAAGTAGGAGGAAGCGAAGTAGCAATATAAAGATACGTACATAAGTGCTATGCGGGGAGGGGGTGAAGTGTTTGTGTGGCATGGAATTGTTGAAGTAGCAGTTGGGAGCTGGAGTTATTGAGTGGACAAATGAGAGATGGATCAGGGGTTAGTAATTTATGCATCCTTGGTTATTTAGAGCCCTGGAGACTTATATACTGTACTATTTAAGCACTGGCATATTCCCAAACTCCTCTTTTCATCCACTGCTTCCTCTATATTAAAATTATTTTGTGCAGCCTCCTTTGTTAGACTGTCAGGGAACCCTGAAAATGCTCTCAAGACTCAATACAGTGCTCAGCAACAATACTATTATTTGGCTATCTTACACTAGAATTCAAATACTGTAAGCCAAGCCAAGAAAAAGAAAAGGTCTGTGGGTAACATTGTATAAAAGCAATTGAAAGACTGATCGCCTCGTTTCTTAGGACTCAAAACATCGACGTCTTCCTTTTATGTCCTAGCAGATTGACCATTTACTTAACAGCAACTTGCCTGAGATCGTGGTGGAGCTGTTGATGACGTTACACGAGCCAGCTGGCACAGAAATGGGTCAAAGCACCAGCCTTTCTCAGTTTTCAGGGTATGAGAATTTCAAACCCCCACATTAATCTCTTTGATTCTTTCAAAATCGCCTTCAATTTTGTTAACGTTGGGTAATATAATGAATCACTAGTGCCGGGTGTGGTTGTTTTGAATATACCAGTACGGACTGGGAAAGTTATTGGGATTATTCAACTTTAGTCCATTGATTTTATTTTGTAGCAATTTGAAATGATTGAAAAAATTGTGTATTTCTGATGCTTATTTTCCCTTTGTCCAGTCAGTATCTGGGGGGATAGAGTTCACTACTTCACCACAGGTACTTTTACCTTAAAAAATGATCGCTGCAATATTCTTTACCATTCTTTTAGTGACCTGGATCCTGCTCCTAACCCTCCTCATTTTCCGTCTCATGTGATCAAAGCCACTCTGACTTATATCAGCAATTGCCATAAAACCAAGTTATCAAGCATTTTATCCATTCTGTCAAAAACTCCTGTAAGTATAACCTACCAGGGAAACAGCTGGAGACAGTGTTTCCTCTCTGTTAGAAATTCAAGCACTGTTGAGTTAAATGTTTGAAAGAAGTCTAAATATGAAAAAGATGTAAGAATGGAAAGGTTATGGAAAGGGTATTTAGGGGGACTAAATGCCTTTAGTAGAATATAGTGAAGCTATACAGTCACATAAACCATCCCACTTAGTTTTGTGTCTTTATATTTTGGCTGTGAATTCCAAAGAGAGTATAGTTGCATAATTTGTCACCCTGCACACAATTTTTGAAATATTTTTATTGTTTATTAGAAGGTCAGAATTGAAGTGACAAAACATTTGGAGCTAGATTGCTAAAGGACTTTATTTTAAGGTTTGATGAAAAAAAATCTTGTCTTTGGTATGACATCCATCAATCTGTATCTTGATTCTTTTGCAGATATAGACTCGAGTAATTTTTGCGTTGCAGTATCTGATTGTGGAGGATTTTGTTTAATGTACATATTCATTTTCCAGGAGTCTTTTCAGAAAATCCTCTTTGCCATTTGCAAACAAGCAGCAGAAACCAATAACATTTATAAAAAACACAGAATTCTTAAAATATATCATCTGTTTGTGGGCCTGTTACTTAAAGAGATAAAAAGTGGCTTAGGAGGAGCGTGGGCTTTTGTTCTGCGAGATGTAATTTATACCCTGATCCATCATCTCAACAATAGGTAGGAGTTTCGATCATAGTTGGCTAATGTTTTAACAGTGCATCTTCATCCACCCTTCCCTCTTGTCGTGAGTGTTTATGTACTGATATATGTATGTTTGTACATATTTATTACTTTATTTATTTTACTTGTACATATCTATTCTATTTATTTTATTTTGTTAATATGTTTGGCTTTGTTCTCTGTCTCCCCCTTCTAGACTGTGAGCCCACTGTTGGGTAGGGACTGTCTCTATATGTTGCCAACTTGTACTTCCCAAGCGCTTAGTACAGTGCTCTGCACACAGTAAGCGCTCAATAAATACGATTGATTGATTGATAGTTACTCTCCCAGGACTTTTGGAACTTGTGTTATGATTGCTGAATCTTTTGAGCTGCCTTGATAAGTATCTCTGACAGTTTTACAGATCAGATTTTAAGACGTTTCAACAGGGGTTTAATAATGGGTCTAGTAATACATTTTAAGTCTTAGATTAGCCAGGACAGTCTGAGCCTGAGAAATATATACTCTACTATTTAAGCACTGGCATATTCCCAAACTCCTCTTTTCATCCACTACTTCCTCTATATTTAAATTATTTTGTGCAGCCTCCTTTGTTAGACTGTCAGGGAATCCTGAAAATGCTCTCAAGACTCACTACAGTGCTCAGCAACAATACTATTGATTATTTGGCTATCTTACATTAGATTACATTTCTCCACAATGTGTGTTTTTTTGTGTGAATTAGGTCTTCCCGTTTCACGGACGCCTCATCACGCAGTTTCTGTCTTTGCTGTGACCTGCTAAATTGTGTTTGCCGAGCAACAGTGACTTACTGTAAGGACGCCTTGGAAAGCCACCTTCACGTTATTGTCGGCACCCTCATACCTCTAGTGGGTGGCCAGTTGGAAGTTCAGGAGCAGGTACATTTTTTTAGGTTCAGTTAAAAACATCACCCGAAGATGAACAACCGATCATAAGGAGCCGTGTGTCACAAGGGTATGCTTGTTTAGAGATAATGCACACAATTGGGAAATGATTTTGAGTTCGAGTTTTTTTAAACTTGGGATCAAATAGTACAGTTTGCATTTGATTTGGGGGTTTTTTTCTTCTTTCAATCTCGGGGATTGAAGTCTTCAGTCTTTGGGATCCCCGGAAGAGAATGGGGAGATACAACGCCGGTGCCACTGCCCCCCAGGTGGAGACAACGGAGGAAGATGCTGATAGGGAAGCGTAGTGTGAAATAGTAATAATGATAGTATTTGTTAAGCACTTACTGTGTGCCAAGCACTGTTCTAAGTTACGATAGATACAAGGTAATCAGGTTGTCTGACTTGGGGGGTCACAGTCTTAATCCCCAGTTTACAGATGAGGAAACTGAGGCACAGAGAATAATAATAATAATGATGGTATTTGTTAAGCGCTTACTATGTGCAAAGCACTGTTCTAAGCACTGGGGGGATACAAGGTGATCGGGTTGTCCCACATGGGGCTCCGTCTTCACCCCCAGTTTACAGATGAGGGAACTGAGGCCCAGAGAAGCAAAGCGACTTGCCCGCAGTCACACAGCTGACAATAATAATAATAATAATGATGGTATTTGTTAAGTGCTTACTATGTGCTAGGCACTCTTCTAAGCGCTGGGGGGATAGAAGGTGATCGGGTTGTCCCACATGGGGCTCAGTCTTCATCCCCATTTTAAAGATGAGGGAACTGAGGCCCAGAGAAGCAAAGCGACTTGCCCACAGCCGACAGTGAGTTAAGTGACTTGCCCAAAGTCACACAGCTGACAAGTGGCAGAGCTGGAATTAGAACCCACAACCTCTGACTCTGGAGCCCGTGCTCTTTCCGCTAAGCCACGCTGCTTCTGTTGTCAGCGTGGCTCTCCTCTGCCCTCATTTCATTTACTCCGTCTCTCCCCTCCAAAGCCTTACTGAAGGCACACCTCTTCCGAGAGGCCTTCCCCGATTTAGCTCTCCTTTCCGCTTCCCCCACTCCCTTCTGCGTCGCCCTGATGAGCTCCCTTTATTCATCCCGCCTCCCAGCCCCACAGCACTTAGGTATGTATCTGTAATTTATTTATTTCTATTAATGGTCTTTCTCCCCCTCCGGATCGTTAAGGTCATTGTGGGCAGGGAATGTGTCGTGTTTTTCATTGTACGCTCCCAAGCACTTAGTACAGTGCTCTGCACACAGAAAGTGCTCAGTAAATGCAATTGAATGAATTTCCATGCTGTGGGTAGGTGAGAATGTGGATGGCGTCTTGTCCCCACCCAAACCCATCTTCTAACCAGAGCTTTGTTCTTGCTTTATTAGGCTGTTCTCGTAGGCCTCTAATTAAGACTCTGGTTTACTCCATTTTCAATTTCGTTGTATTTTCAGGTCTTGGGCTTATTGAAGTATCTGGTAATAGATAACAAGGATAACGAACACCTGTACCAAACAATTAGGCTTTTGGATCCTTTTCCCGACAGCGCAGTCTTTAAGGACTTGCGACTGACTCAGCAGAAGATCAAGTACAGTAGGGGACCGTTTTCACTTTTGGAGGTAAAGAAGTTCAGCTTTAAAGTGTATTGTACATAAACAGTTTTGAAGTCTGATTGAGCTAGGGGTGGTAAAGAAATTCAGCTTTAAAGTGTATTGTACATAAACAGTTTTGAAGTCGGATTGAGCTAGGGGTGGTAAAGAAATTCAGCTTTAAAGTGTATTGTACATAAACAGTTTTGAAGTGGGATTGAGTTAGGGGTGGTGTTTTCTTAAATTAGTTCACTTCTTTTTAACTGCCTGCAGAGATTTTTAATAGCCTTCAGAAGGCCGGAGTAACCTGTGGGGAATCCTAGTTCCTGCCTCCCTCCAGAGTTCAAAGAGTATCCCATTCTTTTAAAATCAGTTTTCTAGTTGAGACTAACTTTTCGAAAGCTATTATAGCACCACATCCCTTCCATGTGTACAGTATCACGTCATTCACTTAGCACCTGCAGGTTTTCTTTCTGACCTTTTGAGGGATATCAAGAAAGTAGAATGTGTTATTACGGTTAGAGAGCTAAACCTAAGTGGGGGTTCCAAGCCATGAATAAAATTGTATCCTTTAGAATAAAGGATTTTTGGTCAAATGCCATACTTATCTCCATTTCCCTGGAGCCGCGAGATAAATATGGAAACGTTAACATATAAATCCATCACCAACCATTCCACTAAGGAAATACTTTTCCTATCTCCCACTCAGCACTTATGCTGTCAAAGCCACCTGCCGTGCTTCTGTACATTTTAATTTACGTATTATTCTCCCCCCCTTGTGAATTATTTGGAGCCTGCCTTTCCTTTCAGATTGTAAATTCGTAGAGGGTGGAGATCATGTCTTCATGTATTTTACTCTCCCAAGCCCTTAGTTCAGTGCTTTGCGTGCAGTGTTCATTTAATAAATACTGTCGATTGATTCAGATGAAAATGGAAAAGTGATCCGTAACAAAGACTGCACAGTGGTTTTTTGGAATTGCAGAAAGTAGAAAGTAGACATGCCACGAGACGTTATTTTTTATGCTGCCATGAAGAGTTGTTTCAGTAATGATCGGTGTAACATGGGGTTTTAATTGATTGTTTCTCTCTCTTTCCTCTCCTTTGTTATTGTCAAATACACTGCTTTTGGCAGCTCATCTTCTGGGCAAATAAAATCCTCCTATTTTGAAAATTGTTTTTATAGTATCTTTTGTTTTTAGACACCTTATAATTTAATCTATTTATGTATATGTGCCTGCCAACTCTGCTGTACTGTACTCTCCAAAGTGCATAGTACAGTGCTCTTGCACACAGTAAGGGCTCAATAAATACCATTATTGATTGTTGGTTGATGTATATGTGTTGATGTACATTACGTTAAAAAAAATTCGATCTCCCCTTTCTAGGAAATTAACCACTTCTTGTCGGTAAGTGTCTGTGATTCACTGCCGTTGACTAGGCTTGAAGGATTAAATGATCTTCGAAAAAAATTGGAACAACATAAGGATCAGATGAAGGACCTTATTAAAGAGTCTCAGGGTATCCATTTTAGATGACATTTTATTTCTTTTGTTTTCACTGTGCTGACGGTGTGGCGGAAAGTCTTGCATGGGATAACTTCTTTGTACGATAATAAGCAAAGCCAAAATTTAAATATTTTGCGTAATTTGCACGGCTCCAGATGAGAGCGGTACAAAGAGATGGCTGCAGGTTTCTCTAGAAGCCTCCATCCATGCCAAGTCTGGGGAGATGATGAGGCTAGAAAGAGCTAGACTGTAAGCTCACTGTGGGCAGGGAGTGCCTGTTCTTTGTATTTTTGTACTCTCCCAAGCGCTTAGTACAGTGCTTTGCGCATGGTAAGCGCTTAATAAATACGATTGAACGGTCGAATGAGAGTGACAAGGAGAGGAATTGAAGTGCTGCAAGGAGGAACTTGGACAATGGAAGAATGGAGTGGGAGACTGGAATGGGGAGAAGACAAGGAGTGGAATTTAGTACTAACTATTCCACTACTAACAAAATAAAATAAATGGAATAGATATGTACAAGTAAAATAAATACATAAATAGAGTAATAAATATGTACAAACATATATACATATATACAGGTGCTGTGGGGAAGGGAAGGAGGTAAGATGGGATGGAGAGGAAGGAAGGGGCTCAGTCTGGGAAGGCCTTCTGGGAAGGGAAAACCATTACAATTTTGCCGAAATGAAAAACTGCACCATTTTCATAAACTCTGTACCACTAATCATCGTGTTTCACGTTTAAACTTGCTAAGAAAACTTTTCTTGCATACTGCAGTATGAGTAACCTAAAAAAGGACCAGCGTTATATGGCATAAACCGTTCCTATTTTGCTAGTCACTAAATTCAGCGTGGGGATTAAAAGAAGCTCAGAATAGTTACCGGATCCTATGTATTCCGGAGTCGAAAGCCTGGGTTTCTTTTGTAAATGTCTTCCTGTTGATTTCCGTCCATTTATTGCTTGTGTATATGCACACGTATTCTAAATTACCATAATAATCTGTGATGTTAATATAAATCTTTTTCTCTGTAATGCTAGAAAACCCGTATGGTGGTGTTATGGTGAAGCTTGTTGGGAGTTTGCTGCAGCTAGCCAAGATGGGGGTAAACCACACTGGTGAAAGACAAGTTTTAGGTAAGTACTTCAACACTGTGAATGTCTGTGGCATTCACCATCTCCATTTCCTAGACTTACTACGTTAGGTAATTTAGAGTTTTATATTGCATTTTGCTTAATTGTCCACTTCATATAACCCTTTGAAGTAGATTTTTATTGTTATTGCTATTACTAGTATTCATATTTGCCCCATCCTCCCGCCAGCACTTACATACATGTCTTTAAATTTTGCATTGCTGTTTATTTGCGTATTTGCAAATGCTACATTATTGGAAGAAACTGCTTATATGAGTGCATTTACAACAGATGACTAGCGCAGTGTGAGTTTTTCTGAGTGTGGGGTTTTGCAAAAACACAACATGCACAGTATGCTCCCTATAGACTGTAAGCTCCTTCTGGGCAGGAACATGTCTGCTGACATGTATTTACATCTATATTATTTATATTAATACTTATATTCATTATAATTATTTATATTAATTTATGTCTCTTGTAGTTTATAAACTTGTAGGCAGGGAGTGTGTTTACCAACTCTGTTGTACTCTTCCAATGCTTAGTCCAGCGCTCTGCACCAAGTAAGCGCTCGGGAAACATTGTTTACATGATTGATGATGATGCTAATTTTGCATAAGCACATATAACTTGTGAAGCCCTGGGAAGACTGTAAGCTCGTTGTGGGCAGGGAATGTGTCGATCTGTTGTTGTACTGTATTTTCCCAAGCGCTTAATAGAGCCCTGCACGCAGTAAATACTCAGTAAATACGAGCGAATGAGAAACAGGAAGAAATCAGTTCTTCCTGGTCCCTTGGAACTCTGCAATTCCCTGAAAATTTAATTGTGTTCCACTTAAGGTGTGCCGCAAGTGGAAACACCACATGCTGAACCCTTCTTAAGCCTTCACCTGTATATATGTATATATGTTTGTACATATTTATTACTCTATTTATTTATGTATTTTACTTGTACATATCTATTCTATTTATTTTATTTTGTTAATATGTTTGGTTTTGTTCTCTGTCTCCCCCTTCTAGACTGTGAGCCCACTGTCTAGAGAGTGGAGAGTTCCCTAATTCCTAAAATACATTCAAGCCAAAATGCCAGGGAGAACACGTGTTATAGCAGAACTGAGTGTCAGTCATTTATTCAGCTATTTCACCCTGACGTATCTGTACTTACTTGCTGCTACATCCTCCTGTTCGTATTATTTGAAAATAATATGTGTCTGCCTGTCTCCCCCATTAGATTGAGGGCAGGGAATGTCGGTTTTGCCTCTTTTGAACTCTCCTAAATTCTTGGTTCAGTGCTCTTCACCTTGCAGGTGCTCTAGAAATACAACTGGATAATTAAAATATATGAAAGTGCTTTGAGCTCCAAGGAAGAAGGCCACTATGAGGTTGAGTTGTTGTTAATTGTGAATGTTTACTGCCTTGGTTAAACTTTCCATTTAAATATATGTGTCTTTTGGGTCCGAAAAATGAGGCTCGGTCTGAAGGAGAGAAAATAAGCACTCAACAGATAACACTTTCTGCTTCAAACTAAATGAGGACATTTTCAGTGGGCAGTGTACTGTTTTTTTAGGATATTCTCCCTGACAGAAGTACAGATTTTTCCTGTCATAGAAATCCAGCTGTTTCCTGTCTTATGGAATATAGAAAAGCCGAATTATATTTCCCGTGCTAGGGGAAAATGCTGCTGTTATTCTGTAGAATGACTGGATTAATGTCAAAGACACAAAAATGAATTTTGCTTTTCTAGAGGCTGTCGGAAGCTGCTTGGGAGAAGTGGGTCCTATGGATTTCTCCACCATAGCTCTCCAGCATAGAAAAGATGCATCTTATTCTAAAGCACTTGATTTATTTGAAAATAAAGAACTTCAATGGGCTTTCGTGATGTTGACTCTTCTAAATAACACTCTGGTAGAAGACAGGTGAGTTACAGCAATCTCTTTGAGTATAGGGAGTATATATTTGCGTATATATATACACATTTGTCTGTTAAACCAACACTGTTGCCAGCATTATTTGGGAAATAAATCCACAATCCTTTTCAGCCTGTAAGGGAGAGATATTAAAATGCCCTAATGTCTCACTGCTTCCAGGTTCAAATTAGTCACAGTTTTATTAGGTCAATAATATTTCACAGGGCTCTTCCAATGCAAAAATAAAAGGCCCTTCCAACTCTGTTGTTAAAGCCATTGAACAGCCCCTCACCCTAAAGATCTGGAGAGAGTAGGAGAGTACAAGGGATTTTAGAAATAAGTGTGGTGGTTGTAATCACAGTTAGGGGTGGATTTTAGGTTGTGTTGTATCACCAGCATTCTCAATTCACATTTATTTGTTGCTGCATATGCGCATGTGAAGTAAAATCTTTCTCCTCAGCTGGCATCAAGGGCACCTCTTTGAACTTCAGTCTGGTGGCAGTGCCATATTTTGCCAGAGTGCCCAAAGGATTGTTGATGTCTAATACCGAGGCCTACTAAGAAATGGGATTGATGAGAAACAACCAAAAGTTAACACCAAAAAGTTCCCTGAGAACACACTGGCAACTCTAGCAGTTCAGATTGTTTTGTGAGGCACAGGAAAATGGGGATTATTCCGCAGACCCAGGAAATCATCTCTCATAGAACATGTACATTGCTGAGGAAATGCACCCAAGCTTTACTGTGAGAGCTATGTTCAAACCCCTAAGGAAATGGCTCTAGGAAAACTATTCTATTGTGCCTGAAACCAAAAGTATCACTTACAATGCAGTTGATAACCATCTTGCTGGAGCTGAGATGTGCTTACTACAAAGATGATGTTTCCAAGGCCTGAAAACTGTCATCCGGCTGCCTGCAGATAGATAGTCCTTCAAATTCAGGGAAGGGGAGAAGCACTAAGAGAACTTTAAAGTCAAATTAAAAAAAAAAAATGAAAATGCAAAATAAATCCTACATCTTGGGAAACCTGGCTCCAGGATCTGCAACCCCAGGAGACGCTAGCTCTGAAATCTCAAGCCACCAAAGAGGGCAGAAAAAAATGTGGAACTAGCTTTTTTCCATGCTAATGTTTCTCTGAATTGCACCAATTGCATCTTCTGGGGCTTAGACTTATACAAATGGATATTTGGCCTAGTTGGGAATGGTGATTTTTGTCCATAGCATATTGATGATGCTGATAAAACAAGATGATAGTGATTTCAAAGGGTGGCCTGAAAAGTTATTTCTTATTGCTGTTATCTTTAAATTTCATTACTCTGGGAACCTAGAAAGCAGATTGTATGGGAAGCTGAGGAGTTACAGCAAACCCTGTTCCACAGTTAATGGCCTTATGCTTTCATAGGCTTTTTGTTCATATAACAGATTTGTATGACTGCAAATTGCCTGTCCAGGAATTTTCCAGAAATGCATGTTTATACTGTATTTTCTGAGCAATTTGTGTGTATAATATATGTTGAGGAGTAAAGTAGATGTTATAAGTCGTGTGGTTGTGTTTTCATTTCAGCGTCAGTGTACGATCAGCCGCCGTCGCCTGTTTAAAGAATATTTTGGCCACAAAAACGGGACATGAGTTTTGGGAGGTTTACAAGAATACGGCTGACCCTATGCTAATGTATCTACAACCTTTCAGAGCATCCAGGAAAAGGGTAAATGGCTTCTTTTTTTCTACACATGGGAATGCAAACGAACTTTGTTGGTTTGAATTCAAAGATAGGGCAATATCTCTGATATTAAATTTAGCCTTTCAGTCAGCTCACTATTTCTCCAGTGCCCCCTACCCAACTCTGTTTAGCTACAGGGCTAGGGCCCTTGTGAAGCCCAGTTGGACTGTTTTAAGTAGCACACCTCTGATGAATTGCTGTCCAGGCCTGGGAGAACTGGTGAGTTCTTTTTTTGAACAGCCAAGACGGGCTATAGACTATCTCTGTGTGGTATTGTCTGACTCGCCCTTACTAGCCCTGTTTCCCAACTGGTTGGCCACCGTCGCGAGACACCTCTGTTGGGCAAGCAAGTCCTTATTTCCATGACCAAACCCTGCTTCTGGGTTTTAGTCCTGGCTCTTGCAAGAAGGAGAAAGTCTGCTAAGGCTGAGCCATCTTGGCTGAAGCTTTCTGACTGAAGAACCACTTGGGTCCCCCCATGAGGTAGCAGAAATTTTGCCCAGTGGAAATTTGAAAGATAGCTAATGATAATTATGGTACTTGTTAAACACTTACTGTGTGCTAAGCACTGTTCTAAGTGCTGGGGTAGATACAAGTTAATCAGGTCGGACAAAGTCCCTGGCTCAAATCATCATCAATCGTATTTATTGAGCGCTTTCTATGTGCAGAGCACTGTACTAAGTGCTTGGGAAGTACAAATTGGCAACATATAGAGACAGTCCCTACCCAACAGTGGGCTCACAGTCTAAAAGAGTGGGCTTATCCCCATTTTGTAGATGAGGGAACTGAGGCGCAGAGAAGTGAAGTGACTTCCCCAGGGTCACACAGCAGACATGTGGCGGAGCCAGGATTAGAACCCAGGTCCTTCTTGACACCCAGGCCAATGCTGTATCCACTAAACCACGTCGCTTCTCAGGCTAGTGAAGGCGACAAAGACCTCAGGAGCACCCAAGTTACGGCACTGCATCCGCCCTATGTTCCGGTCACTGCCTGTCAAGATATTAAAAAAAAAAAACTTGGAATATACCTGTAATGTCCCTGCCTGCCTACATTCTCTTTGGACTCTTGTCTTTCCATTGGGAATGTTTCTGGAAGGAACGACGGAGCGCCAGGGATGCTGTGCAAATCGCTATAACGACCATCGGTTCCTTCCCGCAGGATTTTGGTGCCAAAGTCTGAGAACCAAAGTTCATCCCTTTGTTTTGTTCTCCATCTCCCCCTTCTAGACTGTGAGCCCACTGTTGGGTAGGGACCGTCTCTATATGTTGCCAAATTGGACTTCCCAAGCGCTTAGTACAGTGCTCTGCACACAGTAAGCACTCAATAAATACGATTGATTGATCCTTCATTCCGAAAAGAAGACTCCATCGTCACCATATCCATAACTGATTAATTCATCCCAGTTCCTTTGGGCCGTGAGTAGGAGCAAATAAACATCTGGATTTTTTTTTTTTTTACCTGCTAGTTTTTGGAAGTACCCAGAATCGAAAGGGAGAATCCTTGGGAAAGCCTAGATGATTTAAGCTTGTGGATTCCTCAAAATGGAAATCACGAACATTGGATCAGAGTGCTTACCTGCACTCTCTTGGACAGCGGAGGAGTAACGAGCGAAGTTCTTCAGTTATTAAAGCCAATGTGTGAAGTGAGTGGTGTCTAATACCGTCGTCAAAACTCTTCCTTTATTTCCCTCTCTATCCATTACCTTTTCCTCTGTTGGCTCTCTTTTGAAGTAATTCCCTTACTTCAGTGGTCTCCTACTGAATGCCTCTGGGTTCATAGGTTTATATAGGATTTTATTCCAAATTATGCAGCTCTGTGTTCTTTATAACATATATAGAGAGAGAGCCTCTCCTGGGAGTGGTTCTGAATTTATTAAATCCTTAGCAGTGAGGGAAAAAAGCCCCAGTAGCATGTATTGAGTACCCACTTATGGTTAGTATTGTTTTTAGTGGTATTTGCTAAACGTTTATACTATGTCAAACACTGTTCTAAGCACTGGGACAGTTACAAGTTAATTAGGTTGCATGTAATTCCTGTCCCATAGTCTAGGTAGGAGGGAGTTGGATTTAATCCCCATTTTACAGGTGGAGAAACCTGAGGTCCAGAGAAGTTCAGTGACTTGCCCAAGGTCACACAGCAAGCCCTGGGAAGAACCAGGATTAGAAACCAGGTCCTCTGACCCCGAGGCCTGTGCTTTTTCCACTTGGAGAAGTATTGGAGAAGTACAGAAGTACAGAATAGTGAAGAGGCATGTTCCCTGCCCACAAGGAGCTTACCTTCTAATGGGAGAAGACAAGCATGTAGAGCATTCGTATAGATACCTGCAGATTTGTATGTTTGAATGCTAAGGGGGATGTGTGTGAATAAAAGTTCAGAAAAGTGTGAGACTTAGATAAGGCGATGAATATAGCTCAGGGTGCTGGAATTGAGGTAGGGAGTGTCCTAGTGACAATACTGATTTCCAGGCATGTTTTAATACCATTTATTATTTCGTGCCTTGCGCTTGCATTAGAATTTTTTCGCTTCTCCGCTTTCCCAAGCTAACAACATATATCCCGTTAGTCATTTATACGGGCCACAAGCCAGTAGCAAAGATTGAGAATGTTAGGCAAGAAATGTTATTTTCCCCTGACCTTTGTATGTTTGTGTATTCTAGGTGAAAACAGACTTCTGTCAGAATGTGTTACCCTACTTGATTCATGACATTTTGCTGCAAGATGCAAATAAATCGTGGCGAAATCTCTTGTCTACACATATCCAAGGATTCTTTACTCATTTTTTCAAATATTCCACGCAGTCTAGCCGATCAGCCACCCCTGCAAATTTAGATTCAGGTACTGATAAGTTCTGTGTGAGTTTTCAGGGAATTATTGCAATTAGAGTAATGGTATTTGAGTTCCTAATTGGGTTTGGTGCAGTGTATGTAGCGTGGGCTTCCAAAGTACAGAACAAAGAATTTCCACTTTCTCTGCCTACAAGGTGTTTCTCCGCCGAGGAGGGAGACCAAATTCAAATACATTGCAAATAGAGTAATTATTGAACCTACAGTTGAACAGACATATATGTACGAGAATGTGGAGCATGTATATAATAAATAGATGCTTAAATTCTAGAATTGGCTGGTGGGTTTATCAATAGTGGTATTTCATCAGCAGCATCATCAATCGTATTTATTGAGCGCTTACTGTGTGCAGAGCACTGTACTAAGCGCTTGGGAAGTACAAGTTGGCAACACATAGAGACAGTCCCTACCCAACAGTGGGCTCACAGTCTAAAAGGGGGAGACAGAGAACAAAACCAAACATACTAACAAAATAAAATAAATAGAATAGATATGTACAAGTAAAATAAATAAATAAATAGAGTAACAAATATGTACAAACATATATACAGGTATTTATTGAGTGCTAGCCGTGTGCAGAGCACTAGTAAAGCACTAAGCGTGGTGGCAATTCACTGAGGTTACTAGGATTATAAAATTGATGAATTCACTTTTATTATGATAGCTGGCTATACGCCCATTCATTTTCCGTCATTAGTAAAATGTACTTCAAATAGCATTTTCAAAGTTCATTTGAGCGGAACTACTATCGAAGTGTGATCACTAGCAACTTCATTATTATATGGCATTGATTCCTACTCAACATGGCTCAAGTGTTCTTGCTCAAGGAAAACAAGTATTTCTCATTTTATCCACAGTAATAACATTTAATGTGAGTAATATGGAATGCATTTACCTAACTAGGTCAATTTCATCAACAAATTAAAGAACAAAAATGACGCGGTCCGTTAGCTACCGAGAACCCTTTTGTAACAAAACGGTTCTGTGCCTCTTCTCTCCTTCCGCTGTCCTAATAGAAGTGAAATATGCACGCAGCTCCCTTATTGATTTTAAGTGGCTGCAAAGTGACAATTCAGGGAGTGTCTTTTTCCCAGCAGATCTCGGAGAGGGTAGGTTTGCACTCTCCCAGACCCAAAGGGAAGAGTTAAGCTGAAAATTTTTCACTTGAAATTTACGTCTGATAAAAAATAAAAGAAAGCCCATAGATCGTATTTTGCTTCCAGAACCAGAACTCCTGGTCCGAGCGCGCTTGGATAAAAAATCTCGGCGGACAATGCTTGCTATTGTGGACTACATGAGAAGACAGAGGCGGTAATTTGGGGTTTTGGGGTTTTTTTTCTTTGCCTTGCTGTGTTTTAAATGCTCTGGTTTGGAACAGTGGCATAATTTTTAGCTTCTCCGAAGATTGTCCTCCTTTGTCCTTCTTTAAGATTGATGGGTCTGCCCTTTAGATACCTCACTCTGCTTGGGTTTTCGAACTGAGGGAGGCTACTGCTTTTGTTTTCTGATATCTAATCACAGGGGAAGAGAGTTTCCTTGCTCAGGAAGGGGCTTGGAATAGGAGATGGGAGCAAAATTAAAAAATAAAACTTATTATTATTTTTTTAATCAAGGTGCTTCGCTTTACTCCTACATTAACCATTTCTTTGGTCCCGCTAAGGAAGTTTTATCCTTAGAGGGGAGTCTCCAGTTCAGTTGGGTGAAGGAGTATTTCTAAGTATTATAATAAAATGATCCACTCTCATTAAGTTTCTATAGTAAGCTCTTCAAATTGTTAATGATTCTCTGCTGAGCTATGACTTGGATATTTCAAACTGTTGTATTTCAGGTGAGCTCTACAGTCCAGAGGATTTGGGAGTATGAAATGTGCCATTGTTGGCATTATAATTGGTAATGCAAGTTGTTTAGAGGCCAACAGAAGTTGTTCAGAGGCTAATCACAGACGTCTACCTAGCTAGCTGGATCTCTACCCAGAGGGCCTATCACTGTAATAATGGATTATCTTTATGTGGGTGTTCAAGAAATGGTCCAGTGACTCCCACTTAATTTTTCCTCAGACCTCATTCAAGGACAGCGTTCGACGACACTTCCTGGCTGGAGTTGAATTATCTTGAGGTGGCCATGGTGGCCCAGTCGTGTGCAGCTCACTTCACGGCGTTACTCTACGCAGAAATCTACGCTGATAAGAAAAACTTGGATGACCAGCAGAAAAGGTAGAGGAATTTAGAATTTGGGGTTCTCCACACCTCTTCTAAAGCAGGCTTAATTTACGTCAGTGAAATGGATAGCATTGCAACATATACATATATATTTCACAATTCTATTCATTATATATGTATATATGTTTGTACATATTTTTTTACTCTATTTAATTTATTTGTACATATCTATTCTATTTTATTTTGTTAGTATGTTTGGTTTTGTTCTCTGTCTCCCCCTTTTAGACTGTGAGCCCACTGTTGGGTAGGGACTGTCTCTATATGTTGCCAATTTGTACTTCCCAAACGCTTAGTACAGTGCTCTGCACATAGTAAGCGATCAATAAATACGATTGATGGTGATTTTATATATATACACATACATATATATGTATATGTATGTGTATATATATATATATATATATATATATGTAAATAAATCGTATGTGTGTGAAAGGACGGGAGATTGCTTCAATTTTCAAATAGAAATTTTTCTGTTTGCAAAAACTAGACAGAAAGGCATGTTGCCTTGGAGAATGGAGAATTCTTGACTTTAGTTGTGATGTGGCATCATTAGCTAAGTTTAAAGTCCCACTGAAGCAATCAACCATTTGTATTGAGCACTTAGCGTGTGCAGAGCACTGTACTAAGTACTTGGAAGAGTACAGTTGGTCAACACATTCCCTACCTATAAAAAGCTTACAATCTAGAGGAGAAGGTTGCAGGCTGGCTTGTAGTAAGAAGTCTGAGAGGTAAAGTAGGAAGGATTTGAGTACTCTAGAGTCAGCGGTGAGGAGTTTCTATGTGATGCGGAGGTGGATGGGCATCCACTGGAGGTTCTTGAGGAGTGGGGAAACTTAGATTGAATGGTTTTGTGGAAGAGCGATCCAGGCAGCAGAGTGAAATATGGACTGAAGAGGGGAGATACAAGAGGCAGGAAGGATGAGGCAGTAATCAAGATGGGATAGAAGAGGTGCCCGGATCAACGTGGAAGCAGTTTGGATGGAGAGGAAAGAGCGCATTTCAGTGGTGTTCCCGAAGTTGAACCGACAGGATTTAGTGGCAGATTGAATATGTGGGTTGAATGAGAGAGATGAGTCAGGGATAATGCAATGGTTACGGGTTTGTGAGACAGGGAGGATGGCGGGGCCGTCTACGGGGATGGGAAAGTCAGGGAGGGCAGGGTTTGGGCGGGAAGCTTTGGACTTGTTTTGGACGTGTTACGTTTGAGAAGTCGGCGGGAATCCAGGTAGAAGCAGCGTGGCTCAGTGGAAAGAGCATGGGCTTTGGAGTCAGAGGTCACGGGTTCGAATCCCAACTCCGCCACATGTCTGCTGTGTGATCTTGGGCAAGTCACTTAACTTCTCTGGGCCTCAGTTTCCTCATCTGTAAAATGGGGATTAAGACTGTGAGCCCCACATGGGACAACCTGATCACCCTGTCTCCTCCCCAGCGCTTAGAACAGTGCTTTGCACATAGTAAGCGCTTAACAAATGCCAATTGTTATTATTATTATTTCCATAACGCTTTAAAATGAAGTGAAGTTTTCTCTCAGTTCATCCTCATCATCTCAGTACGTGAATAGTTGAGAGAAGCAACCTGGTTTAGCGGCAAGAGCACGTGCTTGGGAGTCAGAAGACATTGGTTCTAATCCCGGCCCCGCCTTTTGTCTGCTGTGTGACCTTGGGCAAGCCACTTAACTTCTCTGTGCCTCGGCTACCTCATCCGTAAAATGGGGATTAAGACTGTGAGCCCCACGTGGGACAACCTGATCACCTTGGTTCTACCCCAGCACTTAGAACAGTGCTTTGCACATAGTAAGTGCTTAACAAATACCATAATTATTATTATTATTATTGAATTAGCTGGAGAGGCAAAGTGTTTATGGCCTTTCTGACCCATCATCTTTTCTTGATTCCACATTTGGCAATTTTTCCAAGGTTTAGCTTCTTGTTCTTCAAATGTGGATGTTACTCAAGACTGTAAGTTCGTTGTGGGCAGGGAATATGTCCACTTATTGTTATACTGTGCTCTCCCAAGCACTTAGTAGAGAGCTCTGCACACAATAAGGGCTCAATAAATACAATTGAATTGAATACTAATACATCTTTAGCTTTTCGGTCTTGGACCGTTAACCAGTTGACAAAGACTTTGTCATAAATACATCAAGGGCAGGAAGCATGTACTTTTCTTGATGTGGTGTGAATGCATGGTTCAGTATCGGAGCATAACAGAGAAGTTTGGTATGTAAATTGTTTTATAATCAAATTGTCTAGCTTAATATTGGCTATCAAAGATTTAATTAGGTTTCTACAGCACTCAAAGCACAGGGTCTTGTTCTGTCAAAAGATCGCGTATTTCATAGAACATGAGGCAAAAAATTAACCCCTCTCCGAGGTGTGTTCCCTTGTACTAAACAGCTTTCTTTCTCTTTTTTTAAAAGAACTGCTTTCCCCGCGAGCCGAAGTCCAATGTTTGAAGAAGGAAGCCAAAATACCACGATTTCCAGTTTGAGTGAGAAAAGTAGAGAAGAAACTGGAATAAGTTTACAGGTGAAACAGCCTAACCTGATTCCTAATATGAAGCAATGAGCATGGGATAAAGTTAGATTTTACGCCCTGTGTGGAATAGTGGACTGTTGGATCATCATCATCGTCATCAATCGTATTTATTGAGCGCTTACTGTGTGCAGAGCACTGTACTAAGCGCTTGGGAAGTACCAGTTGGCAACATATAGAGACAGTCCCTACCCCAGCACCTAGTAAGAACCATAATTATGAGGAGTAACTAGAGGAGAGGAAGACCACACACGAGATACTCGACGTGAGTTTCAGTATGTAATTTTGCTAAAGCGAGAGGGAAAGGCAGAACGATTAGCCCGGTTGGGCGGATGTGGTAGACACCCAGCTCCAATTCTTCATGGGGTCATGTGCTTATATAACCCCATATTAAGAAAAACGAATGTTGTAGCTGGTGCCCCATACTTGACACTGCTCCCAGGCCCCCAGACAATTCTTCCAGTACCATTGTGCTTTGTCGGTAGAATGCCCTCCAATCCTGCCGTCACATTCAATCCGAAACACACACGTTGTGAAAAACTTGTGTCCTGGCAGAACTGAGGGCAGAGTGATTAATTCCTAACACTGGAACTCACAACTTAGAGGCTGCCAACACCCTCTTAACTGGTACAACCGCAACATTTTCTCTGCTATGACAAGTTGGCATAAGGAATATTTTCCTGAATTGTTTCAACTTTTCTATTGGGATTTCACCTGTAATGTGGGAATTTGTCCAGATAGCTGTCTACCTACACGTAGCCTATACACATATCATTGTGCAATTTTGGTTCCTGATTTCTGAATGGAATTTCCGTGTCTGTTTTCTTGCCGTTTTGTGGTGTGATGTGTTAGGATCTCCTCATGGAAATATATAGAAGTATAGGAGAGCCTGATAGCCTTTATGGCTGTGGTGGAGGGAAGATGTTGCAGCCCCTGGCAAGGTAAACCTTTCTGATATTTTTAACGTTACTTCTAACCTCTACGAAAGATATCCCATGTGCCGTCCCCTTTTTCTGTGTTTAAGTTGCTAATTAGTCTCATCTTTTACGTCCTTTAAGAGTTCAGTCGTAAACAGTGCATGAATGAGCAATGGTCCTGATTTAAGATTGGCTTGACTTGCTCCAATTTATAGTTTGTTATTTAGGATTAGTCAGTAATCCCGATGACCAGTGTTAATCTTATGGGTGAGCATCCTCTTGGACTTTTCATATGGCACCAGCTCCGTGAGCTCAGGCGTGGGGAGGAAAGAGTTCTTGTCTCCTTCTCCGAGTAATCTCAGTCCCTTATGTTTATGCTTTCCTTCTCCAAACACTTTCAGATGTTTTCAAGAGAAGTAGAATAATGGCCAAACTTTCCTTTCCAATTCTGTCCCTTCCAAGGCTCCGATGATTCCCGTTTCCTTCCCCCTGTACCCTTGCTGAGACAAGACTGCTTTCAAAATCTACCCCGCCATCTAGACCCCTGACCTTTTCACCTTCTAAAATCATTAATCAAACTCCCCTGACTACTTTTTCACCTCTCACGCCCTAATGGTTCCTTCCCCTCTGCCTTCAAACTCCCCCAAGTGTCCCCTTTCCTAAAAAAGCGGGCAAAAAACTTACCTTGACCACCTTGCTCCACCAAGCTTTGGTCCCGTCTCCCTCCCCCGACTCTTATCCAAACTCCTCGGACAGGTTCTCTGCCTCCGTTTCCTCATCAATTGTATTTATTGAGCGCTTACTGTGTGCAGAGCACTGTACTAAGCGCTTTCCTCTCCTCAGACTCCCTTGACGACCCCGTACCATCCATTTTCTGAAGCCCTCTTCACTTCACTGAAACGGCCTGCTCCAGGATTACCAGTGACACTAATCCTCCTTTACCCTTTTGGCTACTATCTACACCGTGGGCCATACTCTCGGTTTTGCCGCCGTGGCTCTCTCTCTGTTCTCCTCTGTCTCCCCCTGAGAGGAAGGATTGTGAGAGATCAGTTACCTTTATAATAAATACAATTAGGAGCCAATTAGACAAGGCCACAACCGACTACAGTTATATAAACGTACACACAGGTATTCAACGATTAAAGCGGTGGGGTCAGGTGAGATGGGGAAAGAGTGAGACCGACCAGGGGCCTCGGAATAACCCGATTTGAGGACGTACCTTCATCATCATCATCAATCGTATTTATTGAGCGCTTACTGTGTGCAGAGCACTGTACTAAGTGCTTGGGAAGTACAAATTGGCAACATATAGAGACAGTCCCTACCCAACAGTGGGCTCACAGTCTAAAAGGGGGAGACAGAGAACAAAACCAAACATACTAACAAAATAAAATAAATAGAATAGATATGTACAAATAAAATAAATAAATAAATAGAGTTAAAAATATGTACAAACATATATATAATATATATATATACCTTGTCGACAGAAGACTGTCGGAGCGTTTTCCCAAGAGGCTGTTGTTGGTGGGCCGTGGCACTGCATTGTGAATTGGTTGCTCTCCTAAAATAAATTGTTTTTAAATCATAGGATAAGAACTTATGAGCATGAGGCAATGTGGGGAAAAGCTCTCGTAACGTACGATCTCGAGACAACGCTCTCCCCATGTACCCGCCAGGCAGGAATAATAGAGGTGAATTTCTGTTGCTTCTCTCTTTCTCTCTCTCTCTCTCTCTCTCGCTGTGTGTCTCTCTCATCAAGCTGTCACCAACAGACTGTTGTGCTCTTTATGGCTTCTCTACGTCACTAGGCCGTGACGCTTACAATTCCGTCATCTACGCATTCAATAGCTGCCAACAGCGGGAACAAGAGTATTTAAAAAATTGGAATGTGTGTTTTGAAAGTAACTTTTATATCACCTCTTCCACTGGGCTAATCTCTGTCCACTTCCTTCTCGTTCTCCCCCGCCACACAGGCCCTACAGAATTCTGGACTGTGCCATACACTCTCTACATACTTAAAGGGGTTGGACAATGAAAATGCAGAGTGGTGTGCCCAACTCCACGAGCTTCGTTGTCAGGCAGCTTGGAGGAACATGCAGTGGGATCTCTCTATCCCCAGCAAGTAAGAAACTCCCCGGTTTTTGCCCCACAAATTCAGGCATTGGATGATAGCCTGCTTTTTGGTGTGTGGGGAAAGCCAATTATAACGTTCTTCGGATTGTTCTGACAGAACTTTTAAGTACATAGACCCAAAACCGGTAAGAAGCAACGAAACGGGGCTTGCATTCCCTTCCTCTTCTTGACTGTAATCAATGAAGAAAAGGTAGAGTTAATAAACTGAATTTAGGATGTGCCATGAAAGTCAGCACTTGAATGCTGTTAGTCTGGGAGGCGAAGGGCAACCAAAAGAAGGAATTATGTTAAAATGCATCCTCTTCCCCTCTCCCTAGCCATCGAAGCCTAGACACTTAAATTTGATGTACTTTTTTTTCCCCTTTAATGGTATTTATTAGGCACTTACTGTGTGCCAGGCACTGTTCTAAGAGCCGGGGAAGATCCAAGTCTTATCAGGCTGGTCACAGTCCCTGTTTCACATCGGACTCACAGTCTCAATCCCCATTTTACAGATGAGGTGAGGCCCAGAGAAGTGAAATGACTTGCCCAAGGTCTCACAGCAGACAAGTGGCAGAGTCCGGATTAGAACCCATGACCTTCGGCCTCCCAGGCCCGGTCTCTATTAGGCCATGCTGCTTCAGTGGCTTCAGTTGCTCTCAGGGAGCATAAAAATAATTTTCCTTTTTTTTACTCCTGGGAATATTGTGTTTACTTTTCAGGTATTTCAGGTAATTAATTGTGCCCTCCGGCAAAATTTTGTCAGAATTTGGTTGAAATTTTGATTCTGTCCTCAGGTTGGCAAACTAAAAACTGATCGAAGAGAACAAAATGCACATACTGACTGAGAAATCATAGTCCTTTCTGTGTTTGGCCACCAAATACCATAGAGGATATGTGAGCCCTTCTTCTAGACCGTGATCCCGTTGTTGGATAGGGACCGTCTCTATATGTGGCCGACTTGTACTTCCCAAGCGCTTAGTACGGTGCTCTGCACACAGCAAGCGCTCAATAAATATGACAATGAATGAATGTGGGACCTGTGATCAGAAATCCTAACAATTAAATAATAGTCTTGGGCAATTTAATTCGAAGGATATTAAGTTTACGCAATCAATGAGTCGTATTTACGGAGCACTCGCTGTGTGCAGAGCACTGCATTAAGCACTTGTCTGGCTTATGCCATCGAGTCGACTTTGACCCATAGCGATGCCATGGACACATCCACCTCCACCTGCAGTCGTTCTGGTAGTGGATCCACAGAGTTTTCCTGGTAAAAAATCTGGAAGCGGTTTTCCATTGCCTCCTTCCGCACGGGAAACTCGAGTCTCCGCCCTCGGCTCTGTCCCGTGCCGCTGCTGCCCAGCCCGGGTGAGATTTGACTTGTAGCAGATTGCCTTCCACGCCAGGAATGGAATGGATAGGCCTCTGATGGACTCGCCTGTAGTCGAGACTGTTAGGGTACCGGCAACTTTCTAAGCGCAACCCCGAGAGGAGATTAAGCACTTGGGCAAGTATAATACAGCAGAGTTGGTAGACACTCCTTGACCAGCTCACAGTCTCGAGGGGGCCGGGTAATTGAGTGCTTTAAACAGCATAACAATATTTTACTGGCAGATAGAATTTTGCTGCAGGATTCCCTAAGGTGTTATAAATGCAAATTAACCCCTCTCTTTTTTTCTTTTCAAAAATCTTAAGAAAGGAGATAGAAGAACCTGGCTACCATGAATCTCTGTACCAGGCTTTGCAGTCTCTAAGGGATAATGAGTTCTCCGCCTTCTCGCAAACCCTCAAGTATGCCAGGTAAGAAGGAAATGCCTGCATTCTCTTTTCTTATATTTCCTGTTTCCTGTTGGATCCTGTTGAGCAAAAGAGAATCGATGGCGAACCGGGATCCCTGGGTTCGTAGGGGCCAGGGAAGTGCAGTAGTGTCTTCCAGTGATCATTGTGCATGACTACATTTTGTAAATTAATCGAGGAAGACATTCTGTGTGATGGAAGTCCTTTGATCTCAGTTTGTTTACGATGTTTCTCTCCAGCTAGGCCCCAAGATATATTGGGGAGTCTTCTATTGCTATTGAAATTATTTCACATACGGGCCTTGCATCTTAAAACGGGATTTTTAAAAAGCACTGGACATTTTTCTGCTCTATGACCAGGGTGAAGGAGGTGGAAGAGTTGTGTAAAGGGAGCCTGGAATCCGTATATTCCCTCTACCCCGCACTCAGTAGATTGCAGGCTATTGGAGAGTTGGAAAAAATCGGACAACTTTTTCTCAGGTATGTCCAGATCCATTTGACATCTTTCAAAAGTATCCAAAATGCATAGTATTACCATCTCCTTGTAATGGATTTTTATGTTAGATTACTTCTAATATACCTAATATAAAATTACTTCTGACATACGTACCGTTACCGTTAGCTCAGTGTGGACAGGGGATGTGTCTGCCAACTCTGTTATATTGTACTCTCCCAACATCTTAGCACAGTGCTCTGCACACAGTGCGCATTCAATAAGTATAGTTGCTTTCATCAGTTGTATTTATGGAGCACTTACCATGTGCTTTTGGAAGAGTCCAGTACAGCAGTGTTAGCAATCACATTCCCTGCCCACAACAAGCTCACAGTCTAGAGGAGGAGACAAATATTAAATAAATAAATGACGGATACGTACGTAGGTTCTGTGGGGCTGAGGGAGAGGTGAATACCGTCTTGCAAGGCAGGAAGGATGGTAGTGCTGTCGACAGTGATGGGGAAATTATGGGGAGGACAGGGTTTGGGCGGGAAGATAGAGAGTTGTGTTTCGGACATGTTACAGTTGGAGGGGAGAGGAGGACATCCAAAGAGAGGTGTCTTGAAGGCAGAGGAAATGTGAGACCGGCACAGGGGAGTTTTGACTTGTAGCATATGGCCTTCCACTCACTAGCCACTGGCCAAGCTAGGAATGGGATGGACAGGCCTCTGCTTGACTCTCCCTCACGTAGCCGGGACTGGTAGAGGACTGGAAACGCTCCAGGTGCCACCCTGAGAGAGGAGCACTTTTGTACACATCCATAATTTCTTATAATGTCTGTCTCCTCCCCCTCTTGTGGGCAGGGAATGTGTCTACCAACTTGGTCGTGTCATACTCTCCCAAGCGCTTAGTAATTAATAATGGTATTTGTTAGGCTCTTCCTATGTGCAAAGCACTGTTCTAAGGTTTGCACATAGTAAGCGCCTAACGAATACCATTATTAATTACTAAGTACTTAGTACTTAGTACAGCACTCAGCACCAGTGATTGATTGGTTGATCGATTACCATAGGTGGGAGGCTTGACTCTTTTAAGGCCAGTCGATCATCTAGGCCATTCTGTTTTATTTGGGGCGCGTCGCTCGAGATCTCACGGACTCTGTGGTTTCAGATCTGACCCCGATAAACGGCTCTCCGAAGTGTATTTGAAGTGGCAGAGACAGTCCCAACTCCTCAAGGACAGTGACTTTGGTTTTCAGGAGCCCATCATGGCTCTGCGAACAGTCATCCTGGAGATCCTGATAGAAAAGGAAACGGAGCATTCCCAGAGAGAATGTGTTAAGGGCATTCTCACAAAACATCTAGTGGAACTCTCCACGCTGGCGCGGACTGCCAGGAACACCCAGGTAATTTTTTTAGCATTTTTTTAAGATACCTCTTTGCCACTTCATTTCTCAGTTATGACCCGTTTCGTCTTAGTTCTTGAGAAAGCCTTTCAAGCTATCCTAAAATTGTGGGAATCACTAACTCCTAGAACAATACTCTTTTTAGGTGCTCTCCAGTCACCTTGATCCAGGTCCTGGTGTTATCTAGCGAATTGTTTTCCTGGGTATTATTGACCTGCCTAGTGGTTAGCCGGGGATTCCAGTTTCTGTGGCAGGTGCCCCAATTAAGTCAATTAAGCATATTATTGAGCACTTAAACTGTGCTAAGTGTTTGGGAGAGTACAATATAACAGAGTTGGTAGACATATTCCCTGCCCACAATGAGCTTACAGTCCAGAGGACAGTCTAGCATTGGAATCAAAAGATCCTCTCGCATTTTTACAAAATAACAATGAAGTAGAAAAGGTTGCGGTTGTAGCACAGAAAGAAGCGTGAATTTTGAAACCTGCCATATGCTGTCTGTCCTCAGGTCTAAATTGGGTAGTGAATTTAGTGTGACTGAATCTGCGTATTTGCCACTCTATTTTACTCTCTCCCTCTCTCTTTCACACCCTTTCACACTCTCTGTCCTTATTCCTTTCTCTCCTTTTCTTTTTCTTCCCTCTTTTCCCCGTCACTTCCTCCTTCTCCTTTTTCCTCTCCCTCCTACCGTGATTGAGGTTGGAAAAGGATCTAGCAATTAAAGAAACGAAACTTAGCATGTTTAAATTGCAAAATTTCAGCGCTCTAGAAATGGGTAGAGTCTTGAACCTTTAGCCTGCATACAGCTTAAACTGCTGTTGGATTCCAAGGGAATTTACTGACGAACAACTGCAGATTCTTTTTGAAGTTAGTGAGTATGGGGACGAGCCAGGCTTTGGGTTCATTCCATTCAGAAATTTTAATTCATGCCGGGGTACCTTGTTACCAAAAACATTTTGATTGTCAGCCTGAAAATCCTAGAGTTCCTTCCTTAAAGTTGTGGGGCTTTTTATTTAATAGTAAGAAGGCCGGGGAAGGTCATTTTTGAAAAGGAAGGGGATATTGATAAGGGAGCAATTAAACTTATTGAAACAGCTCATTCTTATGGATGTCACTGTTTAATTTCAGCTTCCCGAAAGAGCAGTGTATCAAATCAAACAGTACAATTCAGCTAGATGCGAAGCCTCTGAATGGCAGCTAGAGGAAGCTCAAGTTTTCTGGGCTAAAAAAGAGCAGAGTCTTGCACTGAATATTCTAAAACAGATGATCAAGAAGCTGGATTCAAATTGGTCAGAGGTTGGTTGCTTCTTGTATTGACTTTGAAGACTGGGATAGGGTTTTATTGTTGGTAAGAAAAGGGAAATCAATCCATCAATCAATCGTATTTATTGAGAGCTTACTGTGTGCAGAGCACTGTACTAAGCGCTTGGGAAGTCCAAGTTGGCAACATCTAGAGACAGTCCCTACCCAACTGTGGGCTCACAGTCTAGAAGGGGGAGACAGAGAACAAAACCAAACATATTAACAAAATAAAATAAATAGAATAGACATGTTCTAGTTGAACACTCAGCAAAAAGTAATTGGTCTCAAATATGAATCTCTGGAGAGCAGTGGATAGGAAATTTCATCTCAAAATATTGATTAGAAAGCTGTTCAAAAACAGTACTAGTATGGTAGATTCTTTTACCCCATATTTTAAAACATCTGAAATTTTTTTAACTAATATTAAATGCAAAGGAATAATAATAATGGCATTCATTAAGCGCTTACTATGTGCAAAGCACTGTTCTCAGCGCTGGGGGATACAAGGTGATCAGGTTGTCCCACGGGGGGCTCACAGTCAATCCCCATTTTACAGATGAGGGAACTGAGGCACAGAGAAGTAAAGTGGCTTGCCCAAAGTCACACAGCTGACAATCGGTGGAGGCGGGATTTGAACCCATGACCAGCGACTCCAAAGCCCAGGCTCTTTCCACTGAGCCACGCTGCTTCTCGATGAGCAATACTGATGAGCAATATTAGTTCTTCTGTGGCCATAATTGTGTGTTTTTGATGAGTTCTGGAGCTATAAATTAGAAGCAGCAACGACATTTTAATTTCCCAACATTCTCCAGTACCTAGCCTCTGAAAAGCTCAAGAACTTTAGGGACCGTCAAGCACTAAACGGTTGAAAACTTGAACAAAGCAGGGTAGAAAAGAGAATAAACAAAGGTAGAAAGGGGAAAGAAGGAAGAGAAGGGAATGGAAGGCAACGCAACCACAGTGGACCAGATTGTCACCAATTGGCGTGTGTGGCCTTCAAGGAACAGCTTGAATGGCAACCCTGTAGCAGTGCGGGGGACGTGGGGAGTCGTGGGTTAAGTGTGGGAAGGATGTTGGGAAGCAACGCGGCGTAGTGGAAAGAGCCTGGATTTGGGAGTCGGTCCGCACCAAGTCAAAAGAGCGAAAGAAGACCAACTGCAGCCCTCCCCCAGCTTTTCAGTGGAAAGAGCCCGGGCTTTGGAGGCAGAAGTCATGGGTTCGAATCCCGGCTCTGCCAGTTGTCAGCTGTGTGACTTTGGGCAAGTCACTTCACTTCCCTGGGCCTCAGTTCCCTCATCTGGAAAATGGGGATTAAGACCGTGAGCCCCCCGTGGGACAACCTGATCACCTTGTAACTTCCGCAGCGCTTAGAACAGTGCTTTGCACATAGTAAGCGCTTAATAAATGCCATCATTATTATTTTCACACTTCTGGACACAGCTGGGAGGGGGAGGAGAACCACCTGACGATGACAAGAATAATAATAATTATAATAATAATGGTATTTGTTAAGCGCTTACTATGTGCGAAGCACTGTTCTAAGCGCTGGGGAGGTTACGAGGTGATCCGGTTGTCCCACGGGGGGCTCACAGTTTTAATCCCCATTTTACAGATGAGGGAACTGAGGCACTGAGAAGTGAAGTGACTTGCCCAACGTCACACAGCTGGCAGTTGGCGGAGCCAGGATTTGAACCCATGACCTCTGACTCCAAAGCCCAGGCGCTTTCCCCTGAGCCACACTGCTTCTCAAACGGCTTCCTCCCTCCAGTCAGGATCCTGATAGGGTGCAGAGCCATTTATAGTTGCCGCTGTTTTTACTGACTCTTTCTGGACCTACTGGGATCTAAGACTCTGTACATTATAGTTTTTTTATATATTCAGTCAATCAGTGGCATTTATTGAGCGCTTACTACGTTCAGAGCACTGCACTAAGCACTTGAGAGAGCCGAAGGGAGTTAGTAGACCCGTTTCCCCGCTCATAACGATCTTACCGTTTAGAAGACCTATTATATAATAGGAAAGCAGCATGACCTAGTGAAAAGAGAACGGGCTGGTAGTTAAAAGACGTTGTTCTAATCCTATTCCACCATGTACCTGCTCTGTGACCTTGGGTAAGTCACTGAACTTCTCTGTGCCTCAGTTCCTTCCTCTGAAAATTGGAGATTCCATTGCTGGTCTCCCTCCTACTTAGAAAGTGAGCCTCATGCGGGATTTGATTATCTTGTGTCTGCCCAGTGCTTGTAGTCCAGTGCTTGGCAAATAGCAAGTGCTTAAATATCATTTTTAAAGCAAGTCTAGTGCTTGGCATTCATTCATTCAATCGTATTGAGCGCTTACTGTGTGCAAAGCACTGTAGTAAACGCTTGGGAAGTACAAGTCGGCAACATATAGAGACGGTCCCTACGCAACAATGGGCTCACAGTCTAGAAGCAGGAGACAGACAACAAAACAAAACATGTAGACCGGTTTGGCACATAGCACTTAATAAATAGCATTATTATTATTATTGCTATCATTATTAAGTGACCTGTTATCAAAGAGTGGTGATTGAGATGGGAGGGGGGATTTTTTAAGCCTTTTATTTTGTACCAAGTATCCTTTTGTTGAAAAACTAATCCTCCTTTTTCCTACGTGAAGAACGATCCACGCCTACAATTAATACACACAGAGTGTTTGAGAGTCTGTGGCAACTGGTTAGCAGAAACATGCTTGGAAAGCCCGACAGTTATCTTGAAGAAATATTTAGAAAAGGTGAGACTTTTTAAACAATCTTTGAGTCATTCTTTGTTCATATATGTATATTTGAAGGGAGAAAAAAATCTAAGTATTTTTGTAATTTTTTCCCAGCACTTAATAAACACTATTAATACTTCCAACAGAAAGCACTTGATAAATACTATACCACTGCTATATTTTAGTACCGAACTACTTTTATATACCCATTCTACACTGTCCCCAAGATAGAGAAATGCTGTCTTTGTGTGAAAGTAGAAAATGAAGCAGAAAATGTGAATCCAGTAAGGGAATGTGTCTGTTTAATTGTTATATTGTACTCTCCCAAGTGCTTTAGAACAGTGCTTTGCACACAGAAGGTGCTCAATAAATAAGAATGAATGAATGAAAGAATAATCTCCTCCTTCTACCCCACCTTTCTTCCCGGTGCAGGAAAAGAAATATAAGAAAATAACAAATGGAAGTCTGAATTTTTAAAGTGGAAAATGATTGTGTCATAGTGTATGGCAGTAGTTGGGTTTTGGGGCATAGCTCTGTGCAATTCCCTATTACTTCTGCATTGCATTTGGGAACAATCAGGAAAATACCGTGTTTGGGTATTTGCAGAGTACAAAAGCAGCAAAAAAAAAAACCCGGTATTGAAAATACCATATCCTCATATTTATTGAGCATTTACTGTGTGCAGAGCACTGTACTAAGCACTTGGGAGAGTCCAGCAGAACCAGATTGCCTTGCACTTGGAATCAGAAGAAAATTTTCACCCAGTCGATGTTATTACGCTCACACATTTGACATGTTCAGCTAAGAGATCATCTGCTCTATCTGCCTTTCCTTTCAGGCGGTGGAAATTGCCGGGCGTCGTGACGGAGGCAGCAGCGATGAGTTCAAGAGTGGAAAGCGAAAGGCTTTTCTCTCGTTGGCCCGTTTCTCGGATACTCAGTACCAGAGAATTGAGAACTACATGAACTCCTCAGAATTTGAGAACAAGCAAGCTCTGTTGAAGAAAGCCAAAGAAGAAGTGGGCCTCATAAAGGAGCACAGGGTTCAGACGAGCAGGTAACTTGAACGAAGGCCTCTAGCTCTGGCTAAGTAACAAACAGAGATCAATCAATCAATCAATCGTGTTTATTGAGCGCTTACTGTGTGCAGAGCACTGTACCAAGCGCTTGGGAAGTACAAGTTGGCAACATATAGAGACGGTCCCTTCCCAACAGTGGGCTCACAGTCTAGAAGGGGGAGACAGAGAACAAAACCAAACATATTAACAAAATAAAATAAATAGAATAGATATGTTGAAGTAAAATAAATAAGTAAATAAATAGAGTAATAAATATGTACAAACATATACATATATACAGGTGCTGTGGGGAAGGGAAGGAGGTAAGACGGGTGGGGGGAGGGCGAGAGATCACTGTATATGTACTGGGCAAGCGAGAGAATCCAGCTGGGCTAGTGAGTTCAGGCTGTAGTACTTTAACTGACATAATTCATTAGTCACCTAGCTAAGAACCTTTACTGGATGAGAACAAGGGGAAAGCAACATTGGTGAAATAAAAATGATAATTGTGGTGATGGTGAAACTCTTACTAAGTACACTCTTTGCTCACCCAAGCCTCAGCCCCAAAACACTTAGGTACATATTGGTCATTTAATTATATTCACGTCTGACTCCCCTTCTTAGACCGTAAGCTCCTTGTGGGTAGGGGACTCGTCTACCGACTCTGTTGTTTTGTACTTTCCCAATCTCTCAGTACAGTGCTCTGCACACAGTAACCTCTCAGTAGATAAGATGGAGTGACAGATTGCCAAATACTACACTAAATGGTGGGCTGGGTACAGAATAATCAATGAACCGAGGCCCTGTCCTCACATGGGGCTCACAGTCTAAGGGAATGTGAGAACAGGTATTTCACCTCCATTTTACAGCTGAGAAAACTACGGCAAAGAAAAGTTAGGCGACCTTCTCAAGGTCTCACCGCGGGCAAGCGGCGGAGCCAGGATTAGAACCCGGGGCCTTGTCCTTTCCGCTAGGCCCTGCCGCTGCAGAGAACCTCTTGTCGTCAAGAGTTGGTCTGAAGAACTTTTGAAGAATAGTAGTATCAGAGTGTCAGGAGGATTTGTAGAATGTCCCGAAGCATTTTTTCAGATGATGCTGCCGACAGTGAGACTTGTGACTTTGACGGGGCAGGGCAAGCTTTAATCGCATCACTGCTACATAGCAACAAGCCCTTGATGCTGTTTCTGGGAGCACTCAAAAGATGGCTTTCACAGATAATCAATCAGTGTATTCATTGAGCGTCTAATGTGTGTGTGTGCACCGAGGGGAAGGGAAAAAGGGAACAAATCGAAATCGAAGTGCAAGGGTGATGCAGAAGGGAGTGGGCGGAGAGGAAATGAGGGTTTTGTCGGGGAAGGCCCCTTGGAGGAGATGTACTTTTGATACGGTTCTGAAGGTGGGGAGTGTGAACGCGTGTCTGAGGGAGGGTGTTGCTGGGTGTGGCGGGAGCTCTGTAAATGAGTCGGATTTTCCATTTTTCTAATCCTCCGACACCAGGTACACCGTGAAGGTTCAGCGGGAGCTGGAGCTGGATGAGTGTGCAATCCGTGCCCTGAAGGAGGATCGGAAACGTTTCCTCTGTAAAGCAGTTGAGAACTACATTAGCTGTCTGTTAAGTGGAGAAGAGCATGACATGTGGATATTCCGCCTCTGTTCCCTCTGGCTGGAAAACTCCGGAGTGTCCGAAGTCAATGTCATGATGAAGGTAAGGCCGTCTAAGGGAGTCTTTTTGAAACACCCACTAAGTGAGCCACGGTTTTCACATATCCGTTCAAAACGTTATCTTGCAGTATTCCCTGGATACATTAGTTACTTTTGAAACACCCACGAAGTGAGCCACGGTTTTCACATATCCATTCAAAACATTATCTTGCAGTCTTTCCTGATACATTAGTTTAGGCGCGGACTTTATTAGAAGGATAACATGTTTGAAGACTTCCTCTAGAGTATAAGCTCCTTCTCTAGACTGCCCTAGAGAAGCTTGCAAGGTCCATCACTGGCCTGCTGTGTGACCGTAGGCAAGTCATTTAACTTCTCCCTGCCTCCGTTTCCTCACTGGGAAATGGGGATTAAGTGTCTGGTCTCTTTCCTCCCCCGCCCCCTCAACTGCGAGCCTCATGTGGGGCAGAAACTGTGTCCCAATCTGATTGTTTTGTGCCTACCACAGCGCTTGGCACATATGCAGTTAAACTCCATAATTATCATTATTAAAGAGGACCTTAGCAGACTTTGACAATCCAATCCATCCCTGTAAAGTCCCGAAACAGATGACGAATTCATGGTGTTTCCACCACCGGCTAGCATCTGGGGACTCAAAGGTCTTGCGTCAGTTTTCAAGAAAGTGGATGAAGAAGTAGGAATAGTGGTATTTTTGAGCCCCTATTGGGTGCAGACACTGTACTGAACGCTTGGAGAAGAACAATGGAATTTATGAAGAAGATTGAAGAAGGCGCGCCTAATGGAGAGAAAAGTTCAGAGGTGTGTGGGAAGGGTCAGAAGGAGTTAGCCTACTGAAGGACCCTCTAAATGCAACCAGAAATGGACGGATTCTTCACTCGCGGAAAAACCACCCCCTGAAAGCAGATCAGTTACACCCCCGCAGTCTTCCGCATAGCCTCAGTCATTTTACTATTCCTCATTTAGTTAACGTAGCGGTTATATTTTGAATTGCTTTACAAAGCTTGAACGATGCTAAATAATGTCTAGCAGTATATCTATTGCATGTAAAGGAGTTTTGTATTAGTTTTCTGGGGTTCGATGGGAGGAGACATTTTCCACGCTACTGCCATTCTTGAGATGTCATTTTTAAAGAAAATAAGCCCACTTTATTGTGAGATAGGTCTGTAATCTATTTGTGACAGAGTGTGTGTGTGTGTGTGTGTGTGTGTGTGTGTGAGAGAGAGAGAGAGAAATTAAAAATTAAAATTTTTAATTTTCATTAAAAATTATAGATGGTAGTTAATATTTAGGTGCAGGTGTATCATTAATGCAGGTTGTTTTACAAGTCCTAAATTTCTCATTACTCCAGAAAAGTGGCTCAAAGATTCCGTCATACAAGTTTCTGCCTCTTATGTACCAGTTGGCTGCTAGAATGGGAACCAAGATGACAGGAGGACTTGGGTTCCATGAAGTTCTGAATAATGTAAGCCCAAGTATTTTCCTTTGTAATCACTCCACAGAAATAAGTCCCTTATTAACGTTAAGTGGATCGCATAGATCGTGCCATCCTTTGGAGTAATTTGACTTTGGCATGGGATCGGAATAATGGGGCACCCTTCTGGAGATGGTTTAATGGGTTACCTTCAACTGTATATGATTGTATATATATGTATATATATAGGTATGTATATATATGATTGAAAGTACTGGGAACCAGTTATTCAGATTATCATGTGCCTAGGAACTAAAGTAATCTTACCTTCCTCTTGCTGTAACCTTTTTGTTAGATGTTATGATTGAAATTACTGGGAACCAGTTATTCAGATTATCATGTGCCTAGGAACTAAAGTAATCTTAGCTTCCTCTTGCTGTAACCTTTTTGTTAGATGTTATGATTGAAAGTACTGGGAACCAGTTATTCGGATTATCATGTGCCTAGGAACTAAAGTAATCTTAGCTTCCTCTTGCTGTAACCTTTTTGTTAGATGTTATTGTACTATGCCTGTCCCTGGAGTAACACTTCTTTCCGTTTTTTGACAGCTCATTGCTCGAATTTCCCTAGATCATCCTCATCATACTTTGTTTATTATACTGGCCCTGGCAAACGCAAACAAAGACGACCTTTTGCAAAGTGCAGAGGGAGCAAAGAGAAGCAAAATCTCTAAAAATGTCCCGAAACAAATCTCCCTGCTTGACATGGTAGGTGGGTTTTTCATTTTCCTGTTTGGTTTTGAGATTGTTTTCATCGGTCTCCCCAAATCCTGCCGGGTTAAGTCTCGGGAGAATCGAGACCTCTGGTAAAGATATGTACTTGAAATTAAAGGTAGCATGGAATTTAATTTTCCTAATTGTTAAAACTCAATAAAATATTTATTTTATTTTGTTAGTATGTTTGGTTTAGTTCTCTGTCTCCCCCTTTTAGACTGTGAGCCCACTGTTGGGTAGGGACTGTATATGTTGCCAATTTGTACTTCCCAAGCGCTTAGTACAGTGCTGTGCACATAGTAAGCGCTCAATAAATACGATTGATGATGATGATGATTCTTGAAAGCTTAATGTATAAGCTTCTTCCTCATCAACATGGGAAGCGGTCCTTGTGAGCCTGGGACGTGTTTATCGACCCTGTCGTATCGTACTCTCCCAAGCGCTTAGCACAGGGCTCTGCGCAAATTAAGCACTCAATAAATATCACTGACGGATTATCTAGTCGGGATTCAGTGTCATTTCAGTTTGAAGTGTAATTCCACCGGAGGGCTCGCTTTGATCTGCTTTATTGAATGTCCTCTTTGTACCTGGGTTTGAAGTTTCAACCTGTATGTGAAGTTTCAAGATGGGCATCTGTCTACTAAGTCCTCGTTTACCTAGCAGACTGTTTTCATTTTGTAATTTGCAGGATCGAATGGAGGCTGCCAACAGCATCATAAATATCATAAGGAGTAGTCGAGCTCACATGGTCAGAGGCGTTGAGGCCCTGTGCGACGCTTATATTACCTTAGCAAATGTGGATGCCACGGAGTGGAAAGCTCAGAGAAGTATGTGTCTGAAAGAGCCCTGAGAACCATCAATCGTATTTATTGAGCGCTTACTATGTGCAGAGCACTGTACTAAGCACTTGGGAAGTACAAATTGGCAACACATAGAGACAGTCCCTACCCAACAGTGGGCTCACAGTCTAAAAGGGGGACTGTACCACACGTTAATAGAGTCCGAGCCCTTGAATGTATACGGAACACTTTCTGAAATGAGCACGGCGGGCGTTCGTTTGCCCCTGTCCTGTCCCTTTCGGTGGTGGTGCTGGGACAAAGCTCAGAGAGAAGACTGAGAGAAGCAGCGTGGCTCAGTGGAAAGAGCCCGGGCTCTGGAGTCAGAGGTCATGGGTTCAAATCCCGGCTCCGCCGTTTGTCAGCTGTGTGACTTTGGGCAAGTCACTTCTCTGGGCCTCAGTTCCCTCATCTGTAAAATGGGGATTAATGTGAGCCCCCCGTGGGACAACCTGAGCACCTTGTAACCTCCACAGCGCTTAGAACAGTGCTTTGCACGTAGTAAGTGCTTAATAAATGCCATTATTATTATTATCATTATTAAAGCTGAAAGAGTAGCAGCACATCAGCGGTTATTAGATTCAGCCCCTCTTTCCTCCTCTTCTACTCCCTTCCGCCCTGACTTGCTCCCTTTGTTCTTCCGCTGGCTCAGCCCCACATCACTTCCGTACATATCTATCGTTTATCGGCTAAGCCCCACCACAGTTATGTGCGTACCCGTAATTAATTTATTTCTATTAATGTCTGTCTCCCCCCCGCCCCCACCCCCCGAGATTGTGAGCTCATTGTGGGCAGGGACTGTGTCTGTTTACTGTTGTACTGTACTCTACCAAGCGCTCAGTACAGTGCTCTGCACCCAGTAGGCGCTCAATCAATGCAAATGAATGAATGAATTTGTGTGACGTGTAGCACTGGAAGCTTAACTCAGGGTGGGAACCACAGAACGGTCCTTTGTTGGGATCCGATTGGTCCTGTGGGTCTCACCAGTCCAGTGGCTGGGTTAGATTGGGTCTAGAGTCAGTCTTTATAGGATTGGGGTGAATTCAGATTTACTGTCTTCCTTCTTCTTTTTTCCCGTGGGGCTATTTTTGGCTCCCCGAAATATTGGGGCTGGGGTGAGACGGCATTTGTCTTCAGATGGGGGAGGAGGAGGCCGGTCTGACCCCCGCCCCCAGGTCAAACTCGGGCCGGACAGTTTGGGCCCAGCTGCATGTTCCGATCTGGCTAATATCCAGGCCGGTGGCAGTCCCTGCGATCCTGGGTCTGGCAGAGGCTGGGAGCAACCTATTGGGAAGGACCAGGAAAGTGGAGTTCCCTCAGGCCTCTTTTCCACAGAACTCACCTCAAAACATCCTTTTCCTTGCACGCAGAAGGCATCCGTATCCCGGCTGACCAGCCAATCACAAAACTAAAGAATCTGAAAGATGTGGTTGTCCCCACCATGGAAATTAAGGTAAGGAAAGCCAAGCGAAGTCTGTGCTTCACATTCTGTCTGACTTGTTTCATTCATTCAATAGTATTTATTGCGCGCTTACCGTGTGCAGAGCACTGTACTAAGCACTTGGGAAGTACAAGTTCCGAGCCTTCAAGTATCTCCAGTCATAGAGAAGCAGTGTGGCTCAGTGGAACGAGCACAGGCTTTGGAGTCAGAGGTCATGGGTTCAAATCCCGGCTCTGCCGATTGTCAGCTGTGTGACTTTGGGCAAGTCACTTAACTTCTCTGTGCCTCAGTTACCTCATCTGTAAAATGGGGATTAAGACTGTGAGCCCCACGTGGGACAACCTGATCACCTTGTAACCTCCCAACGCTTAGAACAGTTTTTTGCACATAGTAAGCGCTTAATAAATGCCATCATTATTATTATTATTATTATTATTATTTCCTTCCTTAAAATCGGTGACCTTCCTCCCGGTTTAGGAAGATCAGACAGGATTCTAGGAGAGGAAAGTTCAGGCTTTTATCACAATGGGTGAAATTCAAGGTTATGGCAAACAAAACCAACCACTCCACAGCTTATTTCTAACTTTATAAGGCTAAAATTTCAGTGAGCTTTGACTTTCACTCAGGCTTTGACTTTCACTCAGGCTTTGACTTTCACTCAGACAGTAAGAAGTCACCTCGTCACCTCCTTGGGAACCTTTGTGCACTGCTTAAAATCAGTTTCCAGAATTTTATGCATTTTAAGTAGTTGCAGTTCCTTAGTCATGCTAACGAAGGAACATAGCTAAGAGCATTACAGTCAATTTACAGAGATGTGATAATTACGCTTCTCTATTCCTTGGGAACTGCATAAAGAAAACACAAGTTACGGTAGAAGTGACTGTAATAGTTACCTCTCTCTACTTCAGGGGTGTTGTGAAGACATTAAATGAGGTATTAAATGTCACAGTATACCGGGGAGAGATTTTTACAAATTTCAAGTGTAATCGTTATTGATATTGAGGTGAGAAATGCTTGTACATTTTATCTGGGTGGAAAGTGTAGCAAGCAACTGCTGTCTAACTTCAAGCAGTATAACAGCATGCTTCTCTTTGAGTGTTGAACTGAAATATTCTTCTGGTAACTCCTACCTGCAGTTCTGAACGTGGGGTGGGTACTGCATTTCTTCCCCCGCATTAGGGAAGATTTGTGTGGTTGTTTATAGTCCTCAGCCCGTCAGACAGCCACCTACACCCATCGTTTTCCTCCATCATTGTGCCCCACTGATTCAGGCGGGCTCGTGTTGGCAGAACAACCGTCTCTCATCCCGCCTTCGCCTTCTAGCCAAAATGTGAAGTAAACCACATATTATGCCAGAACTGAGGGTGATTTATCCCCTAGGAAATGGTGCTTTTTTTTTTTTTTTGACCTTGAAGCAGCATGGCTTAGTGGACAGAGCATGGGCCTGGGTTCTAATCCTGGCTCTTCCACTTATCTATTGTGTGCCAACTTGTACTTCCCAAGCGCTTAGTACAGTGCTCTGCACACAGTAAGCACTTAATAAATACGATTGTGACTCTGGGCAAGTCACTTGATTTCTCTGTGCCTCCGTTACCTCATCTATAAAATGAGGATTGAGACTGTGAGCTTCACGTGAGACTATGAGCTCCACGTGAGCTCTGTCCAACCCGATTTGCTTGTATCCACCCCAGTGCGTAGTACGAGGCCTGGCAGATAATAAAACGCTTAACCAGTACCACTATTACTATGATTATTTCTAGGTGGACCCAACCGGGAAGTATGAAAATCTGGTGACTATTTACTCGTTTAAGCCAGAATTCCGTCTGGCAGGAGGCCTGAATCTGCCTAAAATAATAGATTGCGTGGGCTCAGATGGCAAGGAAAGGAGGCAGCTTGTCAAGGTAAGCTCGGTGTTGTAGTCAAGCTTTGGTGACTTGTTGTTGAGCTTTCAATTCCTTTGTTTTGGTTCTTTTGTTTTGGTTCTTTTTTTCCATTTCATTGGTTGTCCAGTTTTTACGTGGTCGGGGAAAAGGATCATTTGACAGGAAAATCGTTTTTAAATTGAAAATAGACACCATCGGATGACAATTTCCCCAAGGTCTTCCCTTCCTTCCCAACTTCTTTCTACTGCACATCCACTTTCTCCTCCTCAGCTTTTCTTAAGAGGAAATCCCATCCCCTCTATCTTCTTAAAAACCCTTGCTCTCTACTTTTTTCCTTTCTCTCCTGTCATATGTGTATGTAATGGAGCAACGTGGCCTAGTGGCTAGAGCTTAGGTGCTTAGTAAATACCATTGTTTGGACACAAATAACCTCCACAGAGATAAATCCAGTAAGCCCTACCTCTACTTTCTGGGATTTCAGGATCCTAGAGGAATAAAGAGGACTGTCTCTTTGTGTTTTCTTCCTTTCCATTGGAGACGTTGCTCTGTAGTAGCGTAATCGTATGATTATTTTCAAGGGTCGGGATGACCTGAGACAAGATGCTGTAATGCAGCAGGTTTTCCAGATGTGTAATACGCTACTCCAGCGAAACACTGAAACCAGAAAGAGAAAACTGACTATCTGTACTTATAAGGTAAGTAACTATTTATTTCGCTGCTTCTTCACGGAGGCATAGAGGAAACTGGTAGTTTTATTGTTTTGCCATTCTGCTTTTTGGCTTTCTCCTTTAAAGCAAGTCCTAATGTATATTCCAGTTTGCTAAGTGCTTAGGTTGCCAATGACCTCTTTTCTCTCACAAAGAAAGTATTGTGTAGAATGAAGCCAGGATGTTTAGCCTGAAACGCGTTGATTCTGTGAGCTATCCTTGGTTGGCCATCGCATTAAGGAGATATTTTCAATGTTCCCATTTGGCTGTGCAGAATTAAGATTATAATTGTACTAGATAAAAGAATAAGCAGAATCACATTCTGAACAACTCGGAAATTTACCTGAAATTCAGGCCAGAAATGTTCCAGATCACTGATTGGGGTGACTTCATGATACTGAGAATGAGGAGTTTCTTTATGTAAATGACCTGGGTCAGCTTTTTGAATCTTCATCTACCTAATTCTTTGCCAAAATTAGTCCCCCCCAAATTTTAAGTGTTTTGCTGACAGTACACTGCACATAGTGCTCTGCACATAGTAAGCGCTCAATAAATACGATTGATTGATTGACAGGTGCTTCTAGAATTATATTTGTACGCATTTCAGTCTGATGGTCGTCTGCAGCTGGTACAAAGCTGTTCCCATCCAACAATAATGGCCCGCAAAAAATATGCTCATTTTCATGTAGCGCAGTTTAAAAATAATCCCATTATTAGCTCCAGCTTCGATCTCTAGTCCTGCAATTTCTTGTAAATGTCCATCTGCAGGGAAATGGTAACAGCAATCAAGAAGCTCTGAAACTGCAGCTGAACTAAAATATATTGTTCCAATGAGGCTTCCTGCTTGCTGACTGTAAGCTCATTCATTCAATCTTATTTATTGAGCGCTTACTGTAAGCCCGTTGTGGGCAGGGAATGCGTCTGGCTTTGGGGTGTATTGCACTCTCCCAAGTGCTTAGTACAGTGCTCTGCGCACAGTAAGGCCTCAATAAATATGATAGAATGAATAAATGCTAAAAGGAACTTCTCACCCAGCTGAGCCACAGAAACTGGGGGCGGCAAAGTAAATCCGTAGAGAGCCTCAATGGAAATCAAATAATGAAATAAAAATGCTCCCAGATTTTGTTGGATTGAGTTGGGCCGCGGAAGCTCCCGGGAGGCCCTGAGACGCCCTTAATGGTGTTCCTTCGGCTCCTTTAGGTGGTTCCCCTTTCTCAACGAAGCGGGGTCCTGGAGTGGTGCACGGGGACCGTGCCCATTGGCGAATTCCTGGTCAACAGTGAAAACGGCGCCCATAAGAGGTATAGGCCGAAGGACTTCAGTGCTCTACAGTGCCAGCAGAAAATGATGGTAAGTAGTAATCGGGCGATTCGCCTTGTCAAATGTCTCGCTCGGGTCGTAGGACTACTGTACTTCAGGCTATGAGTGTCCCGTCTGAAAACACTGAGGGAAGGAAGGCAATGGGTGGCAGTGATCAGATCCCCCCTAGACTGTAAGAGCGTTGTGGGCAGGGAACATGGCTGCTGATTCTGCTGTATTGTACCCTCTCCAAACACTCAGGACAGTGCTCTGCACTTAGTCACGCACCTTATAAATCCATCGGTCCAATGGCAACCTTTTACTCGGTGTTGTCTCCACCGTCCTGGTGATGTCTGCTCTCTGAGGACGTCTGCTCACAGGCTAATTAATTTTTTCTTCTTTTCGGCATAATAATAATAATGATAATAATGATGGCATTTATTAAGCGCTGACTATGTGCAAAGCACTGTTCTAAGCGCTGGGGGGGATACAAGGTGATCAGGTTGTCCCATGTGGGGCTCACATTCTTAATCCCCATTTTACAGATGAGGTAACTGAGGCTCAGAGAAGTTAAGTGACGTGCCCAAGGTCACACAGCAAACATGGGGTGGAGCTGGGATTCGAACCCATGACCTCTGACTCCAAAGCCCGAGCTCTTTCCACTGAGCCACGCTGCTTCTCCCAATGCTTCGGCATGTCTCAACCGTGGTTTGGGGCCGCAGCTCTTCAGTTAATGAAGTTGGGACCCCCGTTGTCCCAGATCATAAACCTTACGTTGCCTTATTCATTCCACTCATTCAACAGTATCATCATCATCATCAATCGTATTTATTGAGCGCTTACTATGTGCAGAGCACTGTACTAAGCGCTTGGGAAGTACAAATTGGCAACATCTAGAGACAGTCCCTACCCAACAGTGGGCTCACAGTCTAAAAGGGGGAGACAGAGAACAAAACCAAACATACTAACAAAATAAAATAAATAGAATAGCTATGCACAAGCAAAATAAATAAATAAATAAATAAATAGAGTAATAAATATGTACAAGCATATATACATATATACAGGTACCTGTATCCAGGTATACAGGTATCTGAGCGCTTATCGGGTGCAGGGAGAGAGTACAGTACAACAGTAGACAGACACATTCCCTGCCCACAATGAGCTTACGACCTTATCCCACGTAGGAATGCCATAATTTTTTTCATCCTCATCAGGTTTCACGGGAACATTATAGATTGTGCGAGACTTGTATTTTCAAGAGAGTCTCTTTACGTTTAATGTGACACCACCTGCACTGCAATCAATCAATCCATCGTATTTATTGAGCGCTTACTGTGTGCAGAGCACTGTACTAAGCGCTTGGGAAGTACAAGTTGGCAACATATAGAGACAGTCCCTACCCAACAGTGGGCTCACAGTCTAAAAATCAATCAAATTCAACCACTGAGGGAGTGAATCTCGTGACCCCAAAGGATTTAGGAACATTTTTGGATCGCAATGATTTGATTGAGCTCCTGACGAAAGAAGCAGCCTTTTAATCATCTGTTATTTATTTCAAAGGACATACAGAAGAAATCCTTTGAAGAAAAATATGAGACCTTCCTGGAAGTCTGCAAGAATTTTCAGCCGGTGTTCCGCTACTTCTGCATGGAAAAGTTCCTGGATCCAGCTGTTTGGTTCGAGAGGAGACTGGCGTACACTCGCAGCGTGGCCACTTCATCGATCGGTGAGCAGCCGAACGCTTAGAACAGCGCCAGCGCTTAGAACGGTGCTTTGCACATAGTAAGCGCTTAATAATTCCATCATTATAAACAGAAACCGCTACGCTTGCGGGCAACCTTTGAGCTGGGAAACGGGGCTTTGGACAAACCAGGAGGGAGGCTGCCCCCGGAAACTGGATTATCAGATACTATTATCATTATTACTGTTGCTATTATTACCACTCCATACATTTTACTTAGGCCATGAGACCAATATTACAGCCTTGCACATTTCATTGTATTTATTGTATTTTTACTTGGGGGGAAGATGGCTATTACTATACTGAGCCTGCTGGTCTTATTTGGAGCGTTTAATCTAGCATCTAATATTTCGATGAGCTAATACCCATTTGGTGGTTTAGAATGTAGATATTTCTGAAGGGCTCAGTAATGTTTCCAGTAGGAAGATGTCCCAAATACTAGAATATCTGCTTTTATGGGACAGGTGTACTGAACACCTGTTGTTTTAAGAACCATAATATCGCCATAGTATTTTAGTTAGACTTCACCTGCTCCATGCTGATGATGTTTGCTTGAACTGTAAAAAAATATTGCCAGAAAAGTTTTATTTCTGAGAGAAAAAAGCAGAATTCTTCACGGATCTTGAATTACTTTCAGCTATAACTTGAGCTCAACAGTGTTTTGGTTTAACCCAATTCCAGTAAGATAGCAGTGAATTTGCCTGGCTAACCGTGAGCACTGGGAATAGTTTTGTTAAGCATGAACTAGATACTGAAAGGTTGCCTTTTGATCAAGTGAGAGTGAAAGAATTATAAATAGACTGAATGAATACTCTAAAACCAATAGGCATGGGGGACACATTTTTCACAAGATGTCTTTGGGATGAAACCCAAACTTCCCAAGCATTGATTAATTCAAAATTCAGCCAGTTGTTGCTGGTTTTGCCCATGAAGCATTTATTTTAAGAGCTTAAAAATAACTCCCCAGACTAATATTAGAATTAACTTTCCTTTTTTGTAATGGAGACTGCTTGGTCATGAGAATGAGAAAACTGCAGGTAGTTTGACAAATTGAATGCTGTCTGAACAGTGTCATCATGAGATTTTTTTCCCACCTTTCAGTTGGCTACATACTTGGACTTGGCGATCGTCATGTACAGAACATCCTGATAAATGAGCAGTCGGCAGAGCTGGTGCACATCGATTTAGGTCAGTAGTAAAGTATAGTCATCTTTATATTTTGTTTTATATTCATCCCCCTTGCTCCCACTAGCCGTAGATCATTTTGGGGTCCGTCTCCTCCCCGTAGACTGCAGATTCTCCGCAGGCAGGTTGCATGGGTCTCGCTTCTCCCGGGCACTTCAGTAAATACCACGGATGGACTGACAGACCGTAAACCATTTTGTAACCCTTTGTCCTGTCTTTGTTTTAGGAGTGGCTTTTGAGCAAGGCAAAATCCTTCCCACGCCAGAAACGGTGCCTTTCAGGCTAACCAGGGACATAGTAGACGGGATGGGTATCACAGGTGTGGAAGGGGTCTTCAGAAGGTAAGTGACCACACGTCTCGGGGAGGGGAGGATTTTATGCCTGCCGTACTTCGCCCTGTCAAATTGTACACATTTTTCCATCCGGGGTTCAGATCAAAAGTTGGCAATAACGAGGTTCGTAGCGAGGGAAAAGGTGAAGGTGAAAGGGAGAAAAGTCACGCTGGCCAGCGGAGGGGTGACTGTTAAAAGCTCCTCCTACCACCCAGGTGCCACTGTGTCAGAGACGAGACCGTGGCTCTCATCAGGGAACGGTCCGTTACACTGTCCTCTCCCAAGCGCTTAGTAAATACGACTGACGGACTGATCCGGAAATGGCAGTTCTTACCCTCTTAATTACACCCCGATCTTTGGTGCGTGGCAAGCAACTCGGATCTTGTCCTTGAGCTGAGGCCTGTGGGGGCTAAAAATGAGAAGAGTGTTGGATACGAATCACCGTGTTGTGATTTCTTTACAGTTTTTACAGGAAGGTAGGGGTAGCGTCTCCTAGAGTGGAGAGATTGAGTTGAATCGCTAGTAATTGTAGCAGATGATGTTGGCATTTTGCATTCATACCACCTCCTGAGGATGCGCCCGTGGCTCAGTGGAAAGAGCCCAGGCTTGGGAGTCAGAGGTCATGGGTTCTAATCCCAGCTCTGCCACTTGCCTGGGCAAGTCACAGGACTTCTCTAAGCCTCAGTTCCCTCATCTGTAAAATGGGGATGTAGACTGTGAGCCCCACATGGGCCCTTGTATCCCCCCCAGTGCTTAGAACAGTGCTTTGCACATAGTAAGCACTTAACATTATTATTATTACGTATTTCATAATCTATTATGAGGTCTATGTTTCTCAACGTCAAGGGACGACTGTGTTTTCCAAGTGAAGTATAAAACTAGCCAGATGCCTTCAGTCACTGCCACTTGTTATCAGTTACATTCCCCCTAATGGAAATACCTAATGGAGGGTTTTTCCAGCGTCTCCCTTCAGTTAACCTCAGGGCCCAAGCACAATAAAGTAATCCATTAAAATATTACGAACAGGTAGTAGAACCAGTACTGACCAGAAGAAAAGCTCCAGCGGATCAGTAGGAGTACGTACCTTCCCATCCGGGTGCGAAGATGGTTTCCGGAAAGCTAGGAAATGCTCCCCACCAGGGCCTCGGGTCTCAATCCCGTCCCACAGACACGTGTCCGCCCCAGATGGCCGCGGGAGACTCGGGGACTCCACTAGCAAGGGTGTACCCCTCGATTTTAATCACCGGGATATGCTGCGAAGGGAAAAATGTAGAAAACATTTTCGGTTTTCAAAGGGGGAAGCAAGCCTGTACCGACCCTTTTCTGTTTGTGTGCTGTAGATGCTGTGAGAAAACGATGGAGGTCATGAGGAACTCCCAGGAAACTCTGTTAACCATCGTAGAGGTAAATGGCCTCCGTTCTCTGTCGGGTGGGAGGGAAGTCGTGCGTCACTCCTCTGCCTCTTTCCTCACGGCGTTTTGGAGGTCGAGCCGGTCGGTAACGCGTACAGGCCTGAGGCCGGTTGCGTGGAGGGATGATGCTAATTTTTGACCAGTAAATATCCACGGCAGGGGGTAGTTTTGCTCCTCTAAACCTTTATGTGCACCTGGCAATTCCCACAGCCCTCCCTGCTCATCGTGCCCCGGCAGGGATGAGAGAGGGCGGAGCGGGACTGGGCAAACCACTCGCACTAGAATCGATTCCTTCGTGCCGGTCGTCGGGGCTGAGGCACCATCTAGAATTCTCAATGGGAGAGCCTGGTGTTGTCCTCACGGGGTGGAAACCAGCAGGTCTGCGATTGCACATTCATTAATAAATTCACATTCATTCATCATACGATTGATTGATTATGCCTCTCTTAGCTTGGGACAGAGAGGGAGGCTAAGAGCCTCTGCTTGCGAGCGCAGCCTCAGTCAGTGGTGTTCATTGAATGCTCACTGTGGGCAGAGCGCGGTAGCGTAAGTAGACGCGATCCCCGTCCTGCTGTGACTGTGCTGGTCTCTCGGCGGAAGCGTGATGCAACGGAAGTAGAGACCGCGGGGCCCAGTGGTTAAAGCCCGGGCCGCGGAGTCAGAAGGACCCGTGTTCGAATCCTGGGTCCGCCACCTGGCCGCCGTGACACCTTGGGCAAGTCATATCGCTTCTCTGGGCCTCAGTGACCTCGTCTGCAAAATGGGGCTCGACATCACGAGCCCCATCTGGGACACGGACCGAGTCCGACCAGGTTAGCAGCACTCAGAACGGTGGCTGGCACAGAATATGTCCTTAACGAATTGCATTAAAAAAAGAAAAATGATGGCATCAAAGGGAAAAGAGGAGAGGACCTCCTACCCAATGGCTGTCACGATTCTGGGTGCGTTTCAGAATGTCTGTACGTCAGACTGTGCTTCTACTGTAAGTAGATACCTCAGCTGTACCTAAAAAAACCTTAACAAATTAATACCCTCTCTTTGTTCAGGTCCTGCTCTACGATCCTCTCTTTGACTGGACCATGAACCCCTTGAAGGCTTTATATTTACAACAGAGGCCAGAAGATGAGACTGAGCTGAGCTCCACTTTGAATGTAGAGGACCAGGAATGGAATCGAAAACTCAGGTGAGGGGTCTCTATCTTAGAGCAGGGGGGGTGGTCTAGGAATCTCTGGCTTCAGAGCCCTGCCCGGAGGGGTGATGAGAGAGCCCGGAGCACTAAGCAAGGCAGTGTTGCTCTCTCCGTCCCCAGGACAGCTGGCTCTTGTCATTGTGTCTGTTTCTCTTGCTCCCTGTCGCTCCGTCGCCCCCTGAAACTCCCTTGCAACGTCCACCTTCCCTAACCTCAGTGACTTCACCAGCTATTTTGCTGGTAAAATTGAAACCAGTCATGGAGAACTTGAACTTGGCAAAGTCTCCCCATCACCTTACCGCTCTTTCTCCTTCCTGCTTGCTAAATTCACTACTTGTGCCTCTGACTCCCATCTCTTTCACTGATACTTTCCTCTTCTGGTTCTCCTCCCATGCAGTTTGCCGGCACCTCCTCTGCCTCATAGTCCCCTAAATCTCAATTTGGGGTCCCTTTCTATTCTCCGCTTAAACCCGCTCTCTTGGACAACTCAGATACTCCCGTGGCTTCACTACCACCCCTATGCAGGTGATTCTCCAATCTCTCCCTACTGCAGTCCATACTTCATTCTGTTACCCAGATCACTTTTGTAAAAAAAACATTCAGCCGACAGATCCTACTCCTCATAAACCTCCAGCGGTTGCCCAACGATCTCAAATAGAAACTCCTTACCCTTGGCTTTAAAGGCATTTAATCAGCTCCCCTCATTGAACTCCTACTCCAACCCATCCCAACACTTCAGTCCGGCAACCTGCTCACTGTACCTCCATCCCCTTGCCCATGTCCTCCTTCTGGTGTGGAACGCCCTCCCCCCCAAACATAACTGACAGACCACTGCTCTCCCCCTCTTCCAAGCCTTACTAAAATCACCCCTCTTCCAAGTGGCCTTCCCTGACTAACCCTCATTTCTCCAACTATTTGCCCTCCCTTTTGTCATCTATGCACTTGGGTCTGCAACCCTGAAGCACTTTCATTTATTTCCCCCGCTACATGGATAAGCTCCATGCGGGCTGGGATCACCTCTACCAAATCTATCTCTCCCAAGCGCTTAGTGCAGTGCTCTGCACACCATAAAATCTCAACAAATACCATTGATTGTTCCTTTCTTACCGCTACTTCGTACTTCCCCTCTGCCGTCAACCACGCTCCAGTCTCCCCTGAACTAAAAAACTTTTCTCTAGATCCCACAGTCTACACGTCCCTGCTTCTATGTGCCACTATTGCTTCAACTCCCACCTTGCTCCAGATGACTTCCAAATCTATCTTCCTCATCCCAACCTCTTCCCTTGAGACCTCTGCACTTGAATGTCCCCGCCGCCCCTCGTCTGTCGTCCGGCTTCCTCCTCAACATGTCCTGGGTCCACCCTTTCCTCTCCACCCATCCAGCCACCACCCTTGTTTTAAGTTTGTCAACTCCTAATTATATTAGACGGATCTAATAGAGTCTAATCAATCGTATTTATTGTGCACTTACTGTGTGCAGGGCACTGTGCCAAGCGTTCGGGAGAGTAAAATACAACAGAATTAGCAGACACGTTCCCTATCCGTAACGAGTGTTCGGTTTCTCTTTCTCCCATCTGCACCCCACTGCAGCCCAGATTATCTTCCCGAAAATGTAGTTCAGCTCCCATTTGTCCACTCCTCACAAACCTCCAGCAGCTGCTACCCGTCCCCCTCCACATCAGGGAGAAACTCCATACCTTTGGCCTCATGACTCTCCTCCAGCTTTCTCTCCATCGCTCTCTTCACCCCCTGCTTTCCAGCTGGCACTCTGTACCTTGATTTTAGCATAAGATTAGTAACAGCATTTAGTTAGCATCTACTAATTTAGACGCTCTAAACTGTGAGCCCGCTATTGGGTAGGGACCGTCTCTATATGTTGCCAACTTGTACTTCCCAAGCACCTAGTACAGTGTGTTGCACACAGTAAGCGCTCAATCAATCAATCGTATTGAGCGCTTACTGTGTGCAGAGCACTGTACTAAGCGCTTGGGAAGTACAAGTTGGCAACATATAGAGACAGTCCCTACCCAGCAGTGGGCTCACAGTCTAAAAGGGGGAGACAGAGAACAAAACCAAACATACTAACAAAATAAAATAAATAGAATAGATATGTACAAGTAAAATAAATAGAGTAGTAAATATGTGCAAATATATATACATATATACAGGTGCTGTGGGGAAGGGAAGGAGGTAAGATGGGGGGATGGAGAAGGGGACGAGGGGGAGAGGAAGGAAGGGGCTCAGTCTGGGAAGGCTTCCTGGAGGATTGAATGAATGAATGAATAGATCGGAAGCTCATCTGCTAATTCGGATGCATTGTACTCTCCCAAGCGCTTAATACAGTGCTCTGCACATAGTAAGCGCTCAGTAAATGCCACTGATTTAACCTAGCTTAGGGCCGTGGCGTTATTGACTCCCAAAGAAAAAAAAAAGAAAAAGTGAAAAAGCCGTGGCTGAAAAGACAGCTTCAATGAACAGGACGCGGTGTTTTCTCCCCTTCCCCAAAGTTGATGAAATGGCTTTTCCTCAGTTATAATAATAATAATAATGATGGCATTTATTAAGCGCTTACTATGTGCAAAGTTGTTTAATCTTCGGTTTCTCCCGCCAGTGGGGTCGACCAGAGTTTCAACAAGGTGGCCGAGCGGGTGCTGATGAGGCTGCAGGAGAAACTCAAAGGAGTGGAGGAGGGAACCGTGCTCAGCGTCGGGGGGCAGGTCAACCTGCTCATCCAGCAGGCTGTGGACCCCAAAAATCTCAGCCGCCTCTTCCCGGGCTGGAAGGCCTGGGTGTGAGTTCTGCCGCCCGACTGGGATTCCGAAGTACCACCGGTTTGGCGTCCACCTTTCGAGTCCTGCCGCCGTTCGGCCTTTCGGAAACATTGTCATTCAGCCTGCGGGCTGAGGTGGTCTTGCTGAGTGGCGTTTCGGCTTCACACGGCTGTAGAGCAGGTGAGTAGCCAGAACCCCAAGATGTGCTACTTATCACTGAAAAACGTGTATTCTCTTCAAGGCCAGGAAGGGCAATGGTAAAAAAAAAAAGAAAGAAAAAAAAGCTCCAGTTTACCTTTGCTTTAGATTGCCTCCTTTGAAGTAAATTCCCTCTCTTGATCCTGGTTCACAACATGATCAAGTTTTTTACTGAGCTCCTGTTTTTTACAACAGGAAAAAAGTAGGAATCAGATGATTGCATATTGATACTGCTTCTATTTTCCCCGCTGAATGCCTGTACATGTTCCACTGGACTTGAGCCAGCGGTTTACTTTGGATGAAGCACTTTGCTAAGTGGGGCGATAGTGACAAGAAACTTATTTTATCATCACAAGTGGCATTTATTAAGCGCTTGAGTTATCCTTTTTAAATACGCACAAAAGAGAAGAAGAGCTACTCAGTACTGGAACAGTGAGAGCCACATTCAAACCTAGAAGTGAAAAAAAATTGGGCCGAATCAGATTTTATGGGCCACCTACCTTACGAGGTTATTTTTGAACCAGGTTTTAACCGTAACTTATGTTGAAAGATAACAGAAAAGGTAATATTAGGGAGACATAATTGAACCATTATTACCAGCACTTCCTATATCAAATCGGGCTTATTTTACTCTTTTTCTGAACACGACTGACATTCCTCCTTTCTACGTATAACTGACTGTTGATAGCCATTGAGTCTGAAAGTTCTGAATTTGTATTCAAAAGAGTGTAGGAGCTAGAGATGACACATAGGAAATACAGGACTTCCCTTTAGAGAATGTAAAGAATGTAAATTTCCTTTTACCTCTGGCATTTTGTCACAAAAGCTGCTGAATTTGGGCCCCTCCATATTTCTAGCCCTACTTCTGCTGCTAGAAGATTAGTTGGAGCTGAAAGGGGGTTACTTTTTTGCTGACCAAGGCTTTGTCCATCATTTCCCTGCCAACTGGCCCTGGCAAAATTCACCCTAATTTCCCAAGAAGATGAGTTAATTTGTAGACCGAAATGTCTTCTGTTTCGCTTTGTTTTTTAAACATTGGCTGACAGGTGATTTTTAGACCTTAAATTAATTCTGCACTTTCTTCAGCGGCAAGCTGACCCAGTATGCATTTATTCTTTAGAGAGTCAAAGTCTTCATCAACCTAGTTCGCAACAGGTGACTTATTTTGTAGGTATTTCGGTCATTTCGTTTTGTATGCGTGTCACCATTTCAATGCGAGTCCTCTCTAATGAAACCTCTAGGCCAAACTGTTAAAGTGACCGGCTTTACGGGCGAGTATGAATTCCGGCTTTAGTAGGCAGGAAGTGGGATGGTTCTCTAAATTGTTTCGGCTGCTGCAACCGGGCTTTGGTGTCCCGTGGACCAGCTCGGGGTCTCAGAGCAGTGACGCGGGTGGTGACAGGAAAGGCGACAGGAGATGCCGAGGGCACGTACCCGATCACTCTCCCCTCACGACGGACGAGACCGAAAGCCGACGACGGACGAGACCGAAAGCCGGGCCCTGCTCGCTTACCACGCTGCTTCTTCGGTCGTTTCAGGATCGCTTCTGGCAAAGAAGTAGATCGGAGCCAGGGCCCGTTCAAGCTGCTTATGGACAGAAAACGGTTTAACTAGGAACCCCCGTGAGAATCAGGCACATTAAAAAGGCCTAGCCAGGTTTAAGATACGAAGAAACCGCAAGTCAGTTTCGTCTGGAGAGAATAATCATTCCCCTTTAAAAGACAACTGCAGGGAAATAAAAGAATCAGAAAAAAAAAAAAAGAATACAACTGATGGGAACATTAAATTTCCCAAGAGAGCTTAAGCTAAATTGGATCTGTTGGATAAGCTAATGCTAGCTAGTTAGAGGAAAACGTCCCGCTAGCTTTGAATGTAGGGATAAAGTGTATTTAGAATGATTTTGCTACGTAGGAATAGAACTGTATTTCATGAAATTTTTTTTATACTAGTTTTGGAACTCTCAATAAAGAATCCTTGTCCGGGTAGATGCTACCGGGCGCGGTGGAATGTGTGTGCTCCTTTATGTGTGTTTAGTGGATGACGGACAGATCAGCCTCGGTCTCGCCACGTCCAGCGAGGCTGGAGGCCGGCCCGACGAGGCTCGGCAGGAAAATGTGTTTGTCCTCAAGTGCTCAAAAAGGCTCTCCTCTACCGGAAGGCCACCTCTGAGGCACCCAGTCTACTCTCCCCTTCCTGTCTCATCTCCGTAATCTACCACAACGCAGCCCGCACAATTCGCTTCTCTGACACCCGCCTCTGAACCTCCATCTCGCCCTCCTTTTGGCCTGCAGCCCTCTCCCCCATCCTATCCGACAGACCACCACTCTCGCCTTCTTTAAAGCCCTCCAAAAATCACACGTCCACGAGGCCTTCCCCGACTAAACCCTCATTCCCCACCACCTGTGACTGTAAGCTCGTTGTGGACAGAGAGTGTGTCTGCTAATTATTGTATCGTACTCCCGCAAGTGCGTGTTCAGTAAGCGCTCAGTAAATACGATCGACTGACTCTCATCTTTATTTTCCGTGCATAGCCTTCTCCTCTGCCGTTTCTCCTGTCTGCAATTTATTTTAATGTCTGTAAACTCTTCCCACCAGCTTGTAAACTCCTTGAGGGTAGGGATTGTGTCTTTCAGCGCTGTTGCACTGCATTCTCCTGACCATTTGGTACAGCACTCTGGAGACAAAGTGCTCAATACATTCCATTCACTGAATGATTCTTCATCTTACGGCTCTTGCCCTGCCTCCCCGTTGCCGTCCAGATGGATTATATGCATCTACTTCCTCCAACTCCCTGCTTCCCCCCACTCCCCGAAACAGCCCTTACCAATGCCCTCCTTCTTGTCAAATATAACAGACTCTCCTCTGCCCAAATCAACGGTATTTAAACAAGTTACTGAGTGCAGAGCATCCCACCACATCCTCCTCGATCTCTCAGGTGGCTTATTTTCAACACTGTCTAACCTTGATTTTCCTGAGAATTCTCTCCCGTTTCCCTTTACTTTTTTTCCCATGGTATTTGTTAAGTGCTTACTATGTACGAGGCACTATCCTAAGTGCTGGGGTCGCTAAAAGCTAAACAGGTTGGACACGATCCCTGTCCTACATAGAGCTCAGTCTTAATCCCCATCCTCAGCTTCTTTCACCTCTCTGGCTGATCTTTCTCGTCCCTTTTTCCCCTCCCCTGCGTAACTGTGGGGGCTCCTCAGGGCCCATTCTTTGTCCTCTTCTCTTCTCCGGCTTAAACTATGTACCCTTCAACCGTGCGGCCGGCTCCTGTATGTTCCTTGCTGGTCCTTGCCTGTCTCCTTTTCTGCAATGTCACATTTCCTCTAGGACATCTTTGCAAGCTCAACATGACCCAAACGGAATCCTCCTCTCCTCTCCCCAGCCTTCTCCTCCACCTAACATCCTCCCCCTCATCAGCCTGTCACCAAACCTACACGTTCTTCCTTCGCACCATTTCCGCAAACCGCCCTTTCCGCTCCATCCGGACGGCCACCGTGCTGTCCAGGTGCTTCTGAGAAGCCGCGGGGCTCGGTGGAAAGGGCCCGGGGCTTTGGAGTCAGAGGTCATGGGTTCAAATCCCCGCTCAGCCAATTGTCAGCTGAGTGACTTTGGGCAAGTCACTTCTCTGCCTCAGTTACCTCATCTGTAAAATGGGGATTAAGACTGTGAGCCCCTGTGGGTCACCTTGTAACCTCCCCAGCGCTTAGAACGGTGCTTTGCACATAGTAAGCGCTTAATAAATGCCATTATTATTATTATAGCTCAACTTGATCATTCCAGTAGCGTCTTCCAATCTCAGTTTCTCTCCCTTCCTCTCAAATTTGTGAAGCACTTATGAGTCAGTCACTGTTCTAAGTGCTTGGGGTAGATAGAAGATAATCAGTTTGGGCACAGTCTGTGTCCCACATGGGGCTCACACTCTTCATCCCCATTTACAGATGAGGGACCCGAGGCCCAGAGAAGTGAAGTGCCTTGCCCACGGTCACACAGCAGACAAGGGGCAGGGGCAGGATTAGAACCCGGTTCCGTCTGACTCTCCCAGGCTACGCTGCTTCTCTCCGGTCTATCCCTCACTCTGCTGCCTGGATCACTCTTCTAAAATGTTGCTCTGCATACGTCTCTCTACTTTTGAAAAACCTCAAATGAAGAGCCATTCTTCTCTACATCAAGCCAAACTCCAGGCCGTTGGCTTTTAAGGTAGGGAAACCTCCCTCTTCCCTCCTGTCTATCCACTCCCTTCTCCCACTCCACTGTAGCTTACACCCTTTATTCCTCTCAAGATAATTACTGAGTCTTAGCCTTGTGTCTCCCATCTTCACCCTCTTTCTCACACCCTCTCCAGTCTGTCACTCTCGCCCCATTTTTATGAAGCCTCTCCCCAGTGAACGATTCCTACTCTCCCCACCACACTCCACATTTATTGAGGGCTTGGGAGAGTACACTATAACAGTTGGTAGACTCATTTCCCTCCCACAAGGATCTTACAGTCTGCGCTGGACCTCTCGAGTACTCGTCCTCCCCGAAAGCACTTAGAAACATGTCTCTTATCCCCTTTGGCTTCCCCCTCTTTCTCCTTCCCCCCCACCATCTGAGGTCCTCGATCGTGAAAGCCATTTACTGAACTCTTAGGTATCGAGCGCTCCGCAAAATAAGCGATTTAAAATACTGTGAATTGAAGTGCTTACTCTTTTGGTCCAGTGGAAAGGGCACCGCCGTGGGAATCCGAAGGCCCCCGTTCTTGTCTCAGCTCTAGGATTCCGCGTCTGCTGGGGCTCGGCCATCTGTGGCGATGACGGTTTTCGGTCAAAGATGTGCCGAGAATCATGAAGAAGAGCTGGCTAACGTGGGTGGCTACCGAGGCTGGGCTATGGATCTACAGTACGGCTTTATCTTGGCGGTCATGTTGGCTACCTGCTGTCTGTCATCGGCCCACCTGTTCCGGACATTTTGTGCCCCATAGGCGCAGAGAAGTGACTTACCCCAGGTGACGACAGATTATATCTTTTTTTAAAAAATAGTATTTGTTAAGTGCGTACTATATTTCCAGCACTAAGTACTGGGGTAAAGAAACGGCATGGACACAGCACAGGCCTGGGATTCAGAAGGACCTGGGTTCTAATCCCGGCTCTGCCCCTTATCTGCTGTGTGACCCTAGGCAAGTCACTTCACTTCCCTGGGCCTCAGTTACCTCATCTGGAAAATGGGGATTGAGATTGGGAGCCCCTTGTGGGACAGGGACTGCGTCCAATTTTCAGCTGTATTTATTGAGCGCTTACCGTGTGCAGAGAACTGTGTTAAGCGCTTGGGAAAGTTCAATACAACAAACTTGATAAGCTTGTATGTATCCCAGCGCTCAGTACAGGGCCTGGCACATAGTAAATGCATAATGAATATCATTTTTAAAAAAAGGGTAATCTGTTGTGTGATTTGGGGCATGTCACTTCTGTGGCTGTTTCCTCAACTGTAAAATGGGAACTCATTACCTGTTCTCCCTCCTGCCTGGACTGTCCAACCTGATTATTAGTCTTTATTCCAGTGCTTAATACCACTAGTAGACACTTAACAGGGGCCACAGCTATCAGTTGGACACTGTCCCTGTCCCACAGGGGGCTCGCAATTTAAGTAGGAGGGGAGAAGGGGGACGGTTTCACGGATGAGAAAACTAAGGCATACGAGAAGTGAAGTGACCTGCCCAAGACAAGGGGCAGAGCTGGGATCGGACCCAGGTAACGTGGCTTTCAGGCTTGTGCTCTTTCCCGTCCCCCTGTAGATGGGCTCTGAGGGGCCGGCAGGCTTTCAAGCCAACAGCCTCTTCCTAGGGGCGAACACAGAGGACGGGAACAAGAAAGTGAGCCACCATCAATGCCCTCATGGAGCAAAAAGACCGTGGGGACTTGCCCCAACAGGGAACGGAAGTTTCTCCAGGACCCAGGATCCTTCTCCAGGTGAGGACCTCCGGGCTGGTTTACCATTCGACCTGCACTTTGGGATAAACTTTAGGAGGCAACGGCAATAACTGTAACACGCTTCTCACCGACGCCGTATTAAAGCAACTTTATTCGGTACGAATAAATCCCCTGGGGAAAACTGGCGTCTGCTACCCATCCCTAAAATGGGCTCTGGAAAGAAAAATCTTTTAAGGGCGAGGGAAGGAATCTGGGGGCGTTCCGGCAGATCTGGGGTTCTCCTCTTAGATCTGTTCTCGAGACGTGATGAGTTTCAGCGTTGCCTTGCTGTCAAGGGGTATCTCCGTGAATCCGTACAGCTCTAACCTGAAATCTAAACAGATTTTCATCCATTAATCAGTGTTATCTGTTGAGAACTATGCCAAGCGCCGCACTAAGTGCTTAGGAAAGCACAACACTACAGACACAAATCCTGCGCACAAGGAGTTTACTTAATCGGAAAAAACTGTTAACTGTAAGGGGACTGTAGAGTGTGGGGGTGGCCAACCCACAGGAGCTGAAGAGCTGCGAAATAATCAATCAGTGGTACTGATTGAGCACTTACTGTGTGCAGACCGCTGTACTAAGCGCTTGGGATAGTACAATGTAGCTAGAGGGGCTCCCTGCCTATAAGGAGCTTGTGTCTACAACCAAAAACCAAATATGGCCAAGAGCCACAGATGAAAAAATACTTAATATTTCAGGAATAGTTAAGCAGGCAACCCTGCCCTGGCAGTGAGTGTGAGTGGGCAGGTGTTTCCATAGTGGAGGTGAATGGGCAGGCGTTCTTGTGGTAGTGATAGGGGGGTGATTAGTGGAGAGCAGGCATTAATAAGTGCTTAGTAAATACAATTACTACTGCTGCAGTTAAGTTAGAGAGCCAGGCAGCCTGGGTCATGATAAAAGAACCTTAAATTGGTGTCCTTGTGCCCTCCAAGTTATTCAGCTCGTAGCTTACAACAGTATAAACATTTCCCAATGGGGTCAATCTCCGAACAACTCAGTGAGTTGCCCTAGGTGAATCCATAAAGTTGACGTGCTTAACTTAAAACTGCAATGAAGCAATGGAAAGCAAATTACACTTTCACTAAGCTCGGAAAGACTACCTTCCCCAAAACGTGACTTTTTAAAAGTCCAGACCTCACAGAGTCCTACTCACGTTACTCAGAAGACACAGGACTCCCTTAGCGCAAGTTCTCCTGTGGTTTAAATTCCTTCTTTAAACGAGGCATTGGCAAGGTCCGAGCAGGAACAGCTTACCTTGAAAGGGAGCTGAAGAGCTGCTCGTGGCTAGTTTTTTCCAGTAGGTAATATACCTGAAAACACAAAATGCCCAGTCGGTAAAAATGAATGCTTTCGGCAGGTCCATCCACATTATCTGGGAGCGGGCACTTTCTTTAGCAAGAAAATCTTCCCTCAAAACAATGTCTTTTGAAACGCTTAATTTTACAACGCTGCTAAGATCAACTTTTCACAAGGTGGGAGGGGCTCTCAGTAAGCGCTGCTGAATAACTCAAGATTTATATGGTGAACAAGGTGATCTTTGGCCAGAAAATAAATGCTGCTAGAAATCTGGTGATTTTGAGAGGTCGATAGTACTGTTACTCTGCTAGGTGATATTAACAAAAATCCAGACGGCTGTGAAGCACGGGCCGGAAACATGCCCACACTGTTGCACTGTACTCTCCCAAGTGCTTAGGACAGTGTTCTGCACACAATAAGCACTTGGTAAATGCCACTGATGATGATGATCGAATAGAAGAATTAAAATTTCACAGAAACTTCTTGGATCAATCCCCTGACCTAATGGAAACTTTCTCCCATCCTTCTTGAAGTCCTGAGTTGAATTTTGCTAGGGCAAAGTACCTTATTTGAAAAAAAAAAAAAGTCCAGAGTATGTTTTCTGTTCAGGCAGTATATTTTCTGCAGACACTGTTCTCCATTTTCCTGGGTCGGTTGTAAACTCCTGATTGGGAGAATTGGGGGAGCTAAAAAAAGTTACCCTCCATTTATCTCAGAAACTTTCACACTCCCAACACTTACAATCAAATAATGGTCCTAATGAATTTTCAAAGGAAAAGCCTGAGAAAGCTAGCAGAACAGTGTCATGAAAACAGCCCAAGAAAAATGATCTTGATGAATTAAAAGTGAGTGCTTTTATCTACATCTGTTATTTTTTTCTTCAGAATTCAAATTAACAATAATAATAATAATGATGGTATTTGTTAAGCGCTTACTATGTGCAAATCACTGTTCTAAGCGCTGGAGCACTGTTCTAAGTGCTGGGTAGTATCTATCCATTAATTAATTACTGGTATTTATTAAATGCTTACTGTGTGCAGAGCATTGTAAGCAGTTGGGAGAGTACAGCACAATGTAGTTGGTAGCCACAATCCCTGTCCAAAAGGAAGAGTTTTACTAGCTTGTTAAATGGGCAGTCAAAGCCAATGCACAACGAGGGAGGCTTTAAGAAGATACCTGAGAAATAGGAGAGAGCTAAGAAATGCACCGGCTCACTGAAGCATTTCTTCCTGATGGCTAGCATAATAATAATTATTATTATTATGGTATTTGTTAAGCGCTTACCATACCTCAAGCACTGTTCTAAGCGCTGGGACAGTTACAAGGGTGTCCCACGTGGGGCTCCCAGTCTTAATCCCCATTTTCCAGATGAGGTAACTGAGGCACAGAGAAGTGGCTTGCCCAGGCATAGATGCTAAACTTCATCCTTGCTAAACTGCAGAGGTGATGGGAAACCAAAGTCGGAAATGTATCAAATTCAACTTAATGGTCATTCTCCAAAATATGAAAAAGATAATACGATTTCAAAAGGCACACACACACACACGTGTGTATATCTTTTGAAATTACATATATTTTATATCTGGGTGTGGCGGGGCGGGTATATGAATGGACCGTCAATCTTCATTTTGAAGCCTATACTGTATAGAAAATTTAAAAATCAGGATTTTAAATTTAAAAAGGATTGCTCGGGACCATCCTTCTCCCTTGCTGTGCCTCCCTTTTAGATTGGGAGCCCCAGGAGTGACAGGGACCGAGTCTGATTTGATGATCTTGTTTCTACTCCAGTACTTGTCATCTAGTGAGCGCTTAAAAATGCCATTATTATTACTTGCTCCCCAGGATGAACAGTCAACAGGCCCAATCCTGGGATTAAAGGGGAAACATCAGCACATTATGGCTAACTAAAAATTCATAATGATAATACCTTGGGTTTGCAATTGGCTTTTATAGTTCCAAAACCCTTTCGCATGACTGAATTTATCTGATTTTGTCCCCAGAGAATCCTGTGAAGTAGAGGGAGGCCGGGATGATCATCTCTATTTTACAAATGTACCCTTACCCTAGTCAGAGTAAATGCAAAGAACCCCCTCGTATCTGGAAGGACCGGGTCGGAACTACCCAGACCCAAAGTGAGGTGGAAGTGGGAAGAGAGAAAAGGAAGAGAAAGAATATTAGCGTAACACAGGGACTCTGAGGCTCACTCAACATCTGTATCAAAATCTATTTACTCATCAAAGTTGAGTGTGTTCGTCCATTTCAGGATTTCATCCACTTCCCATTCCATCACATTTTCCACGCCTTCCACTTCAATCGATTTTATTATTCCTTCGGTGGCCTTCTGAACTAAGATCTGGGTTTCAGAATCCACTTCCTTTGCCTTTAAGCTTCCTGCGTAATACCTATGGAAAGGAAAGGAATGAAAATTAAAAACCTTACCCATTAAGGGTAGCTATCTATAAGTAGTCCTAAAAACGGATACGCTTTAGGCCGAGTTTTCCACACTCGGCCCCCACGACGCTGTCGTCACAGATGCCCCACTGAAGACGCCGCTTCTCAGTGACAGTCACACACATGGAGGGAATCTCACGGCCAGCACAGTCACCTTTGAATTAAAGGATATTACGTGCTCTCTCAATACAGACAGTCTATCACTCATATATCTATGGAGACCCACTCCCAGAAACACATGGACACCTAATCCCATCAAGTACTCTTTGTGGCCCCACTTACGACAACTCTCTTGATTTTTTTAATTAATATGGATCAAGATGCATGGTAAACATCATGGTCCTGGGAGTCAAAGGACTTGGCTTCTAAGCCAGGCTCTACGGCTTACCTGCTGTGTGACCTTGGGCAAGCCACTGAGCTTCTCTGTGCCTCAGTTCAGCTCGTTGTGGGCAGGGAATGTGTCTTTCATCTGTACTCTCCCAAGCGCTTAATACAGTGCTCTGCACACAGTAAGCGCTCAAGTGTGACTGATTGATTCCCTCTCTTGCAAAATGGGGTTTCAATATCTGTTCTCATCATCATCAGTCGTATTTATTGAGCGCTTACTGTGTGCAGAGCACTGTACTAAGCGCTTGGGAAGTACAAGTTGGCAACATATAGAGACAGTCCCTACCCAACAGTGGGCTCACAGTCTAAAAGGGGGAGACATGTGGGAGCTGATTATCTTCCATCTACCCCAGTGCTTGGCACACAGAAAGCACTTAAACATCACAGTTATTATTATCATACATTATTATATACATGCCATACATATATATAATTGCATAAGCACATACATATATGCAGAGATAAATGAAGAGGAGAGAGGCCTGTCATCTAAGTCACCAAAAAGACCCCAGTGTTTCTGAATTCTAACGCTTCCGCGAGGTAGAAGATTCTGGATGAACACTACCAGAGCAGACACACACAAACCTAAGGTAAATCACTGAGCTATGGACACAGAAGAATCAAGACATCAAATGTCCGGTGCTCATATTCACTGTGTGGACAGAAAAAGGGGCTTGATTCTCTTGACATCCATAGCATTATGGATGACAGTCCTTCCGGTATGGTGAGAAGGAACTTTTTCTGTTTTTGTCTTCCATTAGACTTTAAAAGAGGCAAAAATATACTTTGTAGTGTTGCTGAAAGATGACTGAAATAATCAGTTAAAAAAAAAAAAACCCAGAGGATTTCAAGAAGTGAGATAATAATAATAATAATAATGGCATTTATTAAGCACTTGCTATGTGCAAAGCACCGTTCTAAGCACTGAGGAGGTTACAAGGTGACCAAGTTGCCTTATGGGGGGCTCACAGTCTTAATCCCCATTTTCCAGATGAGGTAACTGAGGCCCAGAGAAGTGAAGTGACTTGCCCAAACTCACACAGCTGACAATTGGCAGTGCTGGGATTTGAACCCATGACCTCTGACTCCAAAGCCCGGGCTCTTTCCACTGAGCCACGCTGCTTCTCGCGTGAAAATGAGATGTGCAACACAGAGTAAAAATCAAGGGGGAAAACTGACATCCTTGAATTTACATCTAGTGCTGATAGAATCAGTTTCACAAAGACTTAGAAGAACCAAAAGGAACTGAATTTGAAAATGATTTCACTCTCCTACTAGAGTCCGGTCACTTTAGACATCGGACTCTTTGACAAATAACGTCGCCCGATATTCCGGACACGCGATTTTCAGGAGCGATCCAAGGGTGTTTCTCTGGGAGGTGGGAGGAGGACCTCTGATCCTCCCCACCCGGCCCTGACTTGCTCTAGATCATCATCATCATCCTCAATCGTATTTATTGAGCGCTTACTATGTGCAGAGCACTGTACTAAGCGCTTGGGAAGTACAAATTGGCAACATCTGTCACTTTCTCTTCTCGGGTTCAGGTCAATCTGAACTCAGGCTCTGGATGTGGGTGGTGGGAGACGGGATGCTTAAAATAAAACACTCCCATAATCAAGGCACTCCCCCCGTTCCACATCAACCACAAACGGGGTCAGACCAACCGAAAGCAGGGGGGTTTGGGAGACAGTTGTTCACTAACGGCTGCTTCGAACATTTTGCTTTTAATCAAGAGGACCTTCGATACGATAGGGACGTCACTAAATTCATAAGTTTTACCGACGACAAACAGTTCCCCCACAAGGCGGTAGACACAGAAAAAGTCGCAGGTTATAAGAACCAAGTCTAAGCGCTGCATGGACTCACATGTGCTGCATCCATTTTATTTTTTTCAGTTTTCGCCTTTTCTCGACATCCTCTCTCCTCTTCAGTTTGGAGAAATGAAAGCTCACCTTCCTCTCGTTGTCGGCCAGGGTGAAGGGATCTGTGAACCTCCAGAACTGTTAACACACAGCGCAAGCTTTCAGTCTAGCAGTTGACGAAAGCTGGCACTATTAGCGCGGTGATACATTTCCTTCGACGGAAATAACCTCTTCTTACCCAGGACAGTTCAGAAAAGATGGGAGGGTAGGGGGGAGGAAGAGAGGCAAAACCACATTACTTTCCACTAGCTCTACACCGTATTTCCATTCCCCTCCAGACTAGAAGCTCGTTGTGGGCACAGAATGTGTCTACCGACTCTGCTTACAGCATGGCTCAGTGGAAAAAGCATGGGCTTTGGAGTCAGGGGTCACGGGTTTGAATTGTGTGACTTTGGGCAAGTCACTTCACTTCTCTGTGCCTCAGTTCCCTCCTCTGTAAAATGGGGATTAAGACTGTGAGCCCCCCGTGGGACAACCTGATCTCCTTGTAACCGCCCCAGCACTTAGAACAGTGCTTTGCACATAGTAAGCGCTTAATAAATGCCATCATTATTATTATTACCAAGGGTTTAGTAGAGTGCTCTGCACACAGAAGGCGTTCGATAAGCATCGATTGATTGATTAGCTTCCAGATAAGGGATACCTGAGAAGTGAGTGAGGGAATATCCTGGATCAATCATAAAGGTTGATGAGTAATGGCAGGTGGTTATTGGAGGGCAGGCAGTCCCTTGGTGGGAAAAACTGTAGTAATAATAATAATAATAATAATAATGGAGAAGTGAGTGAGGGAATATCCTGGGTCAATCATAAAGGTTGATGAGTAATAGCAGGTGGTTATTGCCAGCAGTCCCTTGGTGGGAAAAACTGTAATAATAATAATGATAATGGTATTTGTTAAGAGTTTACTATGTGCCAAGCACTGGGGTAGATACAAGGTAATCGGGTTGGACAAAGTCTCTGCCTTACATGGGGCTCCCAATCTTAATCCCCATTTTCCAGATGAGGTAACTGAGGCCCAGAGAAGTGAAGTGCCTTGCCTAAGGTCACACAGAAGACCCCCACCCTCTGACTCCCGAGCCAGTGATCTTCATGCTGCAGGCCATGCTGCTTCTCTTATTCTGACAAAGTTCCCTTCTTATGGGCAGGGAACATGTCCACAGTACTCTGCACACAGGAAGCACTCAAGAAATAATGATTATTATTATTATTATGGTATTTGTTAAGCATCTACTATGTACCGGGCACTGTACCAAGCGCTGATGTGGATACAAGCAACTCGGGTTGGACAAAGCCCCTGTCCCATGTGGGGCCACAGTCTCTATCCCCATTTTACAGATGAGGTAACTGGGGCAGAGAGAAGCGGAGTCGCTTGCTCCCGGCCACAAAGCAGGTATGTGGCAGAGCTGGGATTAGAACCCGGGTCCTCTGACTCTGAGGCCCATGCTCTACTAGGCCACACTGTTTGGGATCTTACCTCCTTCCCTTCCCCACAGCACCTGTATATATGTTTGTACATATTTATTACTCTATTTATTTTACTTGTACCTATCTATTCTATTTATTTTATTTTGTTAGTATGTTTGGTTTTGTTCTCTGTATCCCCCTTTTAGACTGTGAACCCACTGTTGGGTAGGGACTGTCTCTAGATGTTGCCAACTTGTACTTCCCAAGCGCTTAGTGCAGTGCTCTGCACACAGTAAGCGCTCAATAAATACAATTGATTGATTGTTTCCCATTTCGGTGTACCACCTTCTGTGATTACACTGAATGCGCACTGGCATAAACCGTTAGTATGGGCTCAACCTGGGTATATAATACTAATAATAATTGTATTCATTAAGCCCTTATTACGTGTCAAGCACTGTACCTTTAAGTCCTGAGGTAATCAATAATAATAATGAGGTGATCAAATGACAAGATAATCAGGTCCCACATGGGGCTCACGGTCTACGTAGCTGGAAGACCAGGAATTGAACCTCCATTTTGCAGACGAGGGAACTGAGTCACAGAGAAGTGAAGTGTCTTGCCCAAGGTCACACAGCAGACAAGTGGAGGCGCTGGGATTAGAACCCAGACCCTCTGACTGTCGGGCCTGTACTTTTTCCACTAGATCATGGAAAAGAAGGCAGCCTCTTGAAGTTCCCATGCCATCCAGAGTAACCACTGATCTAAGTTCCCTAGAAGACCAATTCTTATATAAGTGGTAAGGAGCCTATTTCTCAGTCCAGTTACAATCTGAAATAGGCAGCTTTAATCCAACAATGGTATTTATTCAACCAGTCAGTCAATCGAAGGAGGGGAGAGAGTGCGCTGCTCTAAGCACTTGGGAGAGAACAATACCACAGAGTTGGTGTGGACGTGGAGCTGATCCCAGCCCTGCCTCTTGTCTGCTGTGTGACGTTGGGCCAAGTCACTTCGCTTCTCCGGGCCTCAGTCGCCTCCTCCGTAAAATGGAGATTAAGTCTGCGAGCCCCATGTGGGACAGGGACTCTGTCTATCTGGGCACTTAGTACGGTGCCTGGCATATAGTAAGTGCTTGACAAGTCCCAAAAATAATAAATAAAGGCGCTTACAGCCTAGAGAGGAGGGACAGAGGACTCTCACGACCACGGCAGGCTAAATCTGTAGTCCGGACCCCGAAACGAAGATCGGGACGGAAAACGGGCCTTCGAAATGTCCGAGAGAAAAGTCTGATAGTTTCCGTCACTCACTCGGATGGAAAGGGGTCGCCAACCGTTGTTCTCTATTCTCTGGTACCAGCCGCGCTGACTGGCGTCCTCGAGGTTGCCATTCGGCTCCTTAGGCGCCGGCTGCTTTGCTGGACGCTTCGTGTAATCTCTGGGGCTGTGAGCACACAGGTCTACGATAGGCCGCTGAGTGAAGATTTTATAATATATAGTGGGGGGATATTTAACCTGTAGATTAAAAACAACTATTTTAATATCCAGTAACAACCTAATCACAAACAGAGCTTAGTACAGGCATACTTTACCTACAGGGAGGTTATGTCCCTTGAAAACGTGGTCGTACGTTTGACCAGTTGTACCTTGGGATACTTTTGCCCTTAGGCTTATATATATATATCTGTATATGTTGCCAACTTGTACTTCCCAAGCGCTTAGTACAGTGCTCTGCACACAGTAAGCGCTCAATAAATACGATTGATTGATTGATTACCATTTTGGGACGCACCCCAGTAAGACGGGAAGCCGCGTGGCGTAGTGGGAAGAGCCAGGGCCCGAAAATCAGAGGACCCCTGATCCGGCACGTGTCTGCTGTGTGACCTTGGGCAGGTCCCTTACCTGCTCTGGGCCTCGGTTCCCTCGCCTGCCAAATGGGGATTCGATAGCTGTTCTCCCTTCGACTTAGACTGTGAGCCCCGCATGGGACCTGCTAATCTGTACGTTCCTCGACGCTTGGTACAGTGACTTAATGACCACCAAAGTTATTACCAAAATAATATATTATATTATTATAATATTACCAAAGTAATAATAATAATGATGGCATTTATTAAGCGCTTACTATGTGCAAAGCACTGTTCTAACCGCTGAACAGTAGGGTTCTACCGTGCCCCAAGTCCCGCTCCACCACCTCCTCACCCTGATTTCCAGCGGCTGTTCTCTCTACTCAGTCATTCATTCAGTCATATTTTTGAGCACTTACTGTGTGCAGAGCACTGTACTAAGCGCTTGGGAAGTACAAGTCGGCAACATACAGAGATGGTCCCTATTCAACAACGGGCTCACAGTCTAGAAGGGGGAGACAGACAACGAAACAAAACATGGAGACAGGTGTCCAAACCGTCAGAATAAATAGAATTATAGCTGTGATAAGTCCCCAAGCGCGCTCCTTCAGGTCCCTTCTGGGACCAGCCTGCTATCTTAATAATAATAATAATAATAATGGCATTTGTTAAGCGCTTACTATGTGCAAAGCACTGTTCTAAGCACTGGTTGACGCCTACGCCACCTTCCTCCCTGCAACTTTGGCTGGGGCTGAAAGCCTGGGAAGGGGTCGGGGGACGGAGCGAGGAGAGAGAGGAAGACAAAGAGGGGGAGGAAGGGCGGGTGGTGTTAGATAGTGATGCCTGCTGCCACTGGGTTTAAAGTGCAAAAAGAAAAGAAAATCCATTCCAGTAATGGGGGCTGGACCGGAAAGGTTCATTCATTCATTCATTCATTCATTCAATCGTATTTATTGAGTGCTTACTGTGTGCAGAGCAAGCAGAGAGAACATGTGGAGGGCTGCCAGTGATAGCTGTATTAGGGAGTGAAAAAAACTAAAAGCCACACGTGAAAAGGCAGGGGAACAGATGGGGGTGAGGGGCAAGTTAGGAGGTGAAGAGGCAAGGCAGCATGGCCTAGTAGATAGTGCCCGGGCCTGGGAATCAGAAAGGCCTGGGTTCCAATCTCCGCTCCGCCACTGGTCTGCTGTGTGACCCCGGGCCGGTCACTTCACCTCTCTGTGCCCCAGTTACCTCAACTGCAAAATGGGGATTAAGACTGCGAGCCCCACGGAGGACAGGGACTGTGTCCGATCTGATTAGCCTGTATCTATCCCAGCGCTTAGAACAATCAATCAATCGTATTTATTGAGCGCTTACTGTGTGCAGAGCACTGTACTAAGCGCTTGGGAAGTACAAGTCGGATTCCAGCGCATAAAGACTTTGCGGCCAGTGCTTTGCACGTAGTAAGCGCTCAGCAGATACCATCGTTATTATTATTAAGGCAGGAAAACCACCAGGAACTAGGATGAGGTGGGGCGGGGAGGAACTTACTAACCTGTAGTGTTCAGTTGTAGCATCAAAGAAGACAGGTTGCAATCCTAGGTTGCCCTTTACCTCAAAGTATATAAAATATAACGTTCTTGGAGATCTGACTACCTTCTTTTCTTGTCCCTCCCAATTCCTTCATCTCTGTCTTCATTTGTGAAGTCCCAGTTCTTCTTCTTGGAAATAATTCATCCCTTTCCCCACAGATGTTCCCTCTTTCTCATAAAACCAAACGATCTTACTCTCCCGTTGCATCTTAGTTAGCTGGGTTGTGCCTCATTTTCCACTCTCCCTAGTCTCTCGGGGTTCCTTTCAAGTCAAAAGTATCTGGGAAAATGGGCAAGAAAATCTCTGGAGGAAAACTTGGGCTGAGTTATAGTTTGCAGTGATATCTAGCTTATGATAAATTCCAGGAACGCTCTTCCTCCAGGACAAACAGTCAATAGGCTTTTCCAGGAAGGACGCTAAATATATTCAGAAGGACACTTTGAAAACTATTATTAAAAATAGGCTAGAGAATTGATCCGGATCAAAAAAAAATAAAGTCCACAGTTCAATTATTGCTGGCATAATTGGAGACAGGTGAATGGGATGCAGATTGGCGAACCAGGCTACGGCTTTGGGCTACAGGCCCGCAGTGTTGGGGCTACAGTGGGGATGGGTGAGTCACTGTGCTAAGTGGCCACAGCGGAATAAAAATCCTGTTGGTTTCTGACCATGACCTTTGGTAAAGTGTGTCTTTAGAAGGATTGTCCGGCACAAGGTACACTTGCACAGACTCTAGACTATATGTAGACCCTGTAGCCTGTAAGCTTCTTGTGGGCAAGGAACGTGTCTACCAACTCTGTCATACTGTATTCTCTCAAGTGCTTATTACAGTACTCTACCTAAGGTAAGCGCTCAGTAAATACCATCGAGGGACTGACTGGCAGGCTGCATCTCAGGCCCCGATTCCCTTACTGTTCTAGGCGCTAGGGTAGACACAAGCTGATCAGTTTGGACACGGTCCATCTCCCGTGTGTGACCTCACAGTCTTAAACCTCATTTGACAGGGGCAATAACAGCAGCGCAGAGAGCTGAAGTGACTTGCCCAGGGTCAAAGCAGACAAGTGGCAGGGGCGGGATGAGGACCCAGGTCCTTCTGACTCTCAGGCCTGGGCTCTATCATCATCATCCTCATCATCGATCGTATTTATTGAGCGCTTACTGTGTGCAGAGCACTGTACTAAGCGCTTGGGAAGTACAAATTGGCAGCATATAGAGACAGTCCCTACCCAACAGTGGGCTCACAGTCTAAAAAGGGGAGCCTCTATCCGCTAGGCCAGGCTGCTTCTCACCCTTTGGTATGGCCGGTTCCGGACCAACCCTCTAAAAAACCGAGGAATCCGATACTTACTCCCCCAAGTCTGAACCGAATGTTAATTCCAGCGGCAGCGTCGAGAAGCTCTGCCTGTAAGGCAATAATAAAATGTGTTGATAAAAGTAAAAGTAGTACATTTGGCATATTTGGAAAATGATCAGTAGGGTAATGTGAAACCTTGTGCAAGTCCTCATTCACAAATCCTCACTGAAACCCTATGCGACAGATGATACAGCCTGATCATCACTTATTAGTCAGACCCTGAACTGAGCACTGGGTCAGCTACAGGGTTGTCAGATCTCATGTGGGGCTCACAGTCAATCAATCAATCGTATTTATTGAGCGCTTACTGTGTGCAGAGCACTGTGCTAAGAGCTTGGGAAGTACAAGTTGGCAACATACAGAGCCAGTCCCTACGAATCCCCATCTTGCAGATGAGCGAACTGAGGCACACAGAGAAATTAAGGGAGTTGCCCAAGGTCACACAGTTGACAAATGGAAGAGCCAAGATTAGAACCCAGGTCCTCTGAATCCCAGGTTTTTGCTGTTCCCACTAGGGAACTCAGAAGAGAGGCTTCTCTAAACTGCAAGTTCATCTCTAGACTGTAAGCTCCCTGTGGGCAGGGAATGTGTCTACCAGCTCTGTTACAGTTTACTCTTCCAGGCACTTAATATAGTGTTCTGCACACAGTGACTGCTCAAAAAATGTCACTGATTGATAGAATCAGTCACAAATCCTGTCCCTCAAGGGGTTCACAGGCCTAAAATTATTTTCTTTGTCCGTCTTCATCCCTTTACCAAGAAAACTCTCTAGGTCCGCTAACCAGAACGGCTTTAGGACGGAAGATGGGCCGTTCTGAAGAGGGTGCGGCCATGGAGTCGCTGGGGGTCGGAAACGACTCGACGGCATTTGAAGAAGGATCCCTTCGCTACAGGGACTAAAATCACTCATCTCTTTCTCCTGCTCCTTTTGGCCCATATTTCCTAGGTAGTCGTTTTACAGTCGAGACAGGCCGTCCCTGTCTCGATTTCCCGGGACTCTCGCTAGTGCTCTGATCCCAGTAAGCACTCAATAGATACCACTGATTAACTGATTGATCTCTAGATGCTTTCCTCCAGAAAGGGAGTCAAGGAAGGAGGCCAACTTAGCTCCTCTGGTAGAACGCAGGGACAGTCTGCATGGAGCAGGCGCTCAACAAATACTGTTGACTGACATAATGTACAGGAAGTTAGAGAATACGCATCCATTCATTCAGTTGTATTGTGAGCCCCACGTGGGACAACCTGATCACCTTGTATCCCCCCCCCCAGCAATTAGAACAGAACATAATAATAATAATAATAAATTATTATTTATTGAGCATGGCTCATGGCAGGCGCAGGCTCACTGCAGACGCAGACTCTGCTCAACTTCATTACTAGTCCTCCCCAGGGACCCTTCTTTTAATAATAATAATGATGGCATTTATTAAGCGCTTACTATGTGCAAAGCAGTTCTAAGCACTGGGGAGTGATCAGGTTGTCCCACGTGGGGCTCACAGTCTTAATCCCCATTTTCCAGATGCGGTAACTGAGGCACAGAGAAGTTGTGACTTGCCCAAAGTGACAAAGCTGACAGTTGGCAGAGTCTGGATTTGAACCCATGACGTTAGCCTCCAAAGCCCGGGCTGTTTCCACTGAGCCATGCTGCTTCTCGTGCTTCTCGCTGCTTCTTTTAGACTCCTGTGGCTTTAAAGCCAAACCAGGTAAGCGTGCTGCAACGATGTATGGGGAAAGCTACTTTTCCCTCTTAATGAATGTGCAAATGAAGACGCCACGATCCAATTTATTTTGGTTTTCCCCTGGAAATCAAGCCTTGGGGTTTCAGCTGTTTGTCGGGCCCTAAAAGTTACAGAAGTATCAATTAATCCGTTGCACTTCCTGAGTGCCTTTTAAGAGCAGAGAGCTGTACTAGGTCCTTGGAAAAGGGCAGTAGGCACCATTCCTGCCCTCAAGTTTTTCACAATCGGATGGAGAAGGTAGAGCAGAAAAAAAATGACTGGTAGGAGGAAAAGGACGATAGAATTATAGCTACTTGGCTGCTGTGACACCTTGGGCAAGGCACTTAACTTCTCTGTGCCTCTGTTACCTCATCTGTAAAATGGGGATGAAGACTGGGAGGCCCATATGTGGACAGAGATTGTGTCCAACCTGATTAACTTGTGTTTACCCCGCATTTAGTTCAGGTTCTGGTTCATAGTAAGTGCTTAGTGAAGACCATAAAAAAGAGAAACTGTACTCAAATAGACGTGGATATCAGCGTATTCTTATAAAACCTGGAGGCAAATGTCAACAAACAATGCTTTTACCTCTTTAGGATCAATACATCTCATTAGAAGACGGGGGTCCCCTTCTTTTCGCATCTTAAGTAGAATTTTGAAGTGCTGAAATACACATATATCCTAGAAGTTCAAACACAAGCGACCATCAAAATAACTTTTTCTTTTTTGCATTTCTGAACATTTTCATCCAACCTGGCATTTAACCCTGAGATTAAGGGCAGGGATGCATATGCATCAACTAATAGCCTCAAAATGCTCAAGCTGGTTTTTGTGGTTGCCACCCGGACTGGTTTCCAATCAATCAGTCAATCAATCAGTCGTATTCACTGAGCACTTACTGTGTACAGAGCACTGTACTAAGCGCTTGGGAGAGCACAACACAACAACGTTACAGACACGTTCCCTGTCAGCAATGTTTCCCCTGAATGTTCCGAGGCAAACTGAGTTCCACCGAACGCAGACCAAGCTTTGTCATCAAACTAGGGCATTGGGATTCTTCCAGTAATTGTAGGCAGAGAACGTGTCTACCAACTCTGTTGCATTGCACTCTCCCAAGCGCTTAGTACAGTGCTCTGCACACAGTAAGTGCTCAAATACGATTGTCGACATCAAGCTTAACTGAATCGTCTATACTGAATAGCCTATTATATTTGTAGAGTAGCAGCATGCCGTAGTGGATAGAGAGAGGCCTGGGTGCCAGAAGGACCTGAGTTCTAATCCCGTCTCCGCCACTTGTCTGCTGTGTGACCTTAGGCTAGTCACTTCACTTCTCTGTGCCTCAGTTGCCTCATCTGTAAAATGGGGATTAAGACTGTGAGCCCCACATGGGACAGGGACTGTGTCCAACCTGCTAATCTTGGGACAGTGCTTGGCACATGGTAAGTGCTTAACAAATACCATTACTAATTAATCTAATCTGCATTATCAAAGTTAACTTAGTACGGCCTCTAATTCTAAATTAAACAAAAAAGCCCAGGTTTAATTACATGAATAACTGTGAAACACCCAGTTTTATAAGCTACTCCCAAGGTAGCCTTCTTCCTTCCTAAATGATTTTTTTCAGCGTTCTGACTGTTAAGTGAAAACAAGTTTTTCTCCCAAGACATATTGTAGATGAGAGGGGAAAAAAAATGAGGGAAATAGTGAGAGAGTTTGAGAGGAACCAGGATAATTTTTTTTTAATGGTATTAAGTGGTTACTATCTGCAAGGCAATGAACTAAGCATTGAGATAGACACAAATTAGTCAGGTTAGATACAGTCCCACATGAGGCTCACAGTCTAAGAGGGAGAACAGATAATTAGGGTAAAGAACAAACTCTTCTTCATCTCTGCTTTAATATGACAAATAGCAAAAAGAGATTTCAAAGGCTTTCCTGGATGTAAATTAAAAAAAAATGACTTCTAGAACAATAAGAAATGCGAGTTATACCTACAAGGAAAGGTAGTTACAGTTTGTAAGCCTGAAAACTGGTCGTTGACAATCAAAGTATGTCTTGCTTGGAGAAATGATACAAGATGGAACCTAGTGAGGCTTTCCTCCCAGCCCCCCCAAAATCTTAGAAGACAGAAACTTTCTTCCACGTTGTAACTCTAACGCTTTCCTGAAAACAATTCAAAATTTTGTTCAAGGAAGCTTAAAAGTGGAGTAATTATATTTGCCATTGCTGATCTTGAGGAGGTAGAGCCATAAGACAATAGAAGAAAATACATGGGAAAATGCGAAGAGGGATGATTTGCTTCTCTGTCTGTTAACCGTTCATTTTCTCCACTGAACAAATTTGCTCCAGTTTTTAAAAAATTGACAATTATTATCCATATTTGAGAAACTACATAATTGGGTGTTTAATTCAAATTTACTTTGCATTCCAATGTAGTGTTTTGGGGCCTATAAATCATAGTTCAGATCTGGCAGAGGTATAAAACCTGGGCTGTGGGTGCAATAAAAGTAGCTTATTTCCCAAAGGAAGATGGAATTCTGTTTTACTCCTGAGCCGATGAGGATCCAAGTTTTCAAACCCGTTTTGTATCATGAAATGTAAACCACAGGATATCGAGATGCTCCAGAGTATCGAAAATGGAAGGCAAGGAGTATGAGAAACGAAGACAAATAGGCAGGTTTGTCATAAAACACGTTCAGAGCATTCTGCGGAGCCTCGACTCCAGATCTCCATGGCTACAAGAGCTTAATCATCACAACAGAACGTACCTTACCACACCCGACAGTCAGAACAGGCTCGACAACAGAGTTCTGGCTGCCTCGGCAGCCTGGACAAGATCTTACTTTCAGGTCAATGAACCCGAACAGGAATATCAATTGAGGGTGGTGTGGCAGGGAGATGGGAGCGGGGATGATTATCCCACCATCCCCAAAATTACAACTGTAGGGATAAAGTGATTTCGCGCCGATGCTTTCGGGAGAGGGCAAGGAGACAGAGATAGCTTGTCCCGCGCTTTGCGGCTGAATGGAGCCTGAGTGGATGAAGACTGTGAGCCCCACATGGGACAGGGACTGTGTCAACCAGATTTGCTATATCTACCCCAGCGCTTAGTACGGTGCCTGGCATACGTACTAAGCGCTTGGGAGAGTGCAGTGCAACAGAGTTGGTAGACGCATTCTCTGCCTACAATTATCGGAAGAATCCCGATGCCCTAGTTTGATGACAAAGCTTGGTCTGCGTTCGGTGGAACTCAGCACAATGGTGCGTCTGTCTACAGTGATGGAAAATCCAGGAATAGGACAGGATTTAGGTGGGAAAGTCCTTAACAAATACCAGAAAGGAAAAAAAAAAAAGACTCCCAGCCAATCCTCCACAGAGTCCATTTTGGCAGTGAGCCCCGGTTGGCCTCTTCCAGGGCCACAGGAAGCAGCAATTCCTTGTCCCTCACTTTCTTGCCTTGATAACAGTGGGATGTGTTAAGCACTCACCATGTATCAAACACTTCCCGGGTATCAGGCACTGCACGCTAAGCCCCGGATTAGGTGCACTTATAATTGGCTCAGCACAGTTCCTCGTCCCTCATCAGGCTCACTAGCTTAAGTAGGAGAGAGAACAGGTATTGAATCCCCATTTTGCAGATGAGGAAACTGAGGCTCAGAAAAGTTAAGTGGCTCGCCCAAGATCATACAGCCGTGAGGAGCTCGAACCTCGAACCCAGGCCTGGGCTCTGTCTAGGAGGTGGCAAGCCACCCTGCCTCACAGACTCATCTTGTGAGCCCAAAGGAAGGGACTTTGGTTGCCTGTCTATCTCTGTCTCTTCTTTCTGCGGCCCATGTCTGCCACTGTCACTATGCCCTCTGCGTCTCTCTCTTTCTCTGCTCTCTGGGTCTGTATGTCTCTCCCGTCTCCTCTGTTTTGTGTGCGTCTCTGTCTCCCTCTCTTTCTCGGCCTGTCTGCCTCTCTCCTCGTCCTCTCCTGGCTTGTCTCTGGCCGTCATCTGGGAGATCGGAGTCCTCTTTTCCTGGATTTTTAGGCCCCGCCCTCAGAAACTCCACCTCAAACTAAAAAGCGGTATCGATGAACGTGAAAAAGACTTGCTGGAACGAGCGGATGCAGACTCCTAACGGAAAAAACACTCCTTTTGCCAGACTCCTAACGGAAAAAACACTCCTTTTGCCATCCCGCGGCATGAATTTGTGCCTCGTTCTCGCCCGTCCCGCCGTCGACCCCCGGCCCACGTCCTCCCCCGGCCTGGAATGCCCTCCCTCCCAACATCCGCCAAGCTAGCTCTCTTCCTCCCTTCAAAGCCCTACTGAGAGCTCGCCTCCTCCAGGAGGCCTTCTCAGACTGAGCCCCCTCCTTCCTCTCATCATCATCATCAATCGTATTTATTGAGCGCTTACGGTGTGCATAGCACTGTACTAAGCGCTTGGGAAGTTGGCAACATATAGAGACAGTCCCTACCCAATAGTGGGCTCACAGTCTCCCCCTCCTCTCCCTCCCCATCCCCCCGCCTTACCTCCTTCCCCTCCCCACAGCACCTGTATATATGTATATATGTTTGTACATGTTTATTACTCTATTTATTTTACTTGTACATATTTATTCTATTTATTTTATTTGGTTTATATGTTTTATTTTGTTGTCTGTCTCCCCCTTCTAGACTGTGAGCCTGCTGTTGGTTAGGGATCGTCTCTATATGTTGCCAACTTGTACTTCCCAAGCGCTTAGTACAGTGCTCTGCACACAGTAAGTGCTCAATAAATACGATTGAATGAATGAACGAGAAAGTACATGTGAAGTGTTTCGAAAATGAACTTTGAAAACAAAATGAAAAGCATATGGAAACTTAGTCTCCCCCCTCCCCCCACCACCACTAAGAATTCTGGAAAAACACTCTGAGAAAAGATTCCGGTATTCACCGGAGCATTTGGATTTGCCAGAATTAGTTTTCCTTCTAAGATCCGGGAATGCAAGTTTGAAATTTGCAAAGCATATTTTATAATACTGAAATACCAGAAACAAGAGACATTTGGCTCTATGCAGTGTATTGTACCTTTTGAACCAGGATCTAACTTGACTACTGTTATCATTATTTATTAAGCGATGACTTTTGTGCCAAACCCTCAGCTAAATGCTGGGGCAGATGCCACCTCTGCTCCCTCATGGGGGTCACAGTCTAGAAGGAGGAGAGGGAGGGAAGGTATCTTATCTCCATTCTATAGATTAGAAAACTGAGGCACGGAGCGGTTAAGGGATTGGCCCCCAGAACAAGTGTGAAAGCTGCTGCTTTTCAATATTCCGTGGTTTTAAGAGCAAACATGGGAAACTCACAAGAAATCTTTTCCAGGATCTCTGAATTATTCTTGCGGCTTCATGCTGTCTCTCCTTTTCTACCTTCTTGAGGGTTTCCAAAACCTCACCGAGTCGCCTCACCGACATCTGAAATGCCAAAGGAGGAAGAGAGTGAGAGGAGGCAGATGGGAAGGGATGAGGGAAGAAAGGAGGGGGGAGAAAGAGATGGACAGAGGCAGACAGATAGCGAGACACAGACCTGTGGGGTAGCTCTACAGAGTTAAGGCTGGGCACCCAAGCCCCAAGGAAGAAATCGGGAGAAAAGATTATTTTAATAGGCCAAAAGTGTTTTCTGGAACAGCTAGTTATAAATATAAATAAAGAAATCAATCAATCGGGTTTGATTCTGAGACCAGTTCTGGTGCAATAGGCGTACAGAGACTATGAAGAAAGTTCCAGAGGTGATGTTAGGCATTTTAGGTCTGCAAACTATAGCGCTACAACTGGCAAATTAGATGACTAGGGACTTGCGTTTATTATCAGGGAACATATCTGTGAAAAGACAGTTTGTTTATACAAGGGGAACTCTTATTTTCTTATTTTAATATATCTTAAAATATATTCTTATTTTATTAAGCGCTTAGTACAGTGCTCTGCACATAGTAAGCGCTCAATAAATACGATTGATGATGATTTTCCCACCTAAATCCTGTCCTCTTCCTGGATTTTCCACCACTGTAGACCGAAGCACCCTTGTCCCCATCTGAGAGCCCACGACTTTGGCGTTACCCCTGACTCGTCTCTCTCATTCCACCTGCAAACTCAATCTGTCACTAAATCCCATGGGTTCCAGCTCCATGATATCGCTAAAACCCGCTCTTTCCTCTCCCTCCAAACTGCTACCACCCGCCGTGGGACAACCTGATTACCTTGTAACCTCCCCAGCGCTTAGAACAGCGCTTTGCACACAGTAAGCGCTTAATAAATGCCATCATTATTATTATTGCTATCAAGGCGGGATAGGATAACGGCATCGGCCTCCTTGCTGACCTCCCAGCCTCCAGTCTCTCCCCACTCCAGCCCATACTCCACTCTGCTGCCCGGATCATTTTTCTACCAAAAAAAAAAAGCCATTCAGGCCATGTTTCTCCACTCCTCAAGAATCTCCAGTGGTTGCCCATCCACCTCTACATCAAATAAAAACTCTTCATCTTTAAAGCCGTCAATCACCTTGCCCTCTCGCTACTCTCCTATTTCAACCCAGCCCGCACACTTCGCTCCTCCAATCTCTTCTATCTCACCACCATCTCATCGCCCCGCATCCTGCCCTCCCTCCTACCCTCCTTTCCGCCTCTCCCACTCCCTTTCGCATCCTCCCGACTTGATGGTTCTCCAAGTTTATGGCCATTATTTTGACTATTTCATTACCAGCGAATTTTTACCATCGAATGCCCAATCTTCCACTATACGAGACTTGTGCAGTCATGTTAAACAATTTCCCACTCGGGGAGAGGGAGGCTAAACCAGAAAAAGCCGTTCGGGTGGGTGTGGCTGGCAAGGAAAATGTTTAATAGAAAAGGAAACATAATAATTAATCTTCCTTGTCGCTTGTAATGAAACAGTCAAAATAATGGGCATCAACTTGGAGAATCCCTCTTAATTGCATACCTAACTCTTTTTAGGCTTAGAAAATCAGTTTGTATCCTGTCATATATTTTACTGTATCAGAAAAAGTTAACTTTTAGCATTGATACTTTTCTGAAGGAAAGAGTACTGAAATGCTCAGGTAAAAAGTTCGATTATTTTGATTCAAGAATGAATAAAATATCATTCTAGTGTCCTTGACGGTTTCTCCCTTTCCCTTCATTAAGCAGTAACTCGAGCTCTCCAAAAATCGATCTATCCGTATACTAGATTCTTTTGATTTCACAGCAGATAACTTTACATGAAAAAAATACAATAAACAACTGTAAACTGACACCCCAACCATAATTTATCAATCAATCATATTTATTGAGCGCTTACTGTGTGCAGAGCACTGTACTCTTAATTAATTAATTAATGCACAAATGGAAGTTGCCTTTTAGCCCCCTTAGGGGCAGGGACTGGGTCTAATTCATTCATTCTTTCAATCGTATTTATTGAGCACTTACTGTGTGCAGAGCCCTGGACTAAGCACTTGGAAAGTACAATTTGGCAATCTCAATTTATTAAGCAAGTGCTTGATCATCATCAATCGTATTTATTGAGCGCTTACTGTGTGCAGAGCACTGTACTAAGCGCTTGGGAAGTACAAATTGGCAACATACAGAGACAGTCCCTACCCAACAGTGGGCTCACAGTCTAAAAGGGGGAGACAGAGAACAAAACCAAACATACTAACAAAATAAAAGAAATAGAATAGATATGTACAAGTAAAATAATTAAATAAATAGAGTAATAAATATGTACAAACATATACACATATATACAGGTGCTGTGGGGAAGGGAAGGATAAATGCTATTACCATTATTACCATCTCTAAATGTCAGAGCAAGACAGAATTCTGGTTTTTATAATAGTAATTGTGCTATTTAAGCACTTTATATGTGCACTTAGCTATTCTAAGCACTGGGGTAGATACAAGGCAATCAGGTTGGACGCAGACCCTGTCCCACAGGAGGCTTATAGTCTTCATTTTACAGATGAGGTAACTGAGGCCCAGAGAAGTTAAGTGACTAGCCCAAGGTCACACAGCAGACAAGAGGTGGAGCTGGGATTTGCGGGCAGGGAATGTGTCTGTCTATTGTAAGTACTCCCTCAAGCGCTTAGTACAGTGTTCTGTGCCTAGTAAGCGCTCGATAAATACGATTGCATGAATGAACGATAACGTCCAACAACTTGTTGGACGGCCTGTGCTAGGTTTGCCAGCTTTTGTGCGTCTCTGAGGCTCTTGACTTAGATTTACTCTGGAGACCTGGGATCACATGAGGCGCAGGGTAATCTCTAAAAGACCCTCCCCTTAGGGGCAGCATGGCCTAGTGGGCTTGGGAGTCTCAGGACATGAGTTCTAATCCCCGCTTTGCCTCTTGCCTGCTGTGTGACCTTGGGCAATTCACTTCACTTCTCTGTGGCTCAGTTACCTCAGCTGTTAAATGGGGATTAAGACGGTGAGCCCCATGTGGGACAACCTGATCACCTTGTATCTCCCCCAGCACTTTGAACAGTGCTTGGCACCTAGTAAGTGCTTTAACAAATACCGTAATTATTAGTATTACTGAGGAGGACGCAGGCCTTGTTCTAAGAAGCCGCTTCAAAGCCGTTGAGAACGCTGGGGAGGCGGAGACTGTTCCCGGTCCCAAAGTTGCCGCACCAGAAGGCTTGCGAGGCCTCCCCTCCCTGACCTCCTCGGAGACCCCCTTCCTCTAAGGTAGCCCTCAACCCCTGTGCCCTGTTGCCCGGGAATTCAAAGATGCTAGTGGGGTTGCCACAAACTGGCAACCTCGTTCCTGATGGGAACCTGGGCCAATGGGCAAGATTGGGGAAATCCCGATTTCGCTTCTTTGTCCCATCACTCTTTGTCACAGCTCAAAAGACCTCTGGCCTGTACCACTGACATCCAGCATGGGAAGACCCAAAGTTTGCTGGTTCCACGATTTTTTAAAACCTAGTGCCGCCTGCACCCTGTCCCCCGCTCCAACCTTCCCCTCTCCCGTAGCCTGGATTTTTTTTTCTTTTTTCCCTTTTCTTTTTCCAACTTAGAAGTTAGCAGTTTTCCTCCGGCACCCACCCACTGCCCAAACAAGGGAAGTTGTGGAGGGTGAAAAAAGAAGTTTGGGAGGGAAACTCTGCATCTCCAACTGCACCTTCCCTAAACCTGTCCTAGTTCACCCCAGCCCTCTTGGCTTTGGGACTGGGAGACCGGGATTCTCATCCTAGCCCGTGGTCACTCAACTTTCCCGAGCCTCAATTTCCCCATCTGTACAATGGGGGTAAGATATCTGTTGTCCCCCCCCTTTTCACCGCTAGCCCAATACGCATGTATTGTATCAACCCAATTGCTTAGTACTGTGCTTAACGAAGGCCATTATTATTATTATTGTTATTATTTTGGGACAGGAGGGGGATAGCAGCAAGTAGGTTCAAAATTTTAAAGTTCAAAAATTAACTACATTGAGCTGGTTAGTTAGATTTTTCTATTCATAAATACTTGTACGCCTGTTTCCCCTTTCAATAATAATAATAATGTTGGTATTTGTTAAGCACTCACTTTTAGAGTGTAAGCTTCTTGTGGGCACCCAGTGTTTCACATTTTTCGTATTTTCCAAGCACTTAGTACACAAACCGGGTGTCTGGGAAGAACAAATGTCACTGCTACTTCCAGTAACATATAAAACCCATCGTTTCTGTGAATGTGGACAGGAAGCATCGGGGCCGGGAGACTGGAAAGAAACAGCAAGGTCTAAGACTGGGTGAGAAAGAAGAGGGAGGGAACTGAGAATGGACAAGAAAACAGTGGGAGCGGGACAAGAATGAGCAGAAAAATGATGTAAAGGAGACAAAAATCAAAGAAAGGTAAAAATCACTTGGCAGAAATACAGATCTTCTCAGATTCCATGTTTCACCTAATAATCGTATTCTAAAAGTCTTCAAATTTAAGCAATGTTAATGATCCTTTTTTAAAAAAAATTGGCAATAATTCATGAGGAGGAATATCATAAAAGCTCTCATCATCATCATCATCATCATCAATCGTATTTATTGAGCGCTTACTGTGTGCAGAGCACTGTACTAAGCGCTTGGGAAGTACAAGTTGGCAACATATAGAGACAGTCCCTACCCAACAGTGGGCTCACAGTCTAATCCACTTGTTGGCGTGTATGGCTGAAGAACTCAGGCTGTAGAGACTGCCAAACATAATAATAATAATGTTGGTATTTGTTAAGCGCTTACTATGTGCCAGGCACTGTTCTAAGCGCTGGGGTAGATACAAGATAACAAACAAACATCAATACAATCATCATCAATCACCATCGGTATTTATTGAGCATTTACTGCGTGCACAGCACTGTACTTAGCGCTTGGTACAGTTCAATACAACAAACAGGGGTGAGTGTCCACTTAACCGTCACGGGCCCCACATACACCAAACCCACCTCACTCACGTTGCCAAGACAATAAAATAATAATAATGGTATTTGTTAAGTGCTCACTGTGTGCAAAGCACTGTTCTAAGCGCTGGGAAGGTTACAAGGTGATCAGGTTGTCCCACGGGGGGCTCACAGTTTTAATCATCCCCGTTTTACTTGTACCTATCTATTCTATTTATTTTATTTTGTTAGTATGTTTGGTTTGGTTGTCTGTCTCCCCCTTCTAGACTGTGAGCCCACTGTTGGGTAGGGACTGTCTCTAGATGTTGCCAACTTGGACTTCCCAAGCGCTTACTACAGTGCTCTGCACACAGTAAGCGCTCAATAAATACAATTGATGATGATGATGATGATGACAGAGCAGGGGCCTGGGAGTCACAAGGTTTGCTGCCATTTGTCTGCTGCATAGGGACTCCATCCCCCCCATCTCACCTCCTTCCCTTCCCCACAGCACCTGTATATATGTATGTATGTTTGTACATATTTATTACTCTATTTATTTATGTATTTATTTTACTTGTACCTATCTATTCTATTTATTTTATTTTGTTAGTATGTTTGGTTTTGTTCTCTGTCTCCTCCTTTTAGACTGTGAGCCCACTGTTGGGTAGGGACTGTCTCTAGATGTTGCCAACTTGGACTTCCCAAGCGCTTAGTACAGTGCTCTGCACACAGTAAGCGCTCAATAAATACGATTGATGATGATGATGATGACAGAGCATGGGCCTGGGAGTCACAAGGTTTGCTGCCATTTGTCTGCTGCATAGGGACTCCATCTCCCCCATCTCACCTCCTTCCCTTCCCCACAGCACCTGTATATAAGTATGTATGTTTGTACATATTTATTACTCTATTTATTTATTTTACTTGTACATATCTATTCCATTTATTTTATTTTGTTAGTATGTTTGGTTTTGTTCTCTGTCTCCTCCTTTTAGACTGTGAGCCCACTGTTGGGTAGGGACTGTCTCTAGATGTTGCCAGCTTGTACTTCCCAAGCGCTTAGTACAGTGCTCTGCACACAGTAAGCGCTCAATAAATACGTTTGATGATGATGATGATGATGACAGAGCACGGGCCTGGGAGTCACAAGGTTTGCTGCCATTTGTCTGCTGCATAGGGACTCCATCCCCCCCATCTCACCTCCTTCCCTTCCCCACAGCACCTGTATATATGTATGTATATATGTATGTATGTATGTATGTACTGTGTGCTCTGCACACAGTAAGCGCTCAATAAATACGATTGATGATGTATGTTTGTACCTATTTATTACTCTACTTATTTATTTATTTTAATTGTACATATCTATTCTATTTTATTTTGTTAGTATGTTTGGTTCTGTTCTCCGTCTCCCCCTTCTAGACTGTGAGCCCACTGTTGGACAGGGACCGTCTCTATGTGTTGCCAACTTGGACTTCCCAAGCGCTTAGTCCAGTGCTCTGCACACAGTAAGCGCTCAATAAATGCGACTGACTGATTGATTAATCCCCATTTTCCAGATGAGGGAACTGAGGCCCAGAGACGTGAAGCGACTCGCCCAAAGTCACCCAGCTGACCGTTGGCGGAGGCGGGATTTGAACCCACGACCTCGGACTCCCAAGCCCGGGCTCCTTCCCACTGGGCCCCGCTGCTTCTCTGCTAATCCCCATGTTATTGGCTTGCCTTACTGTGCCTCCTGCGCTTCCAGATCCAAAGGCCAGGAGGAGGGGGGGAAAAGCGGACTGGAATGAGGAAGGGGGGGGAAGAGGAAAACCGCCAGGCTTGGGGCCAATTTGGGATTTCTCTTCTCCCGTCGGCCTCCTCACGGGGGGGGGGACGGCGTGGCCCGTTACCATGGTGACCGCCACTGACCGGAAATGACGGCGACTTCCGGTCTCCGCTCCGCGCGCATGCGCGTCGTCTCCCAGTCGGGCCTCGGCGCCGCGCCGAGCGGACCAGCCCAAGGGGGGAGGGGGGCGGGAAACCAATCATAATCATAAAAGTGGCGGAGGGAGGAAAGCAGATTGGAATGAGGAAGGGGGGAAAAGAGGAAAAGCGCCAGATTTGGGGCCAATTTGGGATTTCTCTTCTCCCGTCGGCCGCCTCGCGGGCAAACGTGGGTGGGTTTGGACGGCGTCGCCCGTTACCATGGTGATCGCCACCGACCGGAAGTGGCGGTGACTTCCGGCCGCCACCCCGCGCGCATGCGCGCCGTCTCCCACTTGGGCCTCGGCGCCGCGCCGAGCGGACCGCCCTCAGGGGGAGGGGCGCGGGAAGCCAGTCATAATCATAAAAGTGGCGGAGGGAGGAAGCAGACTGGAATGAGGAAGGGGGGAAGGAGGAAAAGCGCCAGACTTGGGACCAACTTGGGATTTCTCTTCTCCCGTCGGCCGCCTCACGGGGAAGCGGGGGGATGGGGACGGCGTCGCCCGTTACCATGGTGACCGTCACCGCCCGGAAGTGGCGGTGACTTCCGGCCGCCACCCCGCGCGCATGCGCGCCGTCTCCCAGTTGGGCCTCGGCGCCGCGCCGAGCGGACCAGCCCAAGGGGGAGGGGCGCGGGAAACCAATCATAATCATAAAAGTGGCGGAGGGAGGAAAGCAGGCTGGAATGAGGAAGGGGGGGAAAAGAGGAAAAGGGCCAGACTTGGGGCCAATTTGGGATTTCTCTTCTCCCGTCGGCCGCCTCACGGGGGGGACGGCGTCGCCCGTTACCATGGCGACCGCCACCGACCGGAAATGACGGTGCCTTCCGGTCGCAGCTCCGCGCGCATGCGCGTCCTCCCCCCCCCCGGCGCCTCAGCGAGCGGACCGCCCCAAGGGGGAGGGGCACGGGAAATCAATCATAATTATAAAAGTGGTACGTAATAATAATAATAATAATGACATTTATTGGAAGTTTACTATGTGCAAAGCACTGTTCTAAGGTTACAAGGTAATCAGGTCGTCCCACGTGGGGCTCACAGTCTTCCCCCCCATTTTACAGATGAGGGAACTGAGGCCCAGAGAAGTGAGGTGACTTGCCCAGGGTCACACAGCAGACGGCTATCAGAGCCGGGATTCGAACCCGTGACCCGCCTCCCAGGGCCATGCTATGCTGCTCTTAATAATAAAAATAATAATAATAGTAATAATAATAATAATGGCATTTGTTAGGCGCTTACTATGTGCAAAGCACTGTTCTAAGCGCTGGGGGGGATACAATGTGATCAAGTTGTCCCACGTCACAGTCTTAATTCCCATTTTTGCAGATGACGTAACTGAGGTTCAGAGAAGCGAAGTGACTTGCCCAAGGTCACACAGCAGACTGGTGGTGGAGCCAGGATTCGAACCCCTGACCTCTGACTCCAAAGCCCGGGCTCTTTCCACTGAGCCACGCGTGGACTACGCTCCTTCCATTAGGCCACACTGCCGCTGCCCTTCCTGCTCCCCTTCGGATCTGTCCCAAATTGAAGTGAGCGTAGAGAGGATCAGTAAAGGTGACGGAGTGTTGCTTAAAAACCTAAATGCCATTCTACTAGGCCACATTGCTTTCCTACATTTTTGTAAAGAAAATGTAAATTCCACCCCTTGCAAAACGAGGATGAAATTACTGTTCCCTTTCCCTTCAGGCTGGGAGCCCCAGGGCTGGGAATCTGGCCATTCTGTTCTGCCTGTATTTAATCAACCGCAGTGCCTGGTACAAATACCATAATTATGATTATTACTTGCCGAGCATTTTGGCTCATGTCGCTTGATTGTCCCCACCTCTTCCGCAGAGCCAGGTTACGGTGTAAAAAAAACCCCACAATCCTCAAACTCACAAAGGAGGGTTTTGTACGACTGTGAGATTAGGCGGTGAAATGGAAACATTAATAAAGTTGATTAGCAGGTGCCGTGCAAATCCTTTAAAATAACTTGCCTAATGGTTCAAAATAATTAATGCAACAAGTACTGAGAAGTACGTGCTGGGACATTCTAGAGCCCTTCCCTATCATCAGTCGTATTTATTGAGCGCTTACTGTGTGCAGGGCACTGTACTAAGCGCTTGGGAAGTACAAGTTGGCAACATATAGAGACAGTCCCTACCCAACAGTGGGCTCACAGTCTAAAAGGGGGAGACAGAGAACAAAACCAAACATACTAACAAAATAAAAATAAAATAAAATAAAATCAATGATATTTACCATATGCAATCAATCAATCGTATTTATTGAGCGCTTACTGTGTGCAGAGCACTGTACTAAGCGCTTGGGAAGTACAAGTTGGCAACATAGAGACAGTCCCTACCCAACAGTGGGCTCACAGTCTAAAAGGGGGAGACAGAGAACAAAACCAAACATACTAACAAAATAAAATAAAAGTAAAATAAAATCAATGATATTTACCATATGCAATCAATCAATCAATCGTATTTATTGAGCGCTTACTGTGTGTAGAGCACTGTACTAAGCGCTTGGGAAGTACAAGTTGGCAACATTTAGAGACAGCCCCTACCCAACAGTGGGCTCACAGTCTAAAAATGCAGAGCAGTGTATTAAGTGCTTGGAAGGATTCAGTGCTTTCCCAAGGCATTTCACTCAAATAAAAGTAATGATTTCAAATTAGGTGTTCACTGATCCCTGCAGGGTAATTTAAAATGACACACTGAGTTGCCTACATTCTTTTAAATTATGTATATTGTCAGCGAAATAAACTCATCTCATGTTTTTAAGTTAAAAACAGTTCTACTTACTGAATCCAACCCCACTGACCCAAGCGCTTAGCCCAGTGTTGCGCAAACAGTAAGGACTCACTAAGTCCTTGAGAAGCAGCGTGGCTCAGTGGAAAGAGCCCGGGCTTGGGACTCAGAGGTCTTGGGTTCAAATCCCGGCTCAGCTGTGTGACTTCGGGCAAGTCACTTCTCTGTGCCTCAGTTCCCTCATCTGTCAAATGGGGATGAAGACTGTGAGCCCCACATGGGACAACCTGATCACCTAGTATCCTGAACAGTGCTTGGCACATAGTAAGTGCTTAACAAATGCCATCATTATTATTATTGTTAAGACCCCCAAATATCAATCAATCATATTTTTTGCTTACCTACGGTAGGCTGTACTAAATGCTTGGAAGAGAACAACAGAGGTAGAAGACAAGAATTTCTGGTCCCAAGTTCATCCAGATAATAATAATAATAATAATTGTGGTATTCGTTAAGCACTTACTATGTGTTCAGGCACCGTACTAAGCACTGGAGTGGATACAAGCAAATTGGGTTGGACGCAGTCCCTTTCCCACGTGGGACTCACAGTCTCAATCCCCATTTTACTAAGCACTTAGTTCGGTCCTCTGCACACAGTAAGCGCTCAATAAATACGATTGAATGAATGAATGAATTTTACAGATGAGGATTTCAGAGGCACAGAGAAGGGAAGGGACTTGCCCAAGACCACCCAGCGGGCAAGTGGTGGAGCCGGGATTAGAACCCATGACCTTCTGGCTCCCAGGCCCGTGCTCTATCCACAGCAGAGCACTGTACTAAGCGCTTGGGAGAGTATGCTTGGCATACAGTGAATGCCCGCTGTTTCTAAATAGCGACACTACTTTGAATATTTGGGTGGCAGTTCTTACTTACATAATCTTGAATTCTCCTGGAGAGAGACGGAGAGCTAGAATTGTCCAGCTCAAAAAAATTAAAAACCTGATCCCATGAGCATTCCTTTAAGTGCCACTGGTATTTCTCATTTCAGAACCCGTTTTAATATGAAAGGAGAAGTTGGAGGATGCTTCTGGGGTGAATTTAAGGCTTTTCTCTTAAAGGCTTCTTCCTGTGGCAATGGCAGACGGAGAGAAGGTCTCGTGGCTGAGGTACAAGTTCCATTCCTTCACGTATTTCGGGTTTCAGGTTTCGGGAGGGGCAGGTCTTGAGACCCCCCCCCCAAAGCCGAACCTCACTTAAATCGATCAACCACTGGCATTTACGCTGCTTGCACTGTACTGAACACTTGCGAGAATACGATAAAACAGTTGATAGACACGTTCCCTACCCACCAGGAGCTTACAGTCTAGAGGGGGAGACCGACAGAGAAGCAGCGTCGTTCAATGGAAAGAGCACATGCTTTGGAGTCAGAGGTCATGGGTTCAATTCCCGGCTCCGCCAATTGTCAGCTGTGTGACTTCGGGCAAGTCACTTCACTTCTCTGGGCCTCAGTTCCCTTATCTGTAAAATGGGGATGAAGACCGTGAGCCCCACGTGGGACCACCTGATCACCTTGTAATCTCCCCAGCACTTAGAACAGTGCTTTGCACATAGTAAGCACTTAATAAATACCATATTAGCACATGAACATCCTCCTATAATAAATGCCATAAAAAAAGTACCAGAGAGCACTTGGAAAGAAACAGTGCCGTAGAGTTGGTAGTCATGATCAAAATCTAAAATTGCAGATCTAAAAATGCAGACCAGTGTATTAAGTGCTTGGAAGGATTCAGTGCTTTCCCCAGACATTTCACTCCAGGAACTGCAACGCTCCTAATCCAATTTGCACATTCCAATATAAATGTAATTATTAAGTAACTCACCTTTGCCCATTTCATTTTTCTGGTAAGTCACAGGGCTTTCTTTTAATGGGAACATAATGCTTCCACGGTCTTAATTCCTCCTAGAAGTGTTCATAGTATGGGGGGGCCTGCTTCATTACCAGGCTGCTACCCATCCACATTCATATTCGTACTACGGAGATGAAAAAGGAAACAGCTTCGAGCAATGGTTTCCCCCCCCTCTCAAAGACAGTGAAACTTAAAACCCAACTGGTGATTGACCTAGATTCCAAATCTAGTGTTCAAAAGTCATACATCCTCCTTTCTCACCTTTTTATCCCCTTTATTTCGAAAATATGAAAGGACGGGCGGTTAAAAAAGCCTGACAAAACAAGGAGAGAAAATGAGCAGTTTCAGCTCGTGTCAGCCAAAACTTTATCCCTTTATAAATAACAATAACTGTGGTGTTTGTTAAGTGCTTACTATGTGCCAGGCACTGTAGTAAGCACTGGGGTGGATACAATCAATCAATCAATCAATCGTATTTATTGAGCGCTTACTGTGTGCAGAGCACTGTACTAAGTGCTTGGGAAGTACAAGCTAATCGGGTTGGACACAGTCCCTGTCCCACATGCTGCCACAGGCTTAAACTCCATTTTACAGACGAAGTAACTGAGGCACAGAGAAGTTAAATGGTTTGCCCAACGTCACACAGCAGACAAATGGCGGATCCAGTGTCCTTCAGGCCTGTTCGCTCAGTCAGTCAATCAGTCGTACGTACTGAGTGTTTCCTGTGTGCCGGGCACTTAGTTCATTCGTTCATTCAATCATATTTATCGAGCGCCTACTGGGTGCACAGCACTGTACTAAGCGCTTGGGAGAGCACAATACAGGCACATCCCCTGCCCACAAGGAGGGTTGGCTTGGAGGACAAGTCGGGGAGAAGCGGAGGAGTAGAGAAGTGGGAGAGAAGGGGTGGAGGAGGAGGAATGGAGGAGGGAAGGAGGGGAAACTGAGGCTGAATGGACCCTCCCTGCCTTTTCCGGGATGGTCACAATCACGAATATCAGCTCGGCAGGGTCAACTTTACCCGGGCCCAGACCATGTTGGAGGAGCAGAGCAGCCGTTGAAAGTCGAGTGAGCCACCCCTCTTCCACCTCCTGGGATTTTAGGAAGACTTTAAAGATGGGGAGAGTTGGCTGACTGAGCCCACTGTTGGGTAGGGACTGTCTCTATATGTTACCAATTTGTACTTCCCAAGCGCTTAGTACAGCGCTCTGCACACAGTCAGCGCTCAATAAATACGATCGATGATGATGATATTACATATATCTATTTCATTCTTTTCTCCGTCATTCAGACAAGAAAGGCTTTGAGCTATTAAACCTCTTCCAAAGCAGCACTAGTTCGACAAAATGGACCTTCTCTTTCAAAGAGAACTTTGACAACCCACCTCTTCCATCTGTGGAAGAAGCCCCGGCTTGGGAGTCAGAGGTCATGGGTTCTAATCCCCGCTCCGCCACTTTTTTTTTAATGGCATTTATTAAGCGCTTACTATGTTCAAATCACTGTTCTAAGAACTTGTCAGCTGTGTGACTCTGGGCAAGTCACTTCTCTTCTCTGGGCCTCAGTACCCTCATCCCCATTGTACAAATCGATTGCTTCCCACTGCCTGTGGATTGGGCTTGGCTTGCGAGGAAGTTCAGCTTGGAGGGAAATGACCAATAATCATAATATCTGTGGTGCTTGCTAAGCCCCTACTATGGGCCAAGCACTGTACTAAGCAATGGGGTCTTGTCTTATGCCGTCGAGTCGTTTCCGATCCGGAGCGACACCACGGACACACCTCTTCCAGAATGCCTCCCTTTCCGTCTGCAATTGTTCTGGCAGTGTATCCACAGAGTTTTCTTGGTAAAAATCGGGAAGTGGTTTACCGTTGCCGCCTTCCGCACGGTCAACTTGAGTCTCCGCCCTCGGCTCTCCATGCCTCTGCTGCCCAGCACGGGTGAGTTTTAACTTGTAGCAGATTACTTTCCACTCGCCAGCCGCTGCCCAGATTGGCAGTGGAATGGACATGCCTCTTCTCGACTCTCCCTCCCGTAGCCGGAACTGGTAGAGTACTGGAAACTCTCCAGGTGCTCCCCTGAGTGGGGTAGCCCTGGGTTAGAGACACGATAATCCGCTTGGACGCAATCCAAGTCCCACACGGGGCTCACAATCCAAGTAGGAGGGAGAACAGGTAGTGAATCCCCATTTTACACATCAGGAAACTGAGGCACAGAGAAGTGAAGTGACTTGCCCAAGGCCGCCCAGCGGGCAAGTGGCAGAGCTGGGATTACAACCTAGGTCCTTTAATTCCCAGGCCCATGTTCTTTCCACTAGGCCACATTGCTTCTTACAATAACGGGACAATACATGCATCTGCTTGAGAGGGCAAAGGAGATAATAATAATAATAATAAAAATAATAATACTAGTAATAATAATGGTATTCATTAAGTGCTTACTATGTACAAAGCATTGTTCTAAGCACTGGGGGGGTTACAAGGTGATCAGGTTGTCCCACAAGGGGCTCACAGTCTTAATCCCCATTATACAGATGAGGGAACGGAGGCACAGAGAAGTGAAGTGACTTGCCCAAAGTCACACAGCTGACAAGTGGAGGAGCCGGGATTTGAACCCCCGACCTCTGACTCCAAAGCCCGGGCTCTTTCCACCCGAGCCACGCTGCTTCTCCAGCGTGGATGGTCAGAGGAGTGGGAAACCAGGGAGGTGAGATAGTTTAGAGCAGTTTGATGAAAAGTTTTGAAGCCGCAGGTGATAGACTCCCAGTATAACGACTGGAGACATGAGTCTGGGGCATAAAGTGCAAATTAGGCCCGTTTCCAGGGTCACTGCAGAATCCTTCCACATTTCCACTTGGTTCCACTCAAAGCAATATTTCCAAACCACTGCCGCGGGGAGACTCTAACTGAAAGGAGAGATACGAAATGCTCAACACGGGAAATGTATCCTGTGGTCAATGCTGCTCACACACCTCACTCACGTTGTCAGACGTGACAAACACCTTGTGTGTTTGGAGGAATCCTCTTCTCTCTAATGAACCTTTACTTCAAAAATTACTTGGTACAATTTCATGGCATTTCTATTGGAAAAGAAAAAGGGTATTTGGTGGCATTTGGAAACCTGCATTGCTGTAGACACAAGCCCTTCGACTGACTAGTTCAACTTTCCACTCGATATTGGAACTCTTTATGCCCGTAGCAAGGCTTTCATAGATCTTCTAGACCCAGGCGGGATCAATTGTTTGGAATGATGACCGATGTCCCGTTTACAAAAGAGCCAAAAAATTGCACAGAAATCTGCAAATCCTTCCTGGCAGACCGATGGCTTTATGAGACTCCAGTTGGGAGAAGGCTAACAGGGACTTGAATTAGTTTTTGCTCCCACATTCTTGGGCACGAAATTTAAAAAGGGACCGAAATTCCAGGGCAATAAATTGCCCGTTCTTAACCTGCCTTTTTACAGATAAATTTTTCTGGCCTCTATAAGATAATTAAACAAGGTTCCTTGGCTTGCTGACTCATCTCTGTGCAAGACAGAACAGCTCTAACCATGTACAGCAAATGCAGAAACACAAGCGTTGCATCAACATAGCTTGAACCTCCTTCCAAATTGGCGTGATTTCCTTTCCGGCCATCTCATCTCAGGGGACTGCTGGTGTATAACTTTCCTGACATTTTAGTTCCGAATTCTCTACTCCCTTCCACAGGTGAAAACCTCTGTAATTTCTACTTCATCTTAGACAGGCAACCTAGCTCAGTAACAGGAGTAAACTGTAGCGAGAAGCTCACGTCTGCTGGGTTTTTTTTTTGACAATCCTGGCACAAGAGAAAGAAGGTGAAAATAGTCTCTTTTGGAACTCACTGGGGCAAGTCACTTTACTTCTCTGTGCCTCAGTTCCCGCAACTACAAAATGGGGTTCAATATCTGTTCTCCCTCCTTCTTAGACTGTGAGCCCGATTACCAGAGCGATTAGTTCAATCAATCAATCAATCAATCGCATTTATTGAGCGCTTACTGTGTGCAGAGCACTGTACTAAGCACTTGGGAAGTACAAGTTGGCAGCATATAGAGACAGTCCCTACGCAACAATGGGCTCACAGTCTAAAAGGGGGAGACAGAGAACAAAACCAAACATACAAAATAAAATAAATAGAATAGATATGCACAAGTAAAATAAATAAATAAATAAATAGAGTAATAAATGTGTACAAACATATATACATAGCAGATATCACAGTTAAACCACACAATGCCAAGTCTTTGCGCATTAAGGGTGTGTGAGGAAGACAAACCTGAGCTTAAAAACACACACCACCCTTCCCTTTCCATTGTGAAGATGCAGCAATCCGAAAGCCTTACGGAATTGTTCATCTATCCTGACAGGAGACTGCTTTGCTTGGACACGATGTTATATTTTCTCTTGACTTGGCTTTTTCTCCCATTAGAAACTTGTTTGAACTGGTATGTTGAACTTCAGAAACTCTGGCAGTAGCAAACCTCTGTGCTTAGAAATGTGATTTATCGCTTCCGAAGAGGAGGAAATTTGCAGTCGTCACTGAAAATTCACACGAGTGCAGATTATGTAGTGAAAGTGTAAGGAGGAGAGGAATAGGCTTCGGGCCAGTGAGTCAACATTTTCAATATCCAGAGGAATGGGATCGTCAGAGAGAATGGAGAAAAATCTTGGAGACGGGCATGATTTCAGGGCATGTGGGGTACCTTTATTCTGCGGGGATGGAGGGTAACGTTGAAAGATTTGGGCCCCGGAAAAGGAAAAATAGAATCAATCAATCAATCGTATTTATTGAGCGCTTACTGTGTGCAGAGCACTGTACAAGTTGGGAACATACAGAGACGGCCCCTACCCAACAGTGGGCTCACAGTCTAGAAGGGGGAGACAGAGAACAAAACCAAACGTATTAACGAAATAAAATAAATAGAATAGATATGTACAAGTAAAATAAATAGAGTAATAAATATGTACAAACCTATATACATCTAAAGAACCAGCTTGTGGGTGTGAAACTGAACAATCAGCTCTCCCCCTCCTACCTAGTCTGGTTTATCTACCACTACAAAGCCAGGCCGCACACTTTCCTCCTCTAATGCCGACCTACTCACTGTTCCTCCACCTCGACTCTCACTCTCAAACCCTCACTCACATCCTCCCTCCTACCGGGAACTCCAACCCCCTTTATCTCCGACAGACCAGCACTCTCCCCGTCTTCAGAGCCCTACTATAATCCTCACCTCCTCCGGGAAGCCTTCCTCGACCCTATTCATCCACCCTTGGGCTCCACCTATTCACTTGGGTCTGTTCCCCTTGAGCATGTTGATAATCACCCCTCCCTCGCCCCACAGTTTTACCTACATATCCTCCTTCTCTGCTGCTTCCTCTCTCTGTGATTTATTCTAATATCTCTCTCCCCCACCGGATTGTAAGGTTCATGAGGATGGAGACTGTGTCTACTAATTATTATTATTATTATACTTACCATGGTATTTGTTAAGCGCTTACTATGTGCCAGACACTGCACTAAGTGCTGGGGTGGATACTAGCTAATCAAGTTGGACACAGTCCCTGTCCCGCAAAGGACTCACAGTCTTCGTCCCCATTTTACAGATGAGGGAACTGAGGCAAAGAGAAGTGAAGTGACTTGCCCAAAGTCACTCAGCTGGCAAGTGATGGAGCCGGGATTAGAACCCATGACCCGCTCCCGGGCCCGTGCTCTGTCCACTTCTCCATGCTGCTCCCTGTAACATAATTCTTTTGTATCACACTCTCCCAAGCACTGAGTACAGTGTTTTACACAGAGTAAGCATTCAATAAATACCGCTGAGTAAATAATCCCATCCATGCACTTGGATCTGTGACCTTTCGGGCATTTGGTATTTGCCCCATTCTTAGCCCCACAACACTTAGGTACTTACCTATTAATTATCTATTATAAATTGTTTATATTAATGTCTGTCTTCCCCTGTAGACTGTAAGCTTGTTGTGGGGAGGGAGCACGTCTACCAACTCTGTTGTAATGCAGTCTCCCAAGTGCTCAGGCAGTGCTTGGCACACAGTAAGTGCTCCAAAATTACCAGACTGACCCGTTGAAAACCAGGTTTTGATGAAATGATCAATCTACACCCTGGGAAACTCACCTGACCAACAAAGTTTCTACTCCAGAAAGACAGTAACATTTTGCAATTAATAAAGAATATTCGTAAATATTCCATACTCTAAAGAACAGCAGTTTGGAACTTGTGCCCCGCCCATTAACTAGGGAAGAACTGAAAATGGAGCAGCGTGGCTTAGTGGCAAGAGTCTGGGCTTGGGAGTCTGAGGATGTGGGTTCTAATCCCGCCTCTGCCACCTGTCTGCTGTGTGACCGTGGGCAAACCACTTCATTTTTCCGTGCCTCAGTTACCTCCTCTGTAAAGTGGGGATTAAGACTGTGAGCCCCACCAGGGACAACCTGATCACCTTGTGACCTCCCCAGCGCTTAGAACAGTGCTCTGTACATAGTAAGCACTTAACAAATACCATAATTAGTATTATTATCATTATTTCATCATCTGAAAAATCGGGATTCAGTGCCCCCCTACTTGGACTGTAAGCCCTGTGTGGGCCTCAACTGCATCTGACCCATCTTGTCTCTACTCCTGGGCTTAGTACAGTGCTTGGCACGTAGCAAGTGCCTCACGAACGCCACAATTAGTATGAAGGAGTTCACAATCTAGTGAGGGAGATAGGCACTAAAATAAATAACAGATCGGATAAGCAGAAGAGTTGTAAGGATAGGCACATAAGTGCCGTGGGAGTGGGAGACTTAAAGGGGGACAGACCCAAGGGCATAGGTGATGCAGAAAGGAGGAAGAATATTGTGGGGAGATGAGAAGCTAATCAGCGGTGATCTATCAGCTCTACCAATGCTTAGGACAGTGCTTGACACACAGTAAGTGTTTGGCAAATACCATTAATATTTTTATTATTTTATGAAGGGGAAGGAAGTTCAAAGCAGGAGGGATGTTGTGAGCAAAGGAGTGGCAGTGAGAGAGATGAGATCAAGGTACAGTCATTTGATTATGATAGACTGAAGGCTGTGTGGTAGACGGAGAGGAGCAAGGCTAGCAGCATAGCCTAGGACATGGGTTCTAATTCTGACTCTGACCCAAGTCTGCTGTGTGACCTCGGGAAAGTCACTTCATTTCTCTGGGCTGTTAAATGGGGATTAAGACCATGAGCCTTATGTCGGTCAGGGACTGTGTCCGACACAACCACCTTGTATCTATCCCGGCACCTAGTTCTTGGCACATAGTAAGCACTTAATAAATACTACAATTATTATTATAATTAGGAGGGGGAGAGCTGGCTGAGTGCCATCAACGGAATGTAGCAAGTGCAAAACCTGGGAGGGTAGAAAGGAAGAAAGACACGCGTCCTCGGCCTCTGAAATGGGCTCTCTGTGCCTGGAGATTGGAGCAGTACTGGTATTTATTGGGTGCCTGATGTGTGCAGAGCTGTTTTCGAGCCCTGACTCGAGTCAGCGGGTGAACAAGATAAGCGGCATGACCAATTGGAAAGAGCACAGTCCTGGGAGTCAGAGGACCTGGGTTCTAAACTTAACTTAACTTCCGGCCCGAGGTCGCACAGCAGACTTGTGGCAGAGCCGGGATTAGAACCCAGGTCTTTCCGACTCCACTAGGCCACATCGAAGATTCACTAGTCTCATTGTTTTCAAGTTAGAACACGAACCGAGAACACCCTGCTTCAGCAGTTTGTCAGTAGGAATATTTATCTAGTATGTGGCAAAGCACTGTGTGTGGAAATACCGGTCGAGGATGCTACAGTACAAATCTCAGCTGCACATTCCAAAGGTTTTGCCTGCCAGAGGTTCTCAGTAAATATCACCGACTGTGACTGCACTCACTGGCAGTTCCCAAAATTCAAACATTTCCACTTGGAAGGGACGAAGGTTGACCAGGAACAATCCACACATCACCATTTTTACTGTAAACTCCTTGAGGGCAGGGGCCTTAGCTGATATTTCTCTTGGAATAGGAAGTATGGCGTGCTGCAAAACCACCAAATGCTAAATAATCCAGTATAGCTATAGAGGAGAACAGCAGGGATGGCTCCAAGTTTGGAAAGTAAGATCTTTGAAAGAGCCTTCAAGAAACTGGATTATTTCGACGAGCAGGCTGAAGGGTGGCCCAGATGGCCTTCAATTATGTGAGGATTGTTATAAATGTATATATGTTTGTACATATTTATTACTCTATTTATTTATTTATTTTATTTGTACATATCTATTCTATTTATTTTATTTTGTTAGTATGTTTGGTTTTGTTCTCCGTCTCCCCCTTTTAGACTGTGAGCCCACTGTTGGGTAGGGATTGTCTCTGTGTGTTGCCAATTTGTACTTCCCAAGCACTTAGTACAGTGCTCTGCACATAGTAAGCGCTCAATAAATACGATTGATGATGATGATAAAGACAGGGAAAAAAGCAGAAGAAATAAAGTTTAAACTGCCGCATGACGGATTGGCTTTAGATGTGAGGAAGAATTTCTTAATAGGGAGGGTTGTAAAATCCGGTTCTTTAAAATGAGGGCAGATTCTCATCTGTCTGGGAGCGTTTAGGTGTGGTCCTACCTGTAGGTGGGAGGGGAAACAGCTTCTCAAACTTTCTTCCAGTTCCAATTTTTAGACTCCGCGGCAATACTTTACTCTTAAGATGGGCTTTTGGGGTGTTTTTTGAGCACTTTCGACCCGCAGAAGGGAACTGAGAAGCAGCCCAGGTGGAACTACGAAAGAGCTGCGCTCCAGGATCCTATTCACACACTGACAAGGCAAAGAAGTGGAAGGAAAATCCCAAGCTGCTGCTAGACTATCAGATTTTGAAGACTGTACACTATAAACGGCTTCTCACGGGGGCTTCCATGACTGCACACTGTCCAGTGTGTGTAGGCTTGGGGTTTGGGAATGTATTTACCAACCCTGTTATATTGTCCTCTCCCAAGTGTTTAGTACAGCGGTCTGCACATAGAAAGCACCCAATAAATGCCAGTGATCGATCGATTGATGGATTCAGCTTTTTGGAGGGAGAGCATGGGAGGTACAATCAATCAATCAATCAATCGTATTTATTGAGCGCTTACTGTGTGCAGAGCACTGTACTAAGCACTTGGAAAGTACAAGTTGGCAACATATAGAGACAGTCCCTACCCAACAGTGGGCTCACAGTCTAAAAGGGGGAGACCGAGAACAAAACCAAACATACTAACAAAATAAAATAAATAGAATAGATATGTACAAGTAAAATAGAGTAATAAATAAATAGAGTAATAATAAATAAATAGAGATGCTTCAGTATTTTCTTTATTGTTTTTCTTAAGTGCTTACTATATGTCAAACACTTTAGTAGGTGCTGGGATATTTACAAGTGAATTAGGTTGGACACAGTCCCTCTTCTGCCTGGGGCTCCCTGTCTAAACTGGAGGGAGAACAGGGGAACTGAGGCACAGAGAAGTTAAGTGACTTGCCCAAGGTCATGCAGAGGCATTTGGCAAAACCAGGATTAATAATAATAATGATGATGGCATTTGTTAAGCGCTTACTATGTGCAAAGCACTGTTCTAAGCGCTGGGGGAATACAAGGCGATCAAGTTGTCCCCACACGGGGCTCGCAGTCTTCATCCCCATTTTACAGATGAGGTGACTGAGGCCCAGAGAAGTGAAGTGACTTGCCCAAAGTCACCCAGCTGCCAATTGGCGGAGTTGGGATTTGAACCCATGACCTCTAACTCCAAAGCCCGGGCCCTTTCCACTGAGCCACGCTGCTTCTCCTCTTAGCACCCAGGTGCTGAGTCCAAGGCCTATGCTTTTCCCGCTGGGCCAAGCTGCTTCCCACGGGGGCTTCCGCGACTCCGCTGTTCACTCCCGTTGGTTGCTGAAGCAAATTTTACAAGTGGTGAGGGGAGGCGAGCGAGGCTGCCCCAGCCTGCTAATTGATTTTCATCCCCAATTACCACTGCCGCCATTAAACTGCCGTTTAGAGCTTTGGCAACAGTGACTTCATCTAGGAAGCCTTCCCTGACTCAACAGTCTCTCATCTCCCACTCTGTTTCCCTCACCCAGGCACTTGCATCCTTATCTCCTAAACACTTCCCACAGCACCTGTATATATGTATACATGTTTGTACATATTTATTACTCTATTTATTTATTTTACCTGCACATATCTATTCTATTTATTTTATTTTGTTAGTATGTTTGGTTTTGTTCTCTGTCTCCCCCTTTTAGACTGTGAGCCCACTGCTGGGTAGGGACTGTCTCTGTATGTTACCAACTTGTACTTCCCAAGCGCTTAGTACAGTGCTCTACACACAGTAAGCGCTCAATAAATATGATTGATGATGATGACTTCGACATTCTCCCCCCCAGCCCACAGCACTTAGGTACGTATCTTTATACTCGGTCGCTTCCTTTACCTGTAAGTTATTGTACTGCCTGTCTCTCTGGCTAGTCTGTAGAATGCTTGAGAGTCTCCTTACTCTATTGTACTCTCCCGAGTGCTTACTACAGTGCTCAACGGATGTGATCGAATGGCTGTGGACAGGTCACTTGACTTCCCCGGGCCTCAGTTTCCTCATCTGTCAACTGGAGGTTGGTTACCTGTTTTCCCTCCTCCTTAGACTGTGAGCCCCAGGTGAGGTAGGAACTCATTCCAACCCGATTGTCTTCCACAGACTCCAGTGCTTAGAAGGCCCACAGAAAGCCCTTAATAAATACCACAACTATTAGAGTTCATGATAGATCCTTGCCCTGTCCAAGAACGAAATAGAAACACTGAAGAAACCCAGGATTCAAATTGGTTAGGATCTCACCATAACTCTCCTATCCCTTATCTTCTTGTGTTGGGTCAGAGAGAAGAGGTGAGGAAATAGGTATTTAGTGGGCAGCAAGGAAAGGATAGACTTTCGGGGAATCCCATACTCATTGCCCCCCAAGCCCCTACTCTTTTTGACTTGCCATTTACGCTGAGGGCATGTCCCAAGATGAGATTTCTGGGCATGGTGATCTAGTGTAGTGAAGCTCTTCCGGAGAAGAATAATTTAGGGGTAACCTACTAGGTAACGCCGGGAAAATTTGAGCCAATGCACGATATCCCTCTGGGAGATCACACCCAGTATTTCAAAAGCAGGTCTGGTAAGCAAAATAATTGCTCCTGAGCACACCCGCCTTTAGAAACACTCTACGCTCAACCTGTTTTTCTTTTCTCTCCATCATTAATCTCGCTCTCCAAAAGTGCACGCTTTTGTATCTCGAATCCGGAAAGACAACACTATTTAAATAATCGGGGGACGGAGAGGTTCCGTGAAACAGTAACAGAAGAAGCAGCGTGGCGTAGTGGAGCACAGGTCTGGGAATCTGAAGGTCAGGGGTTCTAATCCCGGCTCCACCACTTGTCTGCTGTGTGACCTTGGGCAAGTCACTTCATTTCTCTGGGCCTCAGTTACCTCATCTGTAAGATGGGGACTGAGACTGTGAGCCCCATATGGGACAGGGACAATGTCCAATCCAATTTGCTTGTTCCCACCCCAGTGCTTAGTACAGTGCCTGGAACATAGTAAGTGCTTAACAAATACTATAATTAACAACTGAACAGTACACTGAAATTACCAGGAGCCTTTGATTTGGAAAGACAAAACAGAGAAAGGACATAATGAAGCCTCCTAAATAATGAGCAGGGTTAATAAAGAATTATTATGCTGTGAAATCCTGTCAGTTCTACCTTCACGACATCTCTAGAACCTGTCCTCCTCTCTCCATCTAAACTGTTACCACGGAGTCCAAACATTTATCGTATACCCTCTTAACTCCTGCATCAACCTCCTCGCTGACCTCCCTGCCTCCCGTCTCTCCCCATCCAGTCTGTACTTCACTCTGCTGTCCAGATCATTTTTCTGCTAAACCCATCAGTCCATAACTTCCCACTCTTCAAAAACCCCCAATGGTTACCCATCCACCTCCTCATCAAACAGAAACTCTTTACCATGGACTTTAAAGCGCTCAATCAGCTCTACTTGACCTCACCGATTACCCGAAACCATCTATAAAAGGTACTTCGATATCTTCCCTCATTTTCTGCAAGCTTTCCGGGGTTTTCACAGTTCTGGAAAACTCTGACTATTGTATTGTGCTCTTCCAAGCGCTTAGGAAAGTCTTCTGCACTGAGGAAACACTCAATAAATACCTTTGACTGATTTCAGTGGTTTAAAGAAAGAAGTCAAAGTGAAATCTACATCCACGAGCCTGGTTAGTTATTTGAAAAACGGCATTTATTGAAAATCACATCATCATTTACATCATGTGTCATCTCCAAAGAAAGGTTTTAGAGCCGTTTATATATAAGAAAGTATGTGGGTAAAATTATCACCAAAGGATAAAAGAAACAATGTACCAAAACAACACAACACACTAGAAACTTGAATTGTCAGCCACGCAGAGCCAACGTAGACACCAAATAATGAAATATGTACATATATACAAATGTTCAAAAGGTACAGACATTATATTACTATTATTATAATTAATGCTGATCAACCAACTCATGCAAATCGCAGAGATGTGAGGGAGTGGCCGAATGGAGTAACTTTCCCTGTGTCCTGCACAAGGTTTGCGGATTAGAGGCCAGTCCCAATGGGATCCAACTTGCTCCAAGGAGAGAATCACTAAGGAAGCCAAAGGAGCTTTGCTCGTCCTTCTCTAGCTCCCCAGCGAATTTGACCTCTTGTGGGAAACTTGAGGGAGGAGAGAGAAGGGAGATGGGGTAATTCACCTCACTGAGGTGAGAATTTTTCCCCGGGGGCTGGTATTGATTCAGCTCTTATCGCCTAGAGCATTGATTTCCAAAAGATGTGCTGCAGTGCACATCCTGAGTACGCAATGTCCTGAGAGCTACTGGGTAATTCTGGGGGCTGCCATGTTTGCTTCTCTTATGGGTGCCCAGCATGAATGCACAAAGATATTACATATGACCACATTTTGAAATTCTGAGGCAAGGGCTTACTTCGACAGGTTTGGGGCCGTACATGTATTTTTGGGAAGGGATACAGAAAGTGCCGACAGACCATTTCCTGTGCCTTGGGATAAACAGAAAGCTGAAAACACTGGTTGAGAGTAGGGCAGACTTCGTGAGTCTTTGGAAAGTCCGCAAAATTATGATCAGGGATTTATTATGCCCCAGTCTATCTAAAACAAGCGGTGGCCCATTTTTTGCAAATCCTATTTAATTTGTGCCACTTTAATGGATGATAATGATGGAGTCTCCCATCAAGAAGGTGCCTGGTTCCTTCACTTCAAGTCCAAGAACTTGTGTGAAGGAATTGATTATAGTGCTAGTTTGCCTTAAGTGGACCACATACAATAAGCCCCAAAACAGACCTGTACATGTCATAGTTTTTAACCCATCCCAAAAAGCTAGCTATTTTACACATTTACACTTCAGAGGTCATTCCCTTCTGTGTCCATCACTTGGGAAAAATACTAAATATACATACACGAACAAAGAACACATGCAAAAGAGCCACAAATTTACACTTTAGAGTTCATTCCCTTCTGTGTCCATCACTTGGGAAAAATACTAAATATACATACACGAAAAAAGAACACATGCAAAAGAGCCACAAATTTACATTTCAGAGTTCATTCCCTTCTGTGTCCATCACTTGGGAAAAATCCTAAATATACATACACGAACAAAGAACACATGCAAAAGAGCCACAATGCCCTTTAGATTACAAACACATATACAAGCCGACTAAACTTCTTTAACGAAGTATTTTGTTTAGAGTAAACAATACAAACTGCAAAATGTGGGAGAATGCCAGCCTCCTCAAACGCTCCTCCTGATTCTCAGGACAGGTCTACCGAACACAGAGCGAAGGGAAGAGATGTCAGCTGTTTGGCAGATTTGCAAAGAAGAGCTTTTGCCCTGACTCCTCTGATTTGACTGACGAAACCGCCCCAAATCGCAAGGTATGTGCCAATTCTCCTCTTCGTTAAATTGCCATTATTATTATTATGAAAATGGCATTATAAAATGCCATTAAAATACCATTATTATTATTCATAGAGTGCTAAGTGCTTAGTACAGTGCTAAGTACTTAGTACGGTGCTCTGCACACAGTAAGCGCTTGATAAATATGATCGAATGAACTTTGTGTAATGTCGACCTAGTTAAAATAATCATTGATAGAGACCTTGCTAAGAAGCAAATAAATTTCCACGTTAAAATATTAGGCCTCTAACTTTTACAATTACAAGGAATGCATAATTTATGGTTGTCACAAAGTTCATTAAATTAACAAGGGAAATAGAAAAATAGTTGGAGAAACATGAACTTGAAACCACACATGAATCTTAATAAATGATAATTATAGCTCAGTTGACTATTTCATTTTGGATTTGAGGGTCTTATGTCTGGAACCATTTACTTAAAGACCCTATTCATTTTCAGACATTGCCAGATATCAAAGTTCAGGACAGGTTATTGGATCTCAGAGTCACGGGATGAGAAAGACCAGCAAAAATGTAACGTTGTTTACTCTATTGCCACACAGTAAGAACATCCAGTAAGAAAAACAGCCTGCACTGTGCTTTCAGCCAAAAAAGGTTGTAATGATGATAATAATAATTACAATACATTACTTTTTCATGGCCCTATTATCCCAAGATCACAAAGTGTTTTTTTATCCAGAAGGATTATTATCATTATAGGGGTGACCCATAAACAAGGAAAAACAGAGGAACCCAAAACAAACCAAAATTAAAAGCCCAAACACTAAAGGAGCTAAACAAAGTGGCCGATGGCAACATTTGTTCACATAATAATGACAACTAGTGAGCAAGAGTAGGCGCTTGGAGATTTTCCCTGCATAATTCTGCGAATATAATATCTACCTGTTATCTCTCAACTAGACCACTTTAAAGCTAAAACAAGAGGAAAAATGAGGAGCACAGAAAGAGTAGTAACATAAAACTCTTCTCTTTCTCTCTTTTTTTCTTCAAGAGAGATGCCAAGAAACAAGATGGTAGTCGTGTCGCCACAGATAGATGTAGCCGGGGGTGTAAAAGTAGCTGTGGCAACAGGATGTGTGAGCCTTGGGCTTTCAGCCTTTTGCCAATAGGCCTGTTTCCTCCTTCGGTGTTCATACAGTTCCCAACCCATCGGGAAAGACGACTTTTGACTCCTGAGGAAAAAATGTGGACGTTCTCAGGGACGGTGGTGTTTCTGGGTTCATGGGAGAAGCATATCTTTTATGAGCAGGAGCGGGGACAATGTCATTAAAGCTAAGTAGCCTCAGGAGTTCACATTAAGTCACTGTTGGGTCTTGACCCTTCATTTTCTGTTAACGTGAGTTTCAGTCCTCTCAAATAACCCATTCGTCCACTTGGGAAACCTTTTTAGGACCGAACCGAAGAGAAGGCCTTTGCCTTAACTTTTCAAAATGAAATTAAACCCTGAAACCTTAAGGAGACAAGACGAGAAAAATAATCCTCCTCTGGGGAGGTTTTGTACATGTTGTTCAGAAGAAGAGTTCTGCGTTATTACCACCATCATCCTTTGTAGTGTTGTCAGCACTTGGGCGTGCTTGCGAGATTACAGATAGAATGAACGTTGTTTCGGGTGACTGAGAAGTTACCGGGTGTCTGAATCTCAGTAGTGTTAACAGTGACGGGAAATGGAGGAGGAAAGAGTTGAGGGAAGAGAGAAGATGAAAGAAAGCAGAGGTGTAAAATCGGCTGGTGGGTGGATTGTGACCCCTCCTCTCCCCCCGCCGCCCCCCGAATGTGCAGGAAACGTGAATTCCCCCCGTGCATTCTTTTTAGCGCTTAGCTTCATGTTCCCCTTACAGTAAATTTAAGAAATACAATTATTATTAAATTAGGAAATTGGAGAACGGAAGAAGGTTGAGACTACAGCCAAAGAGATCATCTTAAATAGGTGGAAATGAAGGCAAAGCGTAAAACTTCTCAAAGAAATGCTAGCAATCACACTTGTGGACAAGAGGCAAATTCGCCTTCGTTGTTTATGCAGCGTACAGAGAAGTACACGAGAAGATGAAAACCAGGGAGTTTTGCTGTGTCTAAGAAGGGACGGTTCATAGTAGTTGTTTCCTCTCCTAACCTTTATGGACAGGTGAATATATGCCAAATAATTTTCTCTCTGTTCCCAAGTCCAACTGTCGGTAAAGTGGTTGCACTCATATCCCCCTGTGAGCGGAGTCACAATTCTGACTCCTTATCGATTTCGTCCAGATAGTATTCATCATCCGTTGTCGTGTCGGTGTCGGCATCTGAATCATCCACTGCGACATCTTGGTAGATGTTGAGGGGTTCTCTCGGAGACAAGCCATCCACTGACCCTTGGCTGAAGGGAGAGGCGGAGCTGAGGGAGCCGTCTCGGTGGGGAGAACTGTTCAGATCATCCTTCAGGAAGCCCGGATTTTTGAGAAAGCACGGTCTCCACAATCTTCCTTCTGTGAGCGACCTCTTAACGTTCTCCAAAAAAGCCAACTGCTGTTCTTTCCCAAAAATCCCGTAGTCAATCGGCCTGGAGATATATGTCACGGATCTGGGACCGCTGGCTCCGGTTCTCTGGCTGCACATCGCCCACTTGTCATTTTCATCACAGGAAACCTCCGAAAAAGACTGGAATCTCCTCTTGCATGCACTGCCAATGGGGAATTCATTCCCGAGGGTCATGCTGCTTGGGACATTGCCAGCAGAAGCCTCCTCAGAGAAATGGCGCTCACGGGATTTCTGAGAATTCGGGCCTAGCTTTCCCTCGGGGGCACGTAGGTTTTTTAAACTCTTTGAACGATAGAGACTTGGCTCTGGCTCCCATTCCCAAGGGTTCCCGATATTTGGCGGCGAGTGGCTACTTTCTGGCCAGCTGCTTTCGGAAGATCCTCCGTATTTTGCATCAGCTGCGAATGGCAGCGAGGACGGGGGGCTCGGTCGGGTCTGATGATCAGCGAGCTCCACTGCCGATAAGTTGTCAAGAATGGGCCGCGCCTGGGTTTCCAGCTCTTTTTCGAAGGTTGCTTCTTTCTTCTTACTTCTTTCAGTTATTTCCTTTCTCGAGTCTTCCCCTTTGGGTGGAGAATCTGTGACACTGTCTCCTTCATCTGTGTTTCTTTTGGAACAGCCGGCTGTATTTTGCTGGGTTTCTCCACATGTAGGAGAATTCGGACTGGAATCGGGAACGTTCTGGACAGGAGGCTCATTCTTATCCAGATCTGGTGTTTGGGGCACGAGAGAAGAAACTTCCTCAGAACATGGACTTTCACTCTGGTTTTCTTTGGTGATCTCTAGAACCAGTGAGATGGGATTAGGGGAAAGCGGGGTGTCCCGTGACCCGTCAAGAGACACACCCTCCTCTCTGATCATTGTACCATTTTCACGCCTCGGAAATATGCTAGCAACGTGCCTTCTGGAGCTTATATCTGTAGTAGAAAATTTTCTGCGACCCTTGGGCATAGCTTCCAGTTTATTTTTAACTGGAGGTCTATTTTTCCGTTTCTCTAGTTCACTGTTTTTGTCTTTAGGACAAGCCAAGTTGGATTTATTTCTGTTCGTTGTCCTGGAAAGTGAACCCTGATCACCTGTGATTCTCGTCTGTTTGCCTTTAGGGTCGTTGTCCCGTTCACCTTCTTGTTTAGCGAATCCATGGTTATTTCCATCGGCCCGACAACTTTGCTTGGGTTCAGTTTGTTGGTTGGCTAAATCAGGCTGACGATTGTTATCTGTCCCCTGGGGCTGATGTTTGGATTTAGCTGGAGAAACCACCGAGCGGGGAAAAGCTTTACTCTGGGAATCGGAACGCTTCTTATCGGAAATCTTTTGGTCATCTGCCATTGGCTGCAAATTACAGGAACAATCAAAGAAGGCTGCTGCTTCAGGTATTGAGATTTCTTTCGGGTTAACGTCCCTACCGTATTTTTTTCCCCATCTGGTCGAGGTAACCGTGGCGTATTTATGTGCGGAGTTGGCAAACCCTCCTTTCGGATGAACAGCGTGGTTCACGTTATCTAAGGGAGGCGACTGTAAAACATGCTGACCTTTGTCTCCTCTTACTTCCATGGTTCCGGGGTTTTCTTCTAAAGGATGTTCGGCAGTAAATGTTGTTGATGAGCTAGGAGAAAACACCCGTTCCGTCTGGCAATGATCCTCTCTTTGCTGACTTGTAGGAGTGAAGGAAAAGTATATTCCGATTGTTTTGTTAAGCGAATCCTCTGAGATCGCTCTAACTGGACAATCCCTTGGGCTATTAGATTCTTTTTCCCCGTGAGAAACTTCAGTGTCAACTGCAAGAGGAAATACAACTGCAGATTCCTGCAGTGATTGCTCTGAAGGCCTCTCTGGTCCAGAATATTCAGGGCTTGGTAGTTGTAAAACAGCTGCTGTTTCATTACACTGAGAATGGGAATCGGTGTCCTTTTCAGAGGGGCTAACTGCAGTCTTTAGATCCGAAGAAGTAGTTCCTGATAGGATTTGAGTAGGAGAGTCAACACCCTCATCTCCTAAAGCAATAGGGACAGCTGCATCTGCTACGTCGATAGAAAATTCATATTTTTGGTCACTGATCTCAGGGGACTTTTTGGTGGGTTCATCTCTGTTTTGTGTGTAACCCTGGAAGAGGTGACAGATTTTTCTGGACTGTCTCCGCGGTAAAGTGTAATAAATTGAAACCAGCTCAAGACATTTGACATTATCTTCATCCCCCGAGATAGTAAACGTGCTCGTGGTCTTGTATTTCTGCACACTGTTTCCGGTGTCCATCTCGGACATTTCCGAGGGTTCGGAGGAGTGCTTCTCATCTATGAGCGAAAATACACCTTCCGATTCAACCGTTTCGGATGTAGTCATTCTGTTGTCACTTTTGGAACAGACATGAAGACTCGTTTCTTGGTTAAGACTCCTGTCTGGAGGTAGAGAGAAATCCTGGATCAATGGGAGATTTCCCTGCGTGTGAAAAGCGGCTTTAGCTGGCCCAGCTGATGGGGAAGAATCTGCTTCTGTTCTGGAAACAGAACTCTTGTTTTCTTGATCGGCTCTACCTAATGAATGTGCCTCCGAGCAATTTTCCACAGTCCTTTTGACTTGGAATGGGGGTGGTCCTGTACTAACAGCAACAGGACATGCATTTGACATGTCAGGGCCTCTGTTTTGGGGAGCAGGGACTGAATGGAAACCATCAGGGCATTTATTTTCTGCCTCGGTGGAAGGGGGATGCGCTTGACCCAAAAAAGGTTTCTCTGCGGGATCCTCTTGATCGTTTCGGACACGGAATGGAGGGGGCCCTTCTCTGACTGGGTTGGGCATCCTCTCTTTTTCTGACTTTAGAAAAGCATTGAAAAAAAAACTGGGTGACTTTCTTGGTAAGGTGCAATACACCGTGAGAGGCTCAGGAGACTTGGGATCAGTTGGATGAAGAGCAGGGGCGGAACTGCTGATAGTTTCCTTTGTCAAGGGCTTTTCTGGCTTGCTTAATTGTTCAATACAAGATACACGGCGCCTCACTTTCCCCTTCCCTTTTCCTGGACTGAAAGGACACTGGCCCAGACTTGAAGAGTTGGTCTTTTCTTCATTTTTTACCAAAGGGCTCTTTGTTGGCTGCATTTTCTCTTCTGTTCCGCAAATTAAAGATGGAGTAAGGGGGGAGTCATGATGAGAAAAAGTTGGCAAAGAACCTTGAAAGCCATGAGGTGACAGTCCTGGAGGATGGAGTCGGGAATCGCTACAGACAGTAGAAGCAGCGGTGGTACTTTTAAATGCGTTGCCTTTTTCACCCTCCACTTGGGAAAGTAAAATCTGCTCCTGAGATTGCGCGGGTGGTCTTCCAGAAGATCGTAATGGCCTGTTCTCCTCATTTCTTTCCATAAAATCTCCATGAGGTATTACTGCACCCTGGGGGTCACGTCGATTTAGGGAGGGAAAAGATATCCGAGTTCTGTTTTCATCAGCCAAGGGAGAGGACGCTCCAGGATCGAGCTTGCTGCCCCTGCTGTGTTCGGTCTCTTTTTTAAGCGCATTTGTTTTATTTCTGTTGGTGATGTATATTTTTGAAATGTCTCTCCTGGCGGGGACTCTGCTTGACCTTCTTGAAACGGCAGTGGTGGGTGCGTTGAAAATGAATCTGTCAGTTGGCTCGCTAGTAGGGTCTCTGGAGAGAGAATTCTGAAAATCTGGGCGAGTGGCAGAAATCACCGGGGGAGCGATGGGTTGTAATGTTTCACTCGTCACGCTTTCCTGGCTCGTCTTATCTAGCACCTCGACCTTTTCCGAACCGCGCTCCTTAGGGGTTTTCTCGATATCCATCTGTGTGAACGACGTGGTTGGTTGGCTCTGAGCAACAGGCAGCCCAGTGACAGAATCCCTGTTGGGAGCGACGTGTTTTGTGAGATCTCTTCTAGCGTGGGAGGAGGGCTCATCGGGCTCACTCACTTTGACGCCGGGGAAGGTAACCGAAACCCTCTCAGAAGCCAAGCCCCGATGACCTCCCGTATCGTTTAGACTCGGTGGGAGGCGGCTCTGGACCGATGCCTCCGTATCCCGTATCCCGAACTCCGGGGCGTGAGTTTCTGTGACTATATTTGATCCCCCGAAATCCAGATGGGGGAAAACGGGAGTGGTGCTGTGAGAGGTGGACTCGGAATTCCTGGAGAAGGTGAGCCGGTATTCCTTCCTCCCCCGCAGGGTCGTTAGGGTCTCCCAGCTCTCCGACACGTCCGTGTGCTCGGCTGCGTGAGTCTCAAAACCCAGCTCTTGAACTCGGGACTCCGTCCGGGTTTTAGAAACATTGGCCGCGGGTGGCCCAGCACAGGTCCTCCACTGCCGGGAAGGTGGAACAGCCCTGAGAGTCGCTGGAGAGGGCCAGTCATTTGCCTCAGTTGAAATCATTTCAAAGTCTCTGTCAGACAGAAGGTTGCCGGGACAAGAGTCAGACCAGAAAGGGGGCTCTTCCACTGAGGCTGGCAGAACAGGGCCCCCTCTGAATCTCCGGAGACCACCCGGCCCAAAGGAGCGTCTGGGGCAAGACCTAGAGAACTTGTTTTCCCAGGGGCAGAGTGGCGTGTTCTCCGAATTATCTAAGGGCTCACGGCTGAATGCTCGAGCCCTGGGGGCGGTTGGCCCACCGCTCCCAAAGACCGTCTTTGAGCGGTAAAATTCATACTTTCCGTTCTCCTGAAACCAGCGGGGATACACTTCCTCGTCCGCGCAGCCGACTTCCATAGGCCACTCCGCCTTGGGACACTCTCCCTGCTTCTGGAAGTCTCCGGAAGGATGCGAAGTGTTCCAGACGATAGAGGACAACGGGGTCCTCTTCGGGCTCTGCCGGTGGATTTGGGGTGCGAATCCACTCTTCGTCTGCCCTGGCGAGGGAAGGTGTAAACTGCTGGCCGTGAAATGTCCCCAAACAGGAAAGGCGGTTCGCCGTCTAAATTCGGTACACAGAGAAGAGCTGCCAAACGTGTTCTGGGGCGTACCGTCTCCTTCGGAGAGGCTGTGTTCCTTTGTCCCGTATATATCATAAAGTGTCTTTGTCCTGTAGGAGACGGTTTGAAAACTTTCTCTGGAAGCCGCTGGCCTCAAGAGATCGTAGATGGACATATTAGAACTCTCACTGTAGTTACTCCTGTATTGACCCGGGAAATTCGTGGCCGTGTTCCGGCTAGGGAATAGGTGACTAAACTGTGTTCCTGCCCCGTAGTTGATCGGAGGCTCTATATTCCCCGTGCTCAGAGTTTGTTCTTCGGCCAGCTTGCAGTCCAAATCGTCTAAAACTGAAAAGATGACATTCATTAGTTTTCCTAGAATAAATTGAATCTGAATCCAGAGGCTAAACAGAGCGGAATCTTACTTGACTCTACATGTTATGTCTTTTACCCCAAGTTCCTATCTGACACATATGCTAATTCAGGATTTTACCTTCAACGTCAGCAAACGTTTTGAATTCACGGCCTAACGTCCATTTTTGTTGTGTTTTCCAAATCTCTTATTCATTGGCAGAATCTAGGTGAGAATTCCCAAACTAAATAGAAACCTGTTTAGTTTGAGCAGTTTATATGTTGCCAGCTTGTACTTCCCAAGCGCTGAGTACAGTGCTCTGCACACAGTAAGCGCTCAACAAATACGATTGATCGATTGATTTGAGCAGGAGAAGCAGCGTGGCCTAGAGGAAAGAGTCCGGGCCCGAGAGTCAGAGGATCTGGATTCGAACCCCGGCTCCGCCACTTGTCTGCTGTGGGACCTTGGACAAGTCATTTCACTTCTGGGTACCTCAGTCGCTTCATCTGTAAAATGGGGATGAAGACTGTAAGCCCCGCATGGGACAGGGATGGCGTCTAACCTGATTAGCTTCAGTGTTTAGTACAGAGCCTGACACATAGTAAGTGTTTAACAAGTAACATCCACAAAACAAACTAACCTGGCACTTCTCTAAGGCTCATTGGTTGCTTTGGCTCCCCTGTATCCGGAGGTCAGTTCTCGTTTTGTAAATCCGTCAGTTTCCCTTATCAGTGCATCACCTCCTTGCTTCACTGACTTCTTCCTACCGTGCCATCTTTCGAGGATTTCTCTCCTTCCTTTTAATTTCCCATTCTGGGCAAAATGATGTAACATTCAATAGGAGCCCATAGGATCCTATGTTTAACTTTTTATCAATCAATCGATCAATCAATCGTATTTATTGAGCGCTTACTATGTGCAGAGCACTGTACTAAGCGCTTGGGAAGTACAAATTGGCAGCATATAGAGACAGTCCCTACCCAACAGTGGGCTCACAGTCTAAAAGGGGGAGACAGAGAACAAAACCAAACATACTAACAAAATAAAATAAATAGGGTAGATATGTACAAGTAAAATAAATAAATAAATAGAGTAATAAATATGTACAAATATATATACATATATACAGGTGCTGTGGGGAAGGGAAGGAGGTAAGATGGGGGGGATGGAGAGGGAGACGAGGGGGAGAGGAAGGAAGGGGCTCAGTCTGGGAAGGCCTGAGTTTTAGGCAGAGTTGAGGAGAAAGGTCTAGGAAATGACTTTCCACTGGCAAAATGACAAGGAGAATCTAGTAGCGCGTCTCCTCCTCAGCTTTCTCCTAGGTTTCTCATGGCCAAGTTGATCTCTCCCTCTGCCCATCCGCCAAGCTAGCTCTCTTCCTCCCTTCAAGGCCCTGCTGAGAGCTCACCTCCTCCAGGAGGCCTTCCCAGACTGAGCCCTTTCCTTCCTCTCCCCCTCTTCCCCCTCTCCATCCCCCCGTCCTACCTCCTTCCCTTCCCCACAGCACCTGTATATATGTATATATGGTTGTACATATTTATTACTCTATTTATTTATTTTACTTGTACATATCTACCCTATTTATTTTATTTTGTTGCTATGTTTGGTTTTGTTCTCTGTCTCCCCCTTTTAGACTGTGAGCCCACTGTTGGGTAGGGACTGTCTCTATGTGTTGCCAATTTGTACTTCCCAAGTGCTTAGTACAGTGCTCTGCACATAGTAAGTGCTCAATAAATACGATTGATGATGATGATGATGATCTCCTTGTTTTGGAAGACCATGAGCCCCGTATGAGATAGGGACCGTGTCCAACATGATTGACTTGTAGAACGTAGAACAGTGCTTGACGCTTAGTAAGCAGCACGGCCTAGTGGGCCTAGGACTCGGAAAGACCTGGGTTCTAATCCTGTCTCTGCCACCTGTTTGCTGTGAGACTTCAGGAAAGTCGCTTCCCTTCCCCACAGCACCTGTATATATGTATATATGTTTGTACATATTTATTACTCTATTTATTTATTTTACTTGTACATATCTATTCTATTTATTTTATTTTGTTAATATGTTTGGTTTTGTTCTCTGTCTCCCCCTTCTAGACTGTGAGCCCACTGTTGGGTAGGGACTGTCTCTATATGTTGCCAACTTGTACTTCCCAAGCGCTTAGTACAGTGCTCTGCACACAGTAAGCGCTCACTAAATACGATTGATTGATTGATTGATTAAATTCCTTGAGTCTCCATTACCTCCCATGAAATACGGATATTAATACGCTAAGCCACAAGTGGGACATGGACTGCGCCCAACCCGTATTAGCTCGTCCTGCCTGACACATGGGAAGGGCTAAACAAATACCGTTTAAAAAATACATAAAAAATCCCCAGGATATTGAGACTCTCTACCAATTTGGTCCCCAGAGTGTGCAATGAAGGAGACTAAGTGTGGGGGTGGTTGTATCCTCGGGATTCTGGGATGTGTGTATTATCGAGAGAGATCCAAAATTGGGACACTGGGATCCTTGGGCTGGGGCAGCTGAAAGCAAATCAATTTTGGACAGATCTGAAGACCGTGAGCCCAATGTTGGGTAGGGACTGTCTGTATATGTTGCCAATTTGTACTTCCCAAGCGCTTACTACAGTGCTTTGCACATAGTAAGCGCTCAATAAATACGATTGATGATGATGATGACTGTTCTCGATCAAGCTAAGACTGCTGCTACACTGCTGCTGCTACGGAGAAGCAGTGTGGCTCAGTGGAAAGAGCCCGGGCTTTGGAGTCAGAGGTCATAGGTTCAAATCCCGGCCCTGCCAATTGTCAGCTGTGTGACTTTGGGCAAGTCACTTCACTTCTCTGGGCCTCAGTTCCCTCATCTGTAAAATGGGGATTAAGACTGTGAGCCCCCCGTGGGACAACCTGATCACCTTGTAACCTCCCCAGCGCTTAGAACAGTGCTTTGCTCATAGTAAGCGCTTAATAAATGCCATTGTTGTTATTATTATTACACTACATATACCAACATATATTGAGAAGCAGCGTGGCCTAGTCATCATCATCGATCGTATTTATTGAGCGCTTACTGTGTGCAGAGCACTGTGCTAAGCGCTTGGGAAGTACAAATTGGCAACATATAGAGACAGTCCCTACCCAACAGTGGGCTCACAGTCTAAAAAATGGAAAGAACACGGGCCTGGAAGAGGACTTGAGTTCTAATCCCGGCTCCGCCACGTCTCTGCCATATGACCTTGGACAAGTCACTTCACTTCTCTGGGCCTCAGATACCTCATCTGTAAAATGAGGATAATGAGCCCCATGTGGGACAGGGACTGCATCTAACCCGATTTGCTTGTATCGACCCCAGTGCTTAGTACAGTGCCTGGCACATAGTAATCACTGATTTCATTATTATTAGTATTATTATTAGTTATATTACTAGATAAGGGCTTGTCTTTCAGTGTATTTTGGTAGTGTATTCATGAAATGCCCTCTGAAACCCATCTGAATTTGGCTACAAACAGGAAGAGTATTTTAAATATGACCCGCAAATTTAGAAAGTAGAATTTTGCCAGCATCCCTTCCTGGTGCATGTACCAGAAGGGGCTCATATGAAATGGTTGATGAAGGACAGGTTTAATATTTCCTTCAATCAATCATATTTATTGAGCGCTTACTCTGTGCAGAACACTGTACTAAGCGCTTGGAAAGTACAATTCAGCAACAAAGAGAGACAATCCCTACCCAACAATGGACTCCTTCAATAGTTCCATAATGATAAATAGGTAGATGGCCACTCCTTACTTACATACACACAGGGAAGGAGGAATCTTTTGCTTTAATCTTGGCATTTTAAAGCACCGCAAAAATCCAGCTTTAAAACCTATGCAGTCACTGACCTGCTGCGACCTTATGAGTCACAGTAGTTTTCCCTTTCTGAAATGACTGTGGCACATGACTTCAGTGAGGGTTACCTCACATACAGGTGGTGTGAGGATTTAAAGGGATAATCTACGAAGAGTGTTTTGAGGTTTTGGCCTTACCAGTTGATACGTGGCATAGAAACCCTCGTATTTTCAATTTCCCGGCCTCAATACCGAGTGCCAGCAAGTAGGCTCCGTTTCTGGACTTACCACGAAAAAGCTCACGCTCCATGGTTTCCCACGGAGGCAGGTCACTTTCCTCTCTCATTTCGGCTCCTTCGGGATCAAACCCGCTGCCAGCTGAGTCACTTTTCAGGTGGTACATTTTGTCCTGTTCAGTTTGAGACGGAAGAGAAAGTATTAAGAATGGAGGTTAAGCGCATAATGCGTGCCGAGCACTGTACTGAGCACTGGGATAGGCTCAACATAATCAGGTTAGACCCAGTCCCCACTCCACATGCGGCTCACAGTCTAAGGAAAAGGGGGAACGGGTATCAAATCCCCATTTTACAGGTGAGGAAACTGAGGCCCAGAGAAGTTAGGTGACTCACCTAAGGTCACATGCAACAGGAAAATGGTAGAGCCAAAATTAGAACCCAGGTCCTTGGGCTCTGAGGCCCAGGTTCTTTCTTCCTCTCCCCCTCGTCCCCCTCTCCATCCCCCCATCTTACCTCCTTCCCTTCCCCACAGCACCTGTATATATGTATATATGTTTGTACATATTTATTACTCTATCTATTTTACTTGTACATATCTATTCTATTTATTTTATTTTGTTAGTTTGTTTTGGTTTTGTTCTCTGTCTCCCCCTTTTTAGACTGTGAGCCCACTGTTGGGTAGGGACTGTCTCTATATGTTGCCAATTTGTACTTCCCAAGCCCTTAGTACAGTGCTCTGCACACAGTAAGCGCTCAATAAATACGATTGATTGATTGATTGATTCTAGGCTTGTCAGTAGTGACAATAATGCTTAAAAAGTATTCACTATAGACTATAATGTTCAAACTTTTCTGCTAGTTACATTGTCACACATTTTATTCCGCCCTAAAAAACGATGCGAATCTCATTTTGAAATTAAAAAAATAAAACACAAAAAACGGGGCAAGATATTCATCTCCCTGGGTCTCAGTTTCCTCAGTAGGGTCTTTAAGACTTTAAGACTCCATCATAGGCGCTTTAAGAAGAACTCCAATCGAAATAACAAACTGAAGGAAAGGACTTGACCAGCACTGCCATGTGGGCTTTGCCAGATGATCTCACAAGTGCTTAGAACTGTGTTTGGCACATAATAAGCGCACAATAAATACAATTGAATGAATTAATCCCAACAACTCTGCAACTACTGCCTGAATGTGGAGGATGAGAAGTCCTTGAGCGGGAAAGAGGAGAAGAATTGCGGGTGGCTCGTCTTAAACATTTGACCGCGAAAGCAGGTCTGCTCTGGAGAGCCTGGGAATTCTGCAGGCTGCAAGCTCGTTGTGGGCAGGGAACGTGTCTGCCGACTCGGCTGTATTGGACTCTCCCAAGCGCTTAGTACAGTGAGTGCTCTGCACATTCACTCATTCATTCAGTCGTATTTATTGAGCACTTACTGTGTGCAGAGCACTATACTAAGCGCTTGGGAAGTACAGTTCAGCGACAAATAGAGACAATCCCTACCCACAACGGGCTCATAGTCTAGTAAGCGCTCAATCAATACCACTGATGATGATGATGATATAGGGCTTCTTTGTCCCCCTTCCCAGGTATTCTTCTTGCTTTCAGTAGGAGAAATTTCAGGAATATACTCCTATGTCAATAAGCACTCAACAAATACCGTGGTATTTATTGCTCTGTGCTTATGCACAGAGGAAATATTGTCATGCATGGAATCAACTTTGAATGAGAAGGACCGATCGATCAAATCAATCAGTCATGATTATTGCAGCTTACTGTGTGCAGAACACTGTACTAAACACTTGGGAGAGTACAGAATAACATGCCATCAATGTCATTTTGTTAATGATGAGCACATAGCTTTAATTCTGTTTGTTCCATTTTGACACCTGTCTCCGTGTTTTGTTTTGTCGTCTATCTCCCCCTTCTAGACAGGTGTCAAAATAGAACAAATAGAGTTAAAGGTATGTGCTCATCATTAACAAAATAAATAGTAGTCCTAAAAAGACTAAGGGCAAGAGCAAGTGGGTAGAACGTGAGCCCTCAATAAAGCACTGGGATTGGCCAAAGGCTTACATTGCCACATTATTGCAGAGAAAACAAAGGGCAGAAGTGCTGGGCTTAGAAGGTAAGCTTCTAAGCTTGTTGTACTCTCCCAAGTGCTTAGTACAGTGCCCTGCACACAATAAGCACTCAATAAGTACCATGGTCTGTATTGCTCTGTGCTTATGCACAGAGGAAATATCGTCATGCATGGAATCAACTTTGAATGAGAAGGACCGATCGATCAAATCAGTCAGTCATGTTTATTGCAGCTTACTGTGTGCAGAACACTGTACTAAACACTCGGGAGAGTACAGAGTAACATACTTGGTAGACACATTCCCTGCTCCCCAAAGATCTTACCGTTTAAAGGGATGACAAGATCATGTAAACGGGCCACTGTATTCACTGTTGCCAGATCTCTTCCCCTCCTCAAATCCATTAATGAGCATTAAAGCTACTTTGAAATGAACTGTGACATTTCATTTTGAATAATCAGGAGGCACTCACGCTGAGAAATGAATGTTTTATATTGAATGGCACTGCAAGAGACCTGTTTTGCGAATTCAGAGTTATATCCCAGTGGGCCTAATGCTAATCTTTCTTTTCCTTTTCAATATTGCTGAAGAAAAAAGTTGCCAAGTTACTTACCTCAACTTTTTCCCTTGCTGGGACATCAGTTTCAGCAAAGACATTATATCTGTGGAAAGAATTTGGAATTACTTTTTTTTTTATGAACCCAGCCTTTACGAGGCACAAAACAATCATCTGAATACTTAGAGAGAACAGTCCTCCCATCCAGAAAGACTCCACAGGGATTAATTTTTTGGGGAAAAAAAAATTGATAATTTTCCTAGAAAATTCACAAGTGGCAATTTGAATGTGAATCCAGTAACTGGTACGGGAATACAGAGGAGACGTCGTTTTATAAAAATTAAAATTTTTTATAAAAATTAATATTTTTCATAAGAGACTTTGTGGTCTTTCATTTCATTTTGTAAAGAGCAAAGCGAAGATAATGAATCTGATTCCCTCCTGGGCATGAAGAGAGAATGGGCCACTTAAGTCTAGGAAGGGACTTTGATGTAAAATTTAACCGAGAAAGAAGAAAATGCATTCATTCTCTTTTCATTTCTCCCACATCCCATCAGAGCTCAGACGAATTTATGTTCTCCGCCTTTAGTATTCATGCATATATGTCCGCTCAATTTAATAATAATAACGCTACTAATAATTGTGGTAGTTGTTAAGTGCTTATTTTGTGCCAGGCACTGTACTAAGCGCAGGAGTAGGTACAAGCTAATCGGATTGGACACAGTCCCTGTCCCGTATGGGGCTCATAGTCTCAATCCCCATTTACAGATGAGGTAACTGAGGCACAGAGAAGTGAAGTGACTTACCCAAGGTCACGCAG